>NW_011495049.1:5381900-5457700 GCF_000754665.1 Bison bison bison | reverse complement strand
CAGTTCCTGGCACATGGTAAGTGCTCAATAAAATTTCACTCTTATTACTTGTATTACTAATGGAAATGACCTCAGCTAGAAAAATCAAATAGCTTTAATTACCCATTAAATTTCAAATTATTAGATTCTACAGTGTGTAATTGTTACAAATCAAAATATCACAATAGGGATAAGAAATATAATTCAAATAAATAATTGACCCAAAGCAAACATGTTAATTGTCAAGTAAAGGCATCCACCAGGGCTTCCCTGTGGCTCAGATGGTGAAGAATCTGCCTGCAATGCAGGAGATGTGTGTGCTTTGATCCCTGGGTCAGGAAGATACACTGGAGAGGGAATGGCAGTCCACTCCAGTGTTCTTTCCTGGAGAATACTATGGACAGAGGAACCAAGAGGGCTGAAGTCCATGGGGTGGCAGAAAGTCAGACAAAACTGTGCGACTTAACTCTTATGTACTTACTTAAAGGCATCAACCTTAAAATTTGTACTTGAATTAAACCTGAAGAGAATATACAACTTTTAAAGTTACTCCCATAACTTTGGATTCTGAATGTCCTCAATTATTTTAACAAAGTAAGAACACCCAGGATTGATTTCCTTTAGGATGGACTGGTTGGATCTCCTTGCAGTCCAAGGGACTCTCAAGAGTCTTCTCCAATACCACAGTTCAAAAGCATCAATTCTTTGGTGCTCAGCTTTCTTCACAATCCAACTCTCACATCCATACATGACAATGGAAAAAACATAGCCTGACTAGACGGACCTTTGTTGGCAAAGCAATGTCTCTGCTTTTGAATATGCTATCTAGGTTGGTTATAACTTTCCTTCCAAGGAGTAAGCGTCTTTTAATTTCATGGCTACAATCACCATCTGCAGTGATTTTGGAGTCCCCCAAAATAAAGTCTGATACTGTTTCCACTGGTTCCCCATCTATTTCCCAGGAAGTGATGGGACTGGATGCCATGATCTTAGTTTTCTGAATGTTGAGCTTTAAGCCAACTTTTTCACTCTCCTCTTCTGAAACTGAAACTCCCATACTTTGGCCACCTCATGCAAACAGTTGACTTATTGGGAAAGACTCTGATGCTGGGAGGGATTGGGGGCAGGAGGAGAAGGGGATGACAGAGAATGAGATGGCTGAATGGCATCACCAACTTGATGGACATGAGTCTGAGTAAACTCCGGGAGTTGGTGATGGACAGGGAGGCCTGGCGTGCTGCGATTCATGGGGTCACAAAGAGTCGGACACGACTGAGTGACTGAACTGAACTGAAGACTATGTCTAAATGAATGTCCCATATGAGGAAACTGATTCAACAAGGACTTGAGGGGAAATACAGCATTGTTTCTCACCACAATTACAAATTTTAATATATTTAATTTCAGTACAATTAGTCTACGGTCAATGAAGTTGATACAATCTGACAGTTATGGATAATACCCAGGGGTAGAAAAATAGAGACAGAAGAAATGACCTTTATTTGTCACAATGAGAAACAGTACACCCTAAAATATTAAAATATACGTCATTTATTTGGGAAAAAAATTGAGCTAGAGATTCTAACATGTACATAATTTTGAGAGAGGGGGTTATAAGACCAATCTTTGTCTATTAAAATTGACCAGGTAATAGGAAACATCTACTACAAATTTGTTTTTTACTTTGTAATAAACAGCTTCTAACATTGGCACATTTCTATTGCACATGAAAAAATTAGAAAAAAGAAAAACTGTACTTTCAACACACACCTCACTGTGGTGCGTTTGGTTCCATAACACAGAAGAGACAGCTGAGGTACTCTGTTGTCCTGCGATTTTTTTTTTTCTCTTCAAATTCTGTGACTATCCATCAGGATCTAGTTTATAATTTCACTGAGCTGAGGTTTACACTCATAACTGAACAATAAAGTTAAAGTAATGAGTTTCAATCATAGGACTGTAGCACATAGTTTAATTTACAGGGATAATTCAAATCACCACCCCTACTGTCCTTTCTTTGTACTTGGAACTGTCCTAGCAAGATAGCTGGATATTATCAAGATCCCTTTTCCATGAAAGGAAGACAGAGGAGAGAAAAGGGGTGTGAAGAGCCATTTAATGTAGTTCACCAATCCCCTTCTCAAAGCTGGAAGTGCCTAAAGTGAAATATGTTTGGGCCAATTGGTTTTAAGTCCCATGGGAAAATTATTCTGATAACTAAGAGTTTAACAAACTGGCATGAGCGTTTCAACAGAAAACATTACTTCTGCCTTCACTTTCTTGCATGTTCAGCGGGGTTTCCTTGGTAAATGAGTTGCATATCTTTATCTGCTGAGTCACAGAGCTCTTTCTGTGGGCAGTAATTTCTCATTCCACTAATCATTTGCAAACTATTATTTAACTGTCAGATCCCTGTAGTGAAGTGACAAGTTCTAATTTTATAGTAGAAAGAAAAATAAAATCCACAGAGAAAGAACCTCTATGGATTTCATTTAAAAAATTTCAGATTCCATACTCACTCCTAGGATAATTATTATGTATTGGTGAATCGCTTTACTAACACATCCACAGCAACCTGGTATTTGTTTTATTTTTTCTTTTAGTTTTCACTGAGCTTTGCAACAAAAGTTAGAGCCTAGCAACCTGATATTGTTTGACAGGGTTGAAGGAGAAGCCATTATTACTCTTGACCCTATCGCCACCATTTGCATGATGTTACTTGGCCCAGACCAAGGATGGGATGCCTACATTCATTCTGAATTGAAGGTACGTAGTGGTGACAGGTTTTACTGAGAACACGGCTGCAATCTACGTGCTAATTTTTATAGAGGTTGGGGTTTTTATATAAACTATATACTCTGCCATAGATTTCTTCAGTATCTTTGTTGGATTACTTTGCATTTTAAATATTTTATTAAATACACTATACCTTTGATATTGACAAACTATCAAAAAATGAGAGATCTTATTTTTAAATATAAGTGACATGAAGAGTTGATACTAGACCCCATAGCCAATGAGGAATTTCCTCTAAAAAAATTACATAACTAAACTTACTTGGGAGTAATAGAGTATAAGAATAAGATTGAATTAACTTTTTCTTTTAATTTCTTAAGCTGCTGCTGCTGCCGCTAAGTCGCTTCAGTCGTGTCCGACTCTGTGTGACCCCAGAGATGGCAGCCCACCAGGCACCCTCGTCCCTGGGATTCTCCAGGCAAGAACACTGGAGTGGGTTGCCATTTCCTTCTCCAATGCATGAAAGTGAACAGTGAAAGTGAAGCTGCTCAGTCGTGTCAGATTCTTAGTGACCCCATGGAGGGCAGCCCACCAGGCACCTCTGTCCATGGGATCCTGCAGGCAAGAGTACTGGAGAATTTCTTAAGAGATAGATGCTATTCTGTTTATCTGAAAGCATGGCATACTTAACAAAATTAAAATTAGTTTACCATCAAGAAAGTCAATAGTTGAGTTCTTGTACTTAAGAACAACGTACAAAAATCCAATTACAAATTCAAAAAATGCTTCCAGCAACTTGTTTTGCTTTAATAATATGTATTAATAATTAACTGACATTTTGCACTAGAAAAGTTGTTTAAGTCTGATGGCTAATTATGTGAGTGAAGATAGAACGTTCACAAACAAATTAATTTGGATTTATTTAATTTAGACACGTTTAAAAAGTAGACTCAAGATGATGGATAATTTTCAAAGCCAAAAACTCAGTGTCTAGAAATACCTTCAAAAGCAATATGGCAAATATTCCATGTGCCAGTTATGTGTGCATGCTAATTCACTTCAGTGGTGTCCCACTGTTTGCAGCCCTGTGGACTGTAGCCTGCCAGGCTCCTCTGTCCATGGGATTCTCCAGGCATGAATACTGGAGTGGGTTGCCATTGCCTTCTCCGGAGATCTTCCAGATCCAGGAACTAAACCCATGTCCCTTATGTCTCCTGCATTGGCAGGTGGTTTTTTTTGTTTTTTTTGTTTTTATCACTAGTGCCACCTAGGAAGCCCACATATGCCAATCATGAGTAACAGTAAAAACTATCACTCATGTCCTGCAACTAGAAACCAAGCAAAAATTCAATAAAGTAAAACTGTTAAACTGATAGTTTTAAAAAATTTACCCTTCTTTTTCACACTCCCTTAACTTAATAATGGGATTGGACATCAGGAAATGGACCAGAAGTCAAGCTACCCTTAAGTGTCATTATACCCAATGAACTCCAGGCCAGCAAATCTGACTCAGTTGCTGAGTCTTATTTACTGAAAATAGCTTTAAATGGAACTTCAGACATCAGCATATATTTGTAACAGTAAGATACCAAATTATTTTTCTTTTCTGAAAAGTATCAACACATGGTTCCTGATTTTTTTCTTCCCCAGCCTGGACTGAAAACCAATTTTCACAAAGTTAGCTGTAGGTAAAGACTTTATCTCCAAGTCATTCAAAGAAGAACCTTCTTAGAAGAATCATGAAGGAGTTTATAAATAAGTAGAAAGAATAAGTCCAATTGCATGAAATTTCTCACATATATCTCATTGTTCTTACCCTATAAAAGTCAATTCAGTATTACATGGATTCTAAAAGATTTTGCTAGAGCCCATTTGAATTATTATATGCTAGTTTAAAAACACCTGATGGAGCATATGATACATGCAAAGGGAACAATCTTAATGTCACTGCCATGCTGATATTCCTGTCTGAAATTCTTTTCTTTTCACTGGTCCCTCAGCCAATTCCTACTTGTCTTTAAAGCCTGAACTTAAATATCAATGCCCTTAAAACAGATTCTTCTGTCCAAGGTCATAAAGACTATGCCCCCTTTAATATTTTCTCATCACCTCCTTAATTTCCTCTCATAGAACCTATCACAACTAATGATTACACATTTTCTATGGCTTTTCAGCTCATGTCTGCTCTTGACTCCATGAAGACAAAGCCTGTTTCTATTTTGTAGTTTGCTATATTTCTTAATAAATAAGAATCTTTTGAAAGACTGAACGAATGACCACCTAGTTTGTATTACTCCTGTTTCTTATAGACTTTACAAAACAAACAGACTCCATACAAACTGACAATTTTAAAGAACAAATTTACCTGTATTTTTCAATTCCCCTTCTATTTTCATCAGGTTTAATATAAAAACAAGACTTTGATTGACAAAACAATCCATACATATAGCTTGCTTTTCTAGGGTTGCTGTACTTACATATTTAAACTCAAAATAACTAAATAGCAGTTAAGACCATCACATAGTTTTCTGCCCTTGCATGAAGCCTCAAAAATAATATTAACAGTAGAATAATAACCATGGATTTTATAAACATCTTTTGCATTTGACTAATTTACACATGTTAAAGATTTTATGTACCTAATAATTCATCACTATTTTCTACATGTGAACCAAGAAAATGATAACATCAGTTTGAATATCAAACATAATGATACCCAGGCAGCTTTCAGTCATCAGTAAGAAAATGATAGCATCAGTTTGAATATCAAATACAATGATACCGAGGCAGCATTCAATCATCCATGTTAATGAAAGAGATACAATCCATCCCCACCAATAAATGCAAAGCCTCCATTTACCCTTGATTTGTTTTCCTCTTTAACCCATTATAAGATCTGTCAAGATGTGGAAAAGATAGAGGCCACCTCTTCTATTTTTGCCCCTGTCCAGCCTCTTGGACTTTCCTGGTAGCTCAGTTAGTAAAGAATCCACCTGTCAAACCAGGAGACCTGGGTTTGATCTCTGGGTCAGGAAGATTTCCTGGAGAAGGGAATGGCAACCCACTCTAGTATTCTTGCCTGGAGAATCCCGTGGACCTAGGAGCCTGGTGGGCTATAGTCCTTGGGGTCACAAAGAGTTGGACACAACTGAGCAACTAACACTTTCTTTTCAGCCTCTTTGAATGAGGATGAATAAAGGTAGTGTAGTATCTTTCAATTAAACATAGTATAAGGTCTTTTAGGAAAAAGGAGCAGAGGAGGAAAGAAAGAAAGCATGAGGAAGAAGAGATGTAATAACTCACAAAGATAATCATAGGTCTATAAATAGTCCATAAAGAATTATATTGTGAAAGAAATTTTGAGCTACCTAACAGAGGTTTGCCAATAAGAGAGGAGAGAATGCAATGACATTAGATATTAGTTCTGAATCAAAACCGTGCACCTAAAGGCAGGTCTAAGCTCAGCACTTGGGACAGCTATAACAAAGTTTAGTGAAGTTATCAGACTTTCATGCACACAATTCTCTTAGAGTCACAAGACTCTTCCTGGTCTTCCTACCTCCAAGTGGTTAAAGCAATATTTCTTCCAGTGATATGCATGTAATTTTTCATTATATGGTTTTGAATCAAGCGCCAGTGTTAGAAAACAGAAACAGAAAATCAACATTGTGAAGTATTATAGATTTTGCATGTCTAAACAGCTGTGATGAATTAGTCACAGTTACAATGAACTGTAGGAAAAATCTACAGGCAATATATTGCTTTTGCAAGTTTTATATTAAAGTAAAAGAAAACCCTCAAGTAATATTATATAATAAATTATTGTAACAGTGGTTGGCAGTAGGAGTAATTTAAATAAGATTAATTTAACAACCTTTAAATATCAATAAGTAATAAATATCTTCATGCATGGGGGTCCACATTTCACTTTATTTAGAAATAATGAATAATGCCAGTAGCCTAATATAACCCTAATAAGAGAATAGGAATACTCTACACTTTAACAACTTTCATTAGAAGAGCTGAAGTATCGCTTTCATTTGACTGAAACTGCATCTGTTCCTTATTAGACATGCTAAAGTTAAGTTCTGTGAAGATGTTCCTAAATTAATTTTGCAAAGAAAAAGCAAAGTAAACCCAAACACTAAACCAAATCATACAATTGACCTCACTGGCAAGGACCTATTCTTAACTCCATTGTGACATGACTGTCACACCGCAGAGATATCTGGAAAAGCCAGAGAGTGTGATTCTGGTGCCTCAGATAATATATCATAGAGTTTTTCGAAGTGCTGCTTTATTTACAAACACTGGAAAAAGAAAAGGGCGGGGGGGATGTTCTATTGGTGTAAACAATTCATGTTTGCTTTAACTTCCAAATAGGCATCATCATCCTTATCTTCTCCTCCTCCTCTATCTCCTTCTGTAACCCCACACTACCTCTTACCCTCCTTTCTCAACACTGAACTTCCACAATGGCACTGTCTAGGAGAAGCCTTAGATTAGTTAAGTAAGACAAAGGAAGGTGCAAAAGTGCACACACACTATGTTCTTAGTGGGTTTTCATCATGTGCTTTCAATGTTGTAAAAATATAATAGTAAAGGATTTTGCACTGTGTGGTATTGTCATTTTAAGCGCTTAGTCATTTACCATGTTGCCAAATTTCAGTAAAGCACATTGCTTCTGGTTAGTAAATAATAACAATATATAAACTTCCAAATGTTATTTTAAAGATTGAATTAGCTATGGACCCTGTCTAGAAGAATGTATGAAGATCAGAGTGTTAAATGTCTTACACAAAAAAAGTATGCAATCAGATTAGCAGGGTTGGTTCAAGGAGTGAAAAGGATAAAAGCTGAGGTGGTGGATTGCTCACTGCTCTGCATTGTTCAGACAGCTGGACATTTGATTGAAAGAGGCTAGAGAAGACATCAGAGAAGGCGATGGCACCCCACTGTAGTACTCTTGCCTGGAAAATCCCATGGACGGAGGAGCCTGGTAGGCTGCAGTCCATGCGGTTGCTGAGAGTCGGACACGACTGAGCGACTTCACTTTCACTTTTCACTTTCATACATTGGAGAAGGAAATGGCAACCCACTCCAGTGTTCTTGCCTGGAGAATCCCAGGGACAGGGAGCCTGGTGGGCTGCCGTCTATGGGGTCGCACAGAGTCGAACACGACTGAAGCGACTTAGCAGCAGCAGCAGCAGAGAAGACATAGGATGACTTTGAAAAACAAAATAGCACAGCTGAAATACAAGAAAATTAAACACATTTGGGGACCAACTCTGTTAAGAGTTGGGTTTGACTATGAGTCTAAACAAAACCTCAAAAATTAGTGAGGAGAGATTTGCTTGCACTGATAAAATGTGAAGTCTTAACCAATAAAATAGTACAATTGACTAAATGAATAAAATACGATTCATATAAAATATTAGGAGGTTGAAGTTATATTAGTGATTTTAAAAATCTACTTCTGACTTCTTTGGTAAATTATGTGCTTTTGATACTGAAACTAGCAAAACCTCAAAAGTTGATGTGAACACTCTTCTAGAAGGTTGTTAAAAATCCAGATCTAGGTTCACTAGCACCCATTTTGATGCATTTGGTCTTAGAAGTGACTCAGGAATGTGCATTTTTAGTGTGGGTTCCCACCTGAAGCCAGTAACATTACCCAGGAACCACACTGTGTAAAGCACTGGATCCCGATAGTGATTTGGTGATTTTTCACTAAAATCAACCATTGAATCAGCATGTTTTTCTCAGCTGATATTCTTAGACATTGTGAAAAGAAGAGAAATAGCCATGCAAAAATGTAATGTCCTATAATAACTAAATACTCCATTATAGACAGTGAAGTGTAAAAATGCATTGGAGCTCAACAAAGATTTGAAAATAGCCAAGCTTTTCTGTATTGTTTGCCCAATGAATATTAAAAGTTGTAGTTGAGCGAAATAGCAGTTAAAGAAAATGAAGCAAATAAATAGATTGCAAAAACTGTAATCTGACAGTGGCATTTTATTTGTATCTTGAGCTTATAACACATTTTTCTTTCATTAAATTGTTGCATGTTGTTTTCTTGCATCTATTCATCCTATTAGCTCCTGAGTCATAATTTGACTGCTTAGATCTGATTCTTAAACAAAAAAGAATAGGTCACTCAAGCTCTTCCACCAGACGCTGTAGATACACAGCTCAAATAACTCTGCTGAATCCTTAATATGGCCGCAGTGCATCACAATATTGTGATCACAAACTCTATCCTGTTGGGTAAATATATGCAATCTGGTCATTTACAAGTGAAACGTGGTCAGAGTTCATGTCAAAATTGAAATATTCCTAGCACATCTAGCCATGCCAAAAATATCTGGAGCAAGCGACTTGACCTAGTACTTTTTATTTTTTCCTTCCAATTTCCCCGCTATCTTTGTCAAATGTCAAGTTTGGAAAAATAGTTCATTTTAGGGGTGACAATTACACAAATAGTAACAAAAACCAAGCTTTCTCTTGATATATTTCTGTTTCACTGTTTTCCCCCTTCCCCCCTGTACTTCTGCTAAGATAACTGGTTTGTTTGATAAATATATTTCTAAGAACTGCCACCCTAAACCAAAATAAGGTGGGGGTGTGGTGAAATTCAGCTACCCCAAGTCCCCGAATGATCTTCATCAAGGAAGAGGGAGCAATTGAGTTAACAAGTCCTCACAATGACTTAGCCCAGATCACGGCAGCCATAGGGCTCCCACCAGCCTTGGTTCAGTTGTAAGGTGAGTAATGTGAAAACTGGCAGAGGGTTGGGAAGAATAAGGAGATGGAAGAAGGATTTGGGGAATGGGAATGAGGACAGAGAAGTCTATAAAAAATATCAAATGAAATATGAGAAGATATGGATTAAGACAACTCTGTGAACACATCTGTACAAAGTCACAATCATCGAGAACTAACAGCCAGAGCATGAGATGCTCACTGAAAACTCATGATGGTTGGTCACATGGTACATGGCACCGTATGTCATTGGCCATGTTAGGGGACGCATATGGGGTTAAAGAACCTGATCCCTGCCCATAAGGAGCTTGCTCTCCAGGCTGAAGAGGGAAGCGCAGGCACCCTGATCATGACACTAAAAAGGCCAGCCCACAGAGATTTCCAACTAAGTGCGATGGAACACATGTTGCAATGTTTTGTATCAAGAGGGGTGATGAAGAATTAGCAGAGTAAAGGCGGAAAAGAGGGTGATTCAGGTAGAAAGAGAAGCGTGACCTGAGTTATCCAGGAATGACAATAAGCAACATATTTAAAAAAAATGATTTTTATGACATGATTTTCATGACTAGTATCTATAACCTGAGTGTGATTTCAATCTATAGACAGGGAGAAAAACAGAAAGGTAGATTCGGGTTGTTTATAAAAGTCTATGCTTTGATAGCAAATTAAAGGAGTATGGGATTGATTATACAGTAACTAAAGCCACTAGAAATTTTAAAGCTGAAGAACAAAATGAGCAGCTGTAAGTCATGAAGAATACTGAGTGGGACATTTCTTATTTGGGGTTACTCAGTATTTTTTCCTTCTGTCAAACAACTCTCTGTCTTCCTTTTGAAGAACAGCCTCTCTCTGCTGGACTCAGAGTTGTTGGTGCTGGTTAGTCAAATACCCAGTGAATCTCATCACACCCCTGGAAGAGCCTATATTCTCCCAGAATCTTCTACTCATCTTCTAGAGACAGCTTGAAACCAGTTCCATCAGATACTGCCTGCCTGGAACTGGGACTTCAGCCCAGTGATGGAAACAAAAATAAGGGAAGGACTCATTTTACCTGCTGTTCCCTAACCAGGCAGTTCTTCAGCTGCTCACAGTTTCTCTCTTCCCTTCTTCTTAGTCATCCAGGTCACCTTGGTTCCTGCTCAGTTGGCTTTTTTTTTTTTAATTTTTGAAACATAATATGGAAAATTTATTGATAACAAACTACATTGCAGATTATCTTTTTACATTATGTTGCACTGATTGAGAGCATACAAGACTTATCTTCACAATAATAAAACATACTCAACAGGCAGAAAAGGATATTTGTATTTTGGGTTTAGTATTCACTGGACAGAAACCTCAAAGATGGAAATGATTATCAAACAGGACAGTTGCCAACTGAATAAGGGACAGACCTGCTGCAGACAGCAGAGCACTTCAACTCTGTCGTGTTTATTGCATGCCTCACACACTGCCAGACTTATCATACACACGTGCATGCACACACATTCCTATACTCACATACATACTCATTTCAAAGAACATACATTCATACACATAAACATACACACATATACACCTTGAATGGATCAGAATGGGGCAAGTGCTATGAATTGTGTGTCTTCCCTAGAGGGCATCTTAAATCTATCCAAGAGTCACATGCCCCTCTCTATAAGCTCAAAGTCACTGGGAAGCTCCCAGGAGAACCAGCCTTGGATGCATCTTTTCATTTTGACTTGTTTTCCACGGAAATTTCAAACATGCCCCAGAGCCCATGAACTCTCACATACCCATCATCCAGGGACAGGACTCATTAACTCAAGATGATTCTTATTTCCTTTATAGCCCCATCTGCCCTCACCCTATAATGGAAAATTTTGGAGGCAAAATCTAGAAAGAGCATTATGCTATCTATAAATATTTCAGAATGCATTTCTAAAACAGGACTTCTTTTTTTTTTTGCACACATTCCCCAGGCCCATTTCTAGCACTTGGTGCTTTCGCCTGCCCAGCAATTCTCTGAGCACCCACGTTCTTCTACCAAATTCCTCTTTTGCTCGTTTTCCCAGAGTCATGTATGTTGCTTGCAACTGAGGGATGAGATCTGAAAAAGGACCTGTGGTTTAGTCACCTGATGGTGGGACAGTGAAGGTCACTCCTAGGACAACATTAAGGATACAGGACACTTGTTAGCAATAGAAAGAGATTCCAGGTAACATAGCAGAAGGGATCAGACAGGGGCAGCAGGTTGAAAACAGGCAAGGAAAGAGGACTTGCTGAACTAGGGGAGACAGTGCCTGTATTTTGGCAGATATGATCCATTTTAATACACTCTAGAAAGTTTTTTGCATTAGACTCAGTATTATTCTTTTTATACAGCTAAATCTTTTTATACAGCCATTGTACATAAAGCTCTCAAACTCAGTTCTGCAGTAAGATATAAGCAATTGTACATTTTTAAATAATCCCCCAAAGAGAGAATTGTATTTTCATTGTCTCACTAATGGCACTCCTACACAGGTCATCCTCTCTTGAAATCACAGAGACGAGGTAATGAGACAATTTTCAATTTGGACTAAAACTTTAAAAAATAAAACACAAAAGGTGTAGTTTTTCTAAATTCGTGTTTTGCCATCATCCTTGAGAGAACAGAACCTAGAGGCTCTCTGTGATGCTGTCTGTGCAGGACTGTCTATTTTAGTGCTAGAGTAGAAGCTTGCAGAAGGCAACTGCTTCATTTCCTCTCTGCACCTCCCAGCACCTGCATCAGGATGCATGCATGTACAGCTGTGTCATATAAGACATTTAGATCAGAGGGTCAACCTTTCAAGTACAAGAATGGAGCCTCTTTGGTTGGAAAAGATAATCCTTGAAATTTGTATCCCTCATGGCAATGTCATGGCCCCTTAGAAGTTAAGCTCGAAAACCCACAATCTCCAAATGTGTGGGCAAAGTAGTCGAAACATGGCAAAAGTACATATTACCACTGAAGTACAAAGTCACTCAACAGACAGACCTAAAAATCAGACTATAAATCAAGATAGTATCTGGAGAAACTGGGGTGGGGGAAAGCATCAAATCTGATGCTAAGAGTTTCATGTGCATCCAGTGAACAGAGCTAGATAGCAAAAAAAATTAAAAAAGAAAAAAGAATAGCAGATGGTACAGATGACAATGTAATCCTAGATACACGGAGGTCATGTTCAACGTTAAAAGCCCATGCTGCTCATTAGGACAACAAACGTGCCTCCTCTGAGCCCCCCAGAAGAACAGAGATGTGTAATCTGCAATTGGTTGGATATGAAAGGCCAGCGCACACTCTCTGGTCAGTTCCCACAAAGAGCTTCTTGACATAATTCCGAGGCTAGTAGGATCCAATGATCTGAAGGATATTTTTGATCAGAGGTGTACCAGATGGACAGATATCAGAAGCTAGTAAAGCAGTGCCGTATCACAAGGATACACGCTATTTCTGTGATAATGAATAGACCGTTCAAACTTGGGTCCTGCATATTCATTCTCAAAGGAGACGATTGGCATTTGGGGACACTTAATTACCAAGTCATCCTGTCCCAAGCCACTCACCCTGTGGGTACCCAATAAATATTAATTAAGGATGATGACAAACAGCAGCTCATTCCAGGGTAAGACAAGTTTGCTGTTTAGCAGTGGGGCACCTACCCTTACACAACACCACAGGTAGAAGAGTGAGGCAAAACGATTTTTCTAATTGAAACTACAGGGGGTCTTTAGGTAATAGAATGTAATTACCTCACCTGGAATTTGGCCAGAGCAATGGGGTGTACACCTCATGTTTTCAAAGAGGAGGTCATGGTTGTGCAAAAGCAGCAAAGCTTCAATCCATACTGACATTAAGTGACAAAACGGACCACGGTGAATGTGGGGTTTGTCAAGGGTAAGTGATGGTCCTGCTCAGCACTGTGGAGGCATCTTTGTAAGGATCTATTTTGTAGGAGAACATCTATTTGGAATAATTTATGAAAAGAGTCTAAGGAATTAGAGCCTGTGGCAGGCTGCATGGCTTTCGTGTGCTTCTGCTTCCTTGTAAATTATACCGGGAGGTATATTTCTCTACTGGGAAGTATCAATAGAGCACTAGGTGCCAGGAGAGAAGGAAGTGAGGGGCAGATTGTTTCTTTCCTACATGTCCTGCTAGGACTGTTTTGCTACTCATCCATCTTTCCTCATCTGAACATGCTTTATCTCCTCTGATTGTATCATCCTTAATCACTAAGATCTTACTACATTGTAACTTGGTCCTCCTTTGGCCAGAGGACAATATTTTGACAGGAGAAACCAGCATTCACTCCTGCTCAGCGGGAAGTGACCACCTAGGCTGATTAAGTTGCCGCATGATTCTAATTATGCAGATACTTTAGATAGAGTCTTTCAAATTCAAATTTTACACGGCCCTTGTTTTTAAATCTGCAACTGATGTGCTCATGTGCCTATTTTGTTTTGTAAGTCTTTCTAGGAGTTCTGATTTAAATTGCCCCATTTTTGAGGACTGCGGGGGGGAAAAAACATTAAACGTACAGATGGCTAGCATCTGTGGTTCCACAGTGTTAACACGTACAATAACACACAGTCTCTAATTGAATACAAGAATGTAACTCAATCGATGGTCTGTGCTAACATCATAAACCATGACAGTGCAGCCCAAGCAATTAATAAATAGTGATCGCGTCTCACAATTGGATTGTCAGGAAGGGGCATTGGAATGGAGGTTTCTGCACAAGGCTCTTCATGAATTACACCTGCTAACAAAATACAAGTGGGCACTCTTCTAAAATCATTTCACCATTAATTTTTAATACATATCATTAAATAAAAAAGCAACAGCAACAAAAAAGGGAAGATTTATAATGGACAAAGAGGAAGTGATTAATAATTGCCTGTTGTTGTTTGGGAAAGTTTTGGTCTCAGTGACATTAAGTTTCAGCTTACCAAAATCCATCTGAACCTACAGATCCCCTCAGCGTCATTTTAAACATTGAAGTAAACATCAGAGTTGAAAGAAGTAATACAAAGAGACAGGGCAATCTTCTAAAGCTACCAGGCATTTCTCCCTGCTGCTGATAAACATACCCTTGAACAGTTCAGAGACCTAAATGAGGAAGGAGAATTTTGTGAATATTTCAAGCAATAGGCTGAAATCAATCACATCAACATCACAGTGTTACCCTAGAAGTACTATTGTCGGCCCTAACTTAATTTCTTAAAGGACTTGTCCTAGTTCTGTTTTAAAATCCATTCCAATTGATTTAGAGTTCAAGATCATCTATATTTGTGGCAAGGCTGAACTTCCTTTGCTTGCACTAGGAATTCTCTTTACTCTGGGTTAGTACAGGGTAGAGTAAAGTATGGGAGAACCTATAAATAATATTCTGTAAAATTTCAAAACCACAGAAAAATATATCTTGTCTTTGAGGTCACAAGAAACACTTTTTTACAAATGGGTTCTTCTTTCTTTAGCTGAAAAAATTTTATACTGAATAAATGCTAGGCTAACTTTATTTTTATTTATTTTTATGTTTAATTGAAACATAGTTGATTTAAATATTGTGTTAGTTTCAAATGTGCAGCATCACGGCTTTTGTTTTCTTGCAGATTATACTACAAGATAGCGAATATAATTACCTGTGCTATACAGTAAATCTTTGTTGCTTGCCTGTTTTGTGTATAGTAGTGTGTATCTTTTAATCCCATACTAATTTGTCTCTCCCCCTCCCCCACTGTAGTAACCAGAAGTTTGTTTTCTAAGTCTGTTTCTGTTTTGTATATAGATTCATTTGCATACATCAATAGATTCTGTTTTGAATATAGATTCATTTGTTGTATTTTTTTTTGATTTCACATATCAAGGATATCATATAGCGTTTGCCCTTCTCTGACTGACTTCAGTGACCACTATATTCTCTAGGTCTATCAGTGTTGCTGCCAATAGCGTTATTTCACTCTCTTACGACTGAGTAGTATTCCGTTGCATTCATGTACTCCGTCTTCTTAGGCCAACTGTCTCTTGATGAGTACCTGGGTTGTTTCCATGTCCTGGTTATTGTGAACAGTGCTTAACTGTTAGGTTTAAGTTCTTTTTGTTTTGTTCTTAGGTTGCAAACAATAAAAACTAATTTAAGTTATCCTAAAAATAGGTAGGCATTTTATTGCTAGGGTGCTGGACACCTGAAAAGGGTCCACACAGAGAGGAACAATCGGGACCAGGAAGGGAAGAAACTGAGGCACTTCCACTATGTTGAGTATTGTTAGCAGTTATTCTGGGAACTTGCTTAACAACATTCATTCCCAACTCCCATTATCCATGCTTCCAGAAGGAACTCTGCTAGAATCTGTTCATTCCAGCTTTGGTTGTGTATCTTCTTCCTGCTCTAATCGATTCTGGGTCACAAAACACACCTGGCCACTACTGCCTTATCTCTGTGATCCCATAATCAGTGATTATGTGAAAGGAAGATTGCTATTGTAGGTTGAAGAAGATTTGCCAAAAAGTTTTCAAGCTCAACTCCCATTTTGTGTTTGCCAACTTTGTCTTCATATTTATGTCAATCCTGGTTGTCCACTCTCAATTATGTAAAAGTAAAATTTTTTAGAGGAAATTTACATTATTTTTGTGACCTTGAAAGGAAAGCAGCATGATTACATACCAGTTTCTATAACTATGAACTTGCACTAGTTCACAAAACTGAGAGTGGCATTTGAAAAACCTGACCATGAGGCCTTTTCAACAAAAGTGTACAATCTTCATTTGAAATTATTAAAATAAAAGCCTTATATGAAATTTCCACAATTAGAAAGATTGTATATCATCTAAATAAATTCATTTGATTTTGTGGACTGAAAATGTCATCTAACTATAGTTTTTAGAGACTGTATATTAAAATTATTCATAATAGTCTAAATGAAATCTTAAAATGTGAATTATTACAGTTGGTTGAATATATTAGGTTTTTCTTATCCTAGCATTTTTATCTAGGGTCATCTGTTCAATCCAACTTTAAGTCTTGCTCATAACAGGCTAAGGTAGACAGAAAAATAGCATAATGGGATTTTTAAAAGAAGCTTCTATTTTTCTAACAAAGAATAGAAAAAACACATTTACAGTTATTTCTTTAAACCTTCATTTCACTTGAAATTACAGTCCTCTTCATGTATTGGCTTCAAATATGTCTGTTCTCTACTTGTTTGCATCTGTAATTTTAGTACGGTAAACCTCTACTAATCCTCTTGCTTTGAACTGGACACACAGGTTCAGTACTTGCTGAAGTAATGGATGTGTGAATGAATGAATGAGAAAGAAGTCATATAACACCATACATAATTATTGAAAGAGTTTCCTAACGGTCCCTGAGTTGTTTTTTCAAACATCTGATCCTATTACTTCCTGTTCAAAAGATTTTAAGTAATTTATTATTATCTGAAGAATGAAGTTCTATATCCTCTAAACTTCTAAAACTTTCTAGCCTTTTCTCTGTTATATTTTCTGCAAGAAGTGTGCTTTCTTACCCTTGATACTGTTGCTGCTTCTTCCATCTCAGAGACAGCTACCTGTTCTCCATCTTATGCTCCATGAGATAATATTCCCCTGAATTTTCAGTGTTAATTATAGTGAGTCTGACAAACACACGAAGTACTAGCTGAGTGAATTGACTGATAGAAAGATCATGACTATAATCATCCTTTAAGAATGAACTCTAATATCATGTTTTTTTTTGGCATGAAGGTGACCTAGTGAGTCCATCTAGAAGCCATCTTGCCTCCCTCTAAACTTTTTTTCACCATTCAAGTAACAGATCCTGTTGGCTCCTCGGCCACGTGAGTCCTGACCACACCTGCTATCCAGATGTCATTCTTTATGTCTACTGCTCTATTTTATATGGTTTGTTTATGATTCTTCTTCCACTATTCAGTTCAGTTCAGTTCAGTTGCTCAGTCGTGTCCGACTCTTTGCGACCCCATGAATTGCAGCACGCCAGGCCTCTCTGTCCATCACCAACTCCTGGAGTTCACTCAAACTCATGTCCATCGAGTCAGTGATGCCATCCAGCCATCTCATCCTCTGCTGTCCCCTTCTCCTCCTGCCCCCAATCCCCTCCCAGCATCATAGTCTTTTCCAATGAGTCAACTCTTCGCATGAGGTGGCCAAAGTGTTGGAATTTTAGCTTTAGTATCAGTGCTTCCAAAGAACACCCAGGACTGATTTCCTTTAGGATGGACTGGTTAGATCTCCTTGCAGTCCAAGGGACTCTCAAGAGTCTTCTCCAACACCACAGTTCAAAACATCAATTCTTTGGTGCTCAGCTTTCTTCACAGTCCAACTCTCACATCCATACATGACTACTGGAAAAACCATAGTCTTGACTAGATGGACCTTTGTTGGCAAAGTAATGTTTCTGCTTTTTAATATGCTATCTAGGTTGGTCATAACTTTCTTTCCAAGGAGTAAGTGTCTTTTAATTTCATGGCTGCAATCACCATCTGCAGTGATTTTGGAGCCCCCAAAATTCCATCATATCAGGGACCTTTTCTACCTAATAGGTACAGACACCTATAGTCTGAATAAATGAACTGATTCCTACAGAGACATATGCATACATTATTTACTCCATTGGATTCTAGATAGTTATGCTCAAGTCTTCCTCATTTACTAAATTCTCAACATTTAAAATAGAAGGCAATTCATCTTTGATCCTGCATATATAAATTTTTTTTTCATTTTCTCATTATTAATAGTAACAATAGTAAACATTTACTGAGTGCATAACAGATACCAGGAACTGTGCTAAGGTTATTATGTTATATTTTATTTGATACTCCTAGGATTCCTTCTAGGTAAAACTATTACTTCTTTTTTAATGTGAGTAAATAAAGGCCACAGAGATGTCAAGTCATTTGCCCAAATCATAATAGATTCAATGCCAAGACCAGTATTGAACACAGGCATATTAGACTCCACAATCTATACTCTTAACAAGCAAGTTTCCTTGATGTTTCTTGTTGTATCAATAAAGGTTTCCTGAATGAGCGATTGAATGCACATCTATCAAAAACAAAAATATCTGATTTTCACTTGAAAATCAGAATCACAGAGTGCCACAGCAGGAAAGTCTCCTCCAACCACCTCACCTAACCCACTCTTACCCTCTGTTCCACAAATGCATCTTCTCTATAATTTCCTGGCTAAGATTTTGCCCAGCTCATATCTGAAACCTCTAGGGAAAGGAGTTGACTTTCTCTAGAAGCAGACTTTAGCATTACAGGTTAATTTTGAATTTTAGAGTGAGTAAAAGTCATATTACAATTAACCAAAATCTGTCTTCTTGAACATTCCATTCACGCATCTATTTTCTTTCCCCTGTGGCCACACAGGATAAAAGTAATGTCTTCCTCATCCTGACCAGCATCATATTCCTGAGGATTCTTTTCCAGAGACTAAGCATCCTTGTTTTCTTGTCTGCTTTTTGCCTCTGCATAGCATTAGGGATAAGCTTACTAGAAAACATTCAAAGCTTTATACAAATTATTAAAGAGTCATATAAATTTTATAAAATTACAAAAGCCTAAAGATAAAAGGAAAGATTTGCTCACAACCTTCTTAATAACATTATGTATTATTAAAAGAAAACTAACATGCATTGATTCTTTCTTTCTTTGTGGAGAGGCTGCAGCCAATGCATTATATGCATTATCTTGCTGCATCCTCATAAGGTATCACGGTGTAGGCACTATTATTAGTAATTTTAGTAATTTCATTTTCTAGAGGATGAAACTGAGTCTCAGATAGGATTATGCAATCTCCAAGGACATTCAAGCAGTAAGTGGAATCATCATCATCATCTCCGATTCTAAAACCCCTGTTCTTAACCACTACTATATACTGCCTCATAATTTGAAAATTAGCTAGACATTTACAAACTAAATAATACAATTTGAATTTCAAGTATTTATACCATTTTATGATGCTATAAATTAGGCTTCTCTGCTATCTCACTAACTTTTCTCTTGCCCTACCTCAAGCAATAATTTTCACATTGAAAATACCCTTTTAGTCTTTAAAATTCTAATAATACAACAGTCATAAAATTGAAAAACTCGCCACCATCCCCTTGCTCTCTCACTCTCTTTATTTACATCTTTTCAATCTGGTTTTGTTCTGCTTTGTTAGGGCAGCAATTACTTGAGGTAACATTGCCATAGCTATTATGTGATACCCGAAGATCTCATGTACTTTGTTCATTCTCCTGATGACTCCTGGCCTCTTGGTATTTTTTAGATCAGGGCATTGAGTGTGGGTGGGCGAGAGAGTAAAGAGATGAATGTACAGGTGAATGGCTGTATAAGTCTAATTGGGACTTTTAATAGAACACCTTGTTGACTGTTCAGGCAGGAGAGTAGAGAGCTGGGTATCCTTGACAACAGTGTAGATACATAGCAAAATAAAAGAAAGACCAGAGGATTCACAGTAGGAGATCTAAGCTGTAGAACATTGGGGTAACAGCCGACAGCCTTTTGGTGAAAGCCTCAAAAGTTTTCAAATGTGTTTGTGAAATGTACCATGGATAGTGGGTCATTAGAACATTTGAACAAAAGGCATTAATAAATGACCTAGTGGCTGATGGACCACTGTAAAAACTGATGTTGAGTGTTAAATTTTCTGTGTGGTTACAAGTAATGGTTCTAAGTAATGCAGTTACAGATGGAAATAATGATCAGTAAATAAGGAATAAGAGCTGGCTTTTAGCACCACTAACTATATATCATTGAGCTGAGTTTCCTCATAGGTAGAATGGGGTAAAAAAAAAAAAAGTTTATCCTACTTATGTCACAGGTAATTGAAAACAATGCTCATGACAGTTTTGGGATACTGTGTGGTTTCATCTGAAATTAAAGTGGACTTCTTAATGATCATGTGTGAAATCTAATAACAGCAGACATTTATTGTTTAACTCCATGACATTCATACTCACTCTAGGAAACAGCTCACAATTTTTATTCAGGGATATACATTCTTTCTATCTCAGTACATGAGATTCTATCTACTTCTAGGAGTGGACACTTGCCCCTGGAAAAAGCCATTCAGCGCAGCTTATTTCTCATGTCACTGTGATTGGTTCAGGAACAAATAAGTGGTCCATGAGATTTGTGCTGGAGGCCCTCTTACTATCCTGCAGGTCAAGACAAATGAAGTCAATGTGGAGTTGAGAAACAGAGAGATGCCAAGTCCTAATGACAACATGGGATTTCTGAATCTAGCTCCCTTATCGTGGGATTTATCATTATATCACACAATCCATTAGTTTTTGTGTTTAAGCAAGTTGAGTCAGAATTTTTCACTTGTAACAGAGATTTAACTAATAAATCAAGAATAACTTGAATCTAATTAATCTCAGTTAAAAAGTCACGGTTGCATTCTCTTACGTATCAGTGTTTCCCAAATACTTAGGATGATGCAACCTTTTTGTCATAAAGCATCTACCAATTTAGGAGAAACTACTGATAATACAATAGACATTTTGAGACAAGTCAGTATAAATGATCACTACTTTCAACAGATCTCAGTCTATCATATCTAAAATGAACAATGTTAATTCATCAGAAATATATCATACAATTAAAAAAAACTGGCAAATAACATCAATTACATTTTATGAAAGAAGACATACAAATGACAAATGGAGAGAGTGGGATTCAATCAGTGAAAACAGTAACTCAAAATGTTATTAGGTGGAGTTAGTTAATCAAAATATACCATGTTTATTGCTTAGTTTTGGCAAATGTACAAAGATTATGTACTATGTTAACATTAGGGAAGACTATACTATCTTTGTGACATTTATAAATCTAAAATTCTTCCAAAATAAAAAAGCAAATTAAAATTCATATGCATTTTGCATATCAAGTTGGTGAGATATTTTAATGGTAATATAAGATGTGGCTCGGCATGCTGGGTAAAGGGTATTCTTACAATCTATGATGGAAGAGTAAACGCCAACTTTTTGGAGGTTAATTCAGTTAATATACCTAAACCCATAATATCAGCACACACTTTGTCCAAAATTACCTCTTCCAGAAAAATAATTCTTAGGGAATAACCTGAAGGATGTACAAATATTTATAGAGATGGACATTTATGAAGGTAATATACTTTCTATTAATTAAAAATTCAAGCTATGTATATATCCAGTAATAGTAACATTAATACAATAGGATACTATATGACCAGAAACAGATCATACTGTACTAGGAAAATAAATCTCACAAAATGGGGGCTTTCTTGAGTATTATTAAACAAAAAAAGCACATCAGCATGTATAACCTATAGTACAATGTCAATCATATTATTATTTCTGAAAATAATATATGTATCAAGTACCTACGATATTTGGCACAGGGGATGTGGACAGCAATGAACAAAATATGCAGAAATCTCTGGCTTAATGGGGCACATGGACTAGAGGCCAACAAGAGAAATAAACAAGTATATTGAATAGTATGTTGAAAGGTGATAAGTTTCATAGAGAAAAGCAAAGCAAAGAGGACTCATAAAAAGCAGTTAATGACTTAGGTGCAAAACCATCCTGGAGGCCAAGGGAACAGAAAATGTTTCCAGGAGACAGGAGTGATCTATTGGGTCAAATGAGACTTAACAGATCTGGTAAAAAAGAGTGAGAATGGACAATGGGATTAGCAACATGGAGGTCATTAATAACCTTTACAAGGTCAGTTTCAGTGGAACAGAATGTTTTTTAAGAGAGAGGGAGAGGACAGTGTGTTGGCAGTGATTTCCAGGCGTTTTTCTACTAAGAGAAGGGAAAGAATTGGGGCCACTGCTAGTGGAGGAAGTGCAATCAACAACAGATTTTGAAAAAATAACCGGCAACATAAAAACTTATTTAATACTTATAGCGAAGATTCAAGAAAGAGAATTGGTGATGAAAGAAGAGAGAAAAATTCCTGAAGTGATGTCTTAAGCAGGAGAAAGGGATGAGATCTAATGCTCAGTTCATGTTTGTGTGTGTGTGATTCTGTTTACCTAATCAAATATTATCTGTGAAGTCTGCGGGGTTTCATGTAATCATACTCTAAAATATTCTAAAATATGTTCACAATAACTTTATAAATTATAAATTTTAGGACCAGAAAATACTATGTTAATAATGTTTAAGAAAGCATTGACATTTCTTTAGATTCTGCATTATACATTGCTTCAATACATGTGGAGGAAAACAGCTGAACACAAAATAAGTAACCCAGACTTATATGAGGTAGTCTATCTGAAACTTTCTAGAGTAACACAGCTAAGGAACCATCCTATACTCTTGTCTGCCATTTTATATTTAATATGGTTCTTTACTTGGTACTTAACTAGGCAAATGGCTTAATAGAATAGGTTTATAAAAGCAGAAATTCCATGAGTTAATGCTATAGTCTGAATGTCTGTGTCCCCCTAAAATCTATATGTTGAAATCCTAACCCTTGAAGGAGATGGGATTAATAAGTGGGTTTTTTTTTTTTTTTTTTTTAGGAGGTGCTAAAGCTATGAAGGTGGAATTCTCCTAAATGAGACTAGTTCCTACAAAGTGGCTCCAAGGCCATCTCTAATCCCTTACACCATGTGAGGATACAGTGAGAAGTTTGCTGCTAGACGAGGGACCACATTTGATTTCAGACTTAGAGCCTACAGAATGAAGTGCAACAAATTTCTCTTGTTCATAATCTACCCAGTCTGTGTTATTTTGTAAAAGCAGCCTGAAAGGACTAACAGTGTTAATCAGAATAAATGAAAAAAAATTTATGAGAGTTAAAAAGGCATTGAACCACACTCAGACATAGAGCTCACAAACTTAATCATACATATATACTACACACAAAGGCACACAAAACACATGCACAAACATGCATGATCAATGCATACATATTACCCATAGTCATATATGCATATAAATACACAAAACATATGCACACAAATATACACACATAAATAAACATAATCAATGCATTCACACCTACAGGCACACAAACACGTGCTCACACACACAGATATCCACTAGCCTGTCTGGTTCTGGTTAAGGTTGAAGGCTTTTGGTTTCCTCCAGGGCTCTCTTTTCTCACAGATCATGTCCCAAATGTTTGTGCAAATTCAGATATTAGCCTGAACACCTAAGATTCTTACAGATAACTTTTAAGAGTGACACTAATATCCAGCCCCAAACCAAAGATAATTTGAATTAGACTAGATCATTATCAGAATCCTCTAAAAAGATAGCTCCACAAATCTCTCCACTATGGTACTATGTCAAGATGCGATGTCTTCAGGTCATTCTCTTAGAAGTCCAATCTAACTTGTAATTTAATTCCGTACCCCCATTAAGATAGCACAAATATCTTTTGATAGTTTTATACGTATATATGTACATTTTTTCTGAATGTTCACATAAAACTTTTCATTAATTAATTCATAGATGTGAAGCATCATTGCACCTTTAATATTTTTCTCCCACTACATTTTAAACCATGGAAAATATAAAAAAGATGCACACTAGGCAATGATTTGGCCCATTGATAAGACTCATCTTGCCTGGGCAAAGCATATAGGGGTTAGAGTGATCACCTCCAACTTACACAGGGTCCTCAACCAAAAAGCCCATGCAGTAGCTGAGACAGAGAAAAACCAGCAATCAATTATATTCTTCCCTTTAGTGATGTATTCTCTGGACATATATCCATGCATGAGTAACTTGTATTAGCTGTTATTTAAGGAATGGGACAAAAAAAAAAAAAATCAGAGAGACTGTGGGCTCTAAGGGCAGGAGCAGAGCCCTGTAAGTTTATTTCTATTCCCGACACAAGCACCATCCTGGAATACGGTAGATACTCTTATGCATGCGTGCTAAGTCGTTTCAGTTGCATCCAACTCTTTGCGACAAAATGGACTGTAGCCTGCCAGGTTCCTCTGTCCATAACATTCTCCAGACAAGAATACTGGAGTGGGTTGCCATGCCCTCCTAAAGGGGATCTCCCTGACCCATGGATCGAATCTGTGACTCTTATGTCTTCTGCATTGGCAGGTGTGTTCTTTACCACGAGTGCCACCTGGGAAGCCCAGATACTCTTATATGTTCATATTACTCAGGCTTTTAGTAGAATCATTACTTTTCATTTATCACTACACTCTACCACATTGACTATGAAAATCATTCTGAAAATAAGACATGATTTTATTTTTTCTCAGAAATTTGCAGGAATATTTTATGGCTCATAATGATAGTGGAAACATTTCAACTAGAACCCGGAGACAGTCTGAACATAATTGTATGTTTACAAATGTGTGTTGTATGTAAAACTGGTGGGTGTACTTACACAGAGGGAGAGGTCTCTATCAGGTTTCACATACATGTATGTGCACAGGTATATATCATTATTAAGGTGGCTATACCTATATCAAAGGAAAGAAGCATCTTAAATCAACAGTCAGCATTTTGCTGCCCAATAGGTACCAAGACACAAATTACGTACCCTCTGTCACCTTCCATCTCCTCTGCTCTTGCCCTTGTAACTTGATCCAGGATAGAGGGCTTTGGTGTCCTAATGACACTGTTCACAGGCCTTACTCTTCTGTTGCTCAGCCCGCTGCACTTTGAAAATGACAAAAGCCACTTCCCAGGGAGCTGCAAGATAGCCTCTTGGTAACAAAAGTCTATTTCCCTGCCCCCTTCCTGCCCCAAATTCCATCCTTATGACACAGAAGCACAGTTAGAGATGAAAAATAAGCTTCATTATCTTGGGAGTGCAGAGAAAAATGTTATGGCTTTATTTAGCAGTTGCTTTTATGCTTTTAAAAACATGTTAATTTCATTTTTTATGTAATTGTGCATTAAATCATCTCAGACAATTGTGTGATTTGGAAATAAAAGTCCAACAAAATAAGTAAAAGCTATAATGTGGTTTTTTTCCTTCCCGTTTTTTGCAGTCTGTTTTTATGTTCCTCAAGCATTAGTGTCTCCACTCCTTCCTGGGAAGATTAATCTGAAGGCTCATAGAGACTCTTGCCTTCCTGTCTTTAGTTCTCCCGGTGCTCTGAGCTTTTCCCTGTGGCTTTTGCATCTACTGCTCATGAATTACCAGCCCCAACAACATTAGGACTTATAAAGCCTCATAATCCTTTAGTTGACTCCCTAATAGGGCCAGCAGCTGGATGAAGACCTCAACCCTGGGGGAGAAATTATAAAGAGACCTAACCTGCCTAAAGTAAAACTATGAATACCAGGCTCCAGAATATCACTGTACTCTCACAGGATACGGGTGATAGATTTTTGCTTTTTACTAGAATGTAGGCAATAGAATGTATGCAGCGTAATTCACAGCATGTTTGAGAGGTGTTTTCCTTTCTCCCTAAAGAAAAGTTGGTCCACTTAAAAGATATGTGGTTATCTTTCTCATTTCCCACTTTAAGCATTTTTTGAGAGAAGAGACTTTCTGATGGATGTTAATGAGGGACTGGGACCTTTGAGTGTGGCCATCTATGTCATGAGTTGATTAAAGACTGATTTCAAATAGGTTAAAATTTTTTCCAAATGTCACTCAATACATATGAGCAATCAAGTACACTCTTGGTTTCCTTTCTTTAGTGTGTTTGAAGGTAGATTGTTGTTATAAGGTATTGCATTTCCTTTAAGGGAAAGTGTACTCTGCTGGGTTGTCCAACAAAGTAGTGGAGATTACTCAAGGAAATTCATTGTTTATGGTTCTGGAGGCTAGAAGTTCAAGAGCAAGGTGCTAACAGGGTTTCCTTGTTCTGAGGGCTTAGGGAAGGATCTGTCCCAGTCTCTTGGCTTACAGATGGTCTTCTCCCTGCATCTCTTCACATCGTCTTTCCTCTATACTCCTGCGCCCAAGTTCCCCCTTTTCATTAGGACACCAGTCATTTTGGATTCGGGCCCAGCCAAATGGCCTCATTTTAACTTGAGTACTTCTTATCTCTAGATAAGGTCTGAGATAAGGAGGGTTAGGGCTTTAAACTATGAATTTTAGGGGGCACTATTCAAACTGTTACAGGATATGAAACTTATTTTTTGTTTTCTAGTGATGCCCACCCAACTTAAAAATAACATAACTTTCCAAAGAGTGACATTCTGAAAAAAATCATTAAAGAGTAACTTTTCTTTCACAATTCTAACATGAAATTTTATATGATACAGGCAGGAGTATATATAAAACAAGCAAACAAAATCATACTTAATGTACTTGTAGCATAACCCTCAAGACAGATATATGTTTATGTATGTACACACGCAGTAACCTATACAACAAAAAACAATGTGTATATAACCAGTACTGAAATTAACTTCTGCCTGAGGCTACTATGAAATGTCAATTAAACTGCCAAACTTTCAGAGCTTAGTACTCTATCTTCCTGCCTTAGGGAGCTTTTGTATTCAATTTATTGTTAAATAAAACAGCCAACTTGGCAGCAGAGTTAGATTAACAAATTATAATGAACTTTATTTTTTGCTTAAAAAAATAAGGTGAGCTAATATTCCTGGAGAATAAATTTCAGAGAGATTAAAGATTTTGAGAGAGGTTATTTGTTTGTAACCATTTCAAGTTGAGCAGGAGAAAAAGAATGTGCCCACTAGCTTGTTTGAATTAAATAGAAGTGTAAAAGGAACTTGACCAAAAACTAATAGTGGTTTTGTTTAACATTTCTTTTATTAACATTTAATATTTTATTAGGAGGAACTTGATGTCAGAAGCCAAAAGGAGCCACAGCACAGCTGTGGGCCTGAAATTTAAATGTCTTCCATTTGACCCATTTATATTTATTTTTTCCTTCCTTATGCTCATAGCACATGCGCACACACAGACACACACGGCTAATTAAGTCCGCTTGCCTCAAAGCACAGTTGTTTGATTATGCAGCTGAGGCTACCATCACTCCAAGAAAACCCTGTGATCCACTCTCCACCAAGGGGGATTAGGGAACTTTCTGGAAAGCCACAGGGGTGAGGAGGCATCTTTTGTCTAATTGTAGACTTTAAATGTTTGTTGCTATTGGCGTATATGACAAGGTACAGGAGCACTTCCGGGGTGGCGCTAGTGGTAAAGAATCCGCCTGCCAGTATAGGAAAGGTAAGAGACATGGGTTCAATCCCTGGGTTGGGAAGATCCCCTGGAGGAGGGTATGACAACCACTCCAGTATCCCTGCCTGGAGAATCCCAAGGACAGAGAAGACTGGCAGGCTATACTCCTTTGGGTTGCAAAGAGTCAGACATGCCTGAGGCAACTTAGCAGGCACACAGTAGGCTAACTCCATACAGGGGTTGGGCTAAGTCTTTTATATATGTTATCTAATTTAATTCTCTGAGTAATCCATAAAGATGAGGCAAGGAGAATTCAACAGAGATTAAGGGACTGTCTCATGGACATTAGTGGCATTGCTACAGCTTTTGGAAATTTGACAGTGCTTCTTCTTCACATTGGGAAAAGCTGAATTTAACGTAGAAGGAAGATTTAGTTTTCAAAGTCAGATATGTATTTCTCAATTTAAGTGAGAGAAAAGGGCTGAATAGTTTTATTATATTACAACTAACATTTATTGAGCTCCTACTGATTGCCCAACAGTGATCCATACACATAAAACCTCCTTTACTTTAACTGGGAAGGTAGTTACCCTATGAGACAAATCTCACTGTTATTTCCAACTTCCAGAGATTAATTACTTTACTTAGGTCACCTTGTTAGGATTTAAAGGCCCCTGGCTTGCTCTAGAGCCTTTATCTTAACTATCCTTTTACCACTAGGCTTTCACAGGATAAAGCAATCTTTATTTTATCAAGCAACTAATGGGTAGCTTGACTTACCCATAGAGTGTGCTTATAAAAATTAAGGTGTGTTATCCAAACTCTTAAAATAAATCTTATATTAAATAAATGAAGGCAGTATATCACTTAAAAATTTTGGAAATACTTTTTTTTGGAGAGACATACAAATGGCCAACAGGCACGTGAAAAGATGCTCAGTGTCACTAATCATTAGAGAAATGCCAATCAAGACCACAATGAGGTATCACCTCACATTGGTCAGAACGCTGCTGCTGCTGCTGCTGCTAAGTTGTGTCAGTCGTGTCCGACTCTGTGTGACCCCATAGATGGCAGCCCACCAGGATCCTCCTTCCCTGGGATTCTCCACGCAAGAATACTGGAGTGGATTGCCACTTCCTTCTCCAGTGTATGAAACTGAAAAGTGAAAGTGAAGTTGCTCAGTCGTGTCTGACTCTTCATGACCCCATGGACTGTAGCTCACCAGGCTCCTCCGTCCATGGGATTCTCCAGGCAAGAGTACTGGAGTGGGGTGCCGTTGCCTTCTCCATGGTCAGAATGGCCATCCTCAAAAGTCTACAAATAATAAATGCCAGAGAAGACGTGGAAAAAAGAGAACCCTTCGAGACTGTTGGTGGGAATGTAAATATGTGTAGCCACTATGGAAAACAGTATGGAAGTTCTTAAGAAAACTAAAACCAGAATACTGTATTATCCAGTAATGCCACTCCTGGGCATGTGTCTGGACAAAACTATAATTCAAAAAGATACACGCACACCAATGTTTCACAAGAGCCAAGGCATAGAAACAACCCAAGAAATCACGAACAGATGACTGTCTTAAGAACCTGTGGTATACACATATATATACAATATACATTTATAAAATGGAATATTACTCAGCCATCAATGGCACCCCACTCCAGCACTCTTGTCTGGAAAATTCCATGGATGGAGGAGCCTGGTGGGGTGCAGTCCATGGGGTTGCTAACAGTCGGACATGACTGAGCAACTTCACTTTCACTTTTTACTTTCATGCATTGGAGAAGGAAATGCATGGATTCTCCAGGCAACCCACTCCAGTGTTCTTGCCTGGAGAATCCCAGGGATGGAGGAGCCTGATGGGCTGCCGTCTATGGGGTCGCATAGAGTCGGACACGACTGAAGCAACTTAGCAGAAGCAGCAGCAGCAAAAAGAATGAAATACTGCTCTTTGTAGCAACACAGATGGACCTAGAGATAGACCTTAATGAAATAAGTCAGAAAGCCAAAGATAAATACTATCTGATATCTAAATTATCTAAAAAATGATAAAAATGAATCTATATACAGAACAGAAAAAGACTTACAGACATAGAAACTCCACTAATGGGTTACCGAAGGCCAGAGGGAGGGTAGTAGGGACCAATTAGGAGGATGGGATTAACAGATACAAACTACAATACATAGAACAGTTAAGCAACAAGGATTTACTATATTGCACAAGTAATTATATTCAACATATTATCATAACCGATAATGGAATATAATCAGAAAAAATAAGTGAATCACTATGCAGTACTCTTGAAACTAACACTGGAGTGTAAATCAACTATATTTAAATAAAAAAAGATTCCTGAAGTTTGAACAACTGAATTATTCACTATAAGGTTGCTGCTGCTGCTAAGTCACTTCAGTCGTGTCCGACTCTGTGCGACCCCATAGACGGCAGCCCACCAGGCTCCCCCATCCCCAGGATTCTCCAGGCAAGAACACTGGAGTGGGTTGCCATTTCCTTAGGGAAGAAAGTCAAAACCAAATATCTAATAATCTTACTAAAAGGAAAATTCAGATTACCACACATCCAAATGAATGAATACCATTAAATCATAAAAATAACATCTACAAAGTTTGGCAAATGACATGGGCAAGTATTCCTCGTAAAGTTTTAAACTATAATGAGCACTGTTTTTATACCAAGTTTTAAAAAATATAAAACTATTTGAAAAAAGATCTAGAGGGAAATACACTGATGTATTGGTATTATTTATTCATACACAGATGGTAAAGATTAAAGGGGTGGGGTTTTACTTATACCTTGTAGCCTTTTTCTAAATTTTGTCAGTAACATGTATTACGTATATAATTAAGGAAAATCATATTTTTGAAAGATAATTCTATCACACTGAGCCATTTTCCATACCAAACTACCCACCTCAGTTTTTGTGCATTCAATGTTCAGTAACAGGGGTCAAGAAAATTTTGCTGTAAACAACCAGATAATACATATTTTAGATTTATAGACCAGGCAGCGAAACTGGATACTGTGTAGATACCCAGCAAGAAAGAAAATAAATGTCCTCCCATCTTTTGACTTAAAATATAATATTAAGAATAGAGTATAACGTTTTATAATCTCACGAAAAGGCTGAAATTCTTTTTGTATGTATGGGCTCACATTTGGCTTAATTGGGGTTCAAAGCGAGCATTCTCGATGACCAGAATTTACTGCAGATGTTCATCTGTTAATGTTGATCTATAACGAGATTTTGTGTATTTTATCTTTGGAAATGGCTTTTCACATGGATAGGTGATACACGGGGCACTTGAAACGCTGTCAAGTCGTAACCGCTTCACTGCGATTTATAGTGCGCCCAGCAGCGAGCGACACATATGGCTTCTGCTGTAACTACAGAACAGTGCCTTTTGTGATCTGAAAGCAACTACACACACACACACACATGCAACGTGCGGCTGTGTGCCAACAACACTATTTATAGGCCACTAACATTTGGATTTCAAATAATTTTCAGGAGTTACAAAATATTATTCTGCTTTTGAGTTTGAAACCATTACAATTTTTTTTTCCAAAATAAAGTGTTTCAGAATGAAAAGATACACCTAGTTTTTGCCAACAGACCAGGCAATTACAGGCAGCAAGCCATGTTGGGTTTCTGGGTTGGAGTTTGCTGATCCCAACTTGAGAGGTAGGTACACCTCTCCTGTAAACTTCATCCAACAACCATCTCTGGGACCACTGAGTGTACTAATACGTCCTTTTAAAAAAATTAACATGCCTTTAAGTAAAATGATGTCTCTAGCACATCTATGAATTTTCCTGTGTGTAAAGAAAATACACAACCAGACCGTGAAAACCATTCAAGAGACAGTGTGAAGGAAATTATAGCATCAGAAAGAAAATCAAAGTTCTCATAGCTAAATTTAATGCTATATCCTCCAGATCTCTGTGTATTTTTATGGGAATTCCAGATTGTCAGGAAATATGCTAAACCGACCCATTCTCTTACCCTTTTAGGAAAAAACATCAGATATTTAGAATCTTAAAAATAAACCTGCCAACCTATTAAAGTTTTATCTTATGTTCATATCTTAGGTTATTTCTAAGATATATCATATCATATGTTATTTCTTCCCTGACTGGCTACTTGAGGCCTCAGTAGAACACAAAGGAAAGCAGAAGGGTTAGATCCGGATGTAGATATTTGAGTAGGAAAATATTTGACTGAGACTTAAAGATGGAAACTGTGTGAAAATCCATTAATTACCTGCTTCTACCATATCTTTAGTGCAAAGTTCATCACAAAACATCTACATCAGGATCATCAAGGTAGCTTGTTAAAATGCAGATTACAGGTATTTCTAGCAGGATTAAATTTGGAGAATAGGAGTTTCAGAAGTTGTTTCAGGCAAACATTGTATGGTTTCCATCTACCAGTCATAACATTTGTAGATTTTCCTCTTTAATGATTTTACATATATAATCCACCTCTTCCGTTTACTTCCTTATGAGATATAATGTATTTTCAACAAAGAGATGAGATTTTGAGAAATAATTTTGTATCTAGTAAAAAGGTGTGCATACTTATAAAAACAGCATAAAAAGTAATCAAGGCAGCTCTTTGTGTAACTCATATCATGGGAATGTTTTATACACAGTGATGGAGAGAAAAAGAGAAAAAGAAAGCAAGTGCGCAGGTAAGGGGGTAGCCAGGAAAAGCCTCAAGTCGGGATGGAAAAGACGGCAGGAGGGACTGCTGGATTAAGTGTTCCACATGAAGCTTAGCAACAGGGATGTAAATGTGCAAAGCAGAGAAAGCACGTTTGGGAGTCAATCACCAATCAGGATCTTTCTCAATCACTTCTTAAAATTGTTTAAGGTAACCACATTCCTTGAAGTGTGGTCTGAAATGCTTGAGGTACTTAAAAAAAATTCAGATTCGTGAACTGATCCCATACCTACTGATTCAGAGTCTCTGCAGTACATCCATCAATCTGTATTTTAAATCACCAGGCCAACCATGCATGCATTAAAAAGTGTCAAAATTAATAAATGAAAGGATAAAGAAAATGTATATGTATGCGTGTTGTGTGCTAAGTAGCTTCAGTTGTGTCTGATTCTTTGTGACCCTATGGACTATAGCCCTCAAGGCTCCTCTGTCCGTGGGATTCTCCAGGCAAAAATTCTGGAGTGGGTTGCCATTTCCTCCTCCAGGGGATCTTCCTGACCCAAAGACTGAACCTGGATCTCTTTTGTCTCCTGCATTTGCAGGCAGATTCTTTAAAAGTAGGGCTACCTGGGAAGCCTCTGGTATGTTATACAATGGAATCTTATTCAGCCATAAAAAAAGAATAATATCCTTTCTGACACAATAGATGCACCTTGAGGGCATTATGCTAAGTGAAATAAGTCAGACAGAAAGACAAGTACCATATAATCTCACTTATTTGTAGAATTTAGAAAAAAATGAAAAAATAAACAAACCCCTAGCTCACAGATACAGAGATCAGATTATTGGTTGCCAGAGGCAGGGAGTAAGGGGTGGGCAAAAATGGATCAATGTTGTCACAAGGTCCAAACGTCCAAACTTCCAGTTATAAAAGAAATAAGTTGTGGGGATATAATGCATAGCATGAGGACTATAATTAATACTACTGTATTGCTTATTTGAAAGTTGTAAGACAGAAGATGTTAAATATTCTCATCACAAGAAAACAATTCTGTAACTATGTATGGTGATGGATGCTATTATAATTAGACTTACTGCAGTGATCATTTTGCAATATATACAAATACTGAATCATTATGTTGCACACCTGAAATAAATATAATGTTACAATCAATTATATCTCAATAAAAATATATTAAAATGGCCTACTCCCTGGGCATATGATTCCATTTTTTCTTTTGAGCTCTTAAAAGTCCTTTATTCATTTCTACAAACTTCCTAGTGGTCTAATTATGGTAAAGGATTCTATATACAATAAAAGACCAACTTGCAGTGGTAGCCTCAAAAAAAAGAAAATCCACAGTCTAGAAAGGAAATGCAGATAAATTGGCTGTCACAAGGCAGAGTAATAAATGTCATAACATCAATAAATCCAAAGTGCCAAGAAAAACATTAAAAAATGAAAACAAAAATTTTATGTTCAGGTAGAGTCCATTTTGCCTTCAGGATACTGTAATCTGTTTCATTTCAGATTGTTTTTCTGGGTAACAATATATTTAATCCTAAATTATTTATTCATGATTGAAATTTACCTACTTTTGACCATATCTTTGATGCTGTTTCTAATTATTTACATCAAAATTATCTGGAAGCAAATGAGTCCAGTTCTTTGACTCTTAGGCAAAGGCTTAATCTATTCAAGATTGCACCTCATGAAATTTTGTTATTAGTTTAGGATAGAAGAGCTCCAAACATTATACTTTTATATTTAATTGTGTTCAGAGAAATAAAATATGAAGACATTTCTTGTTTGGTACAAGATTTAGTTAAATAATATGGGGGTTGAATATAAAGAAACATAGCAAAGTTTTCATTTCCAAATATTCTGGTCTAAGAGAGAAGTTACGATCAACTCAGAAGTTTAGATATATCTGGGTTTCATCCTAGGTCTAACTTCCTCAATCTCATCAAGTTTGTCTCCACTTATATCTGCTACACTAGATTTAGTAACATGCAGATTATGGCAACAGCATCTTTGATAGGGGCTTCCCTGGTGGCTCAGACGGTAAAGAATCTGCCTGCAATGCAGGAGACCCGGGTTTGATCCCTGGGCTGCGAAGATCCCCTGGAGAAGGAAATGGCAACCTACTCCAGTATTCTGCCTGGAGAATCCCATGGACAGAGGAACCTGGCGGGCTTTAGGCCATGGGCTCGCAAAGAGTCAGACACAACTGAGGGACTAAGCACACACACATACATATTTGATAGACATAAATATACACATGTACTGGTGTATGTACGCCTTATTATACACAGCACATATACAAGCTTACCTATATACACGCACAAGTAATTTTAAGTAATCATGCTTGTTTTACAATATTGTGAAGATTAAATAAAATAATAAATATAAAAATGATTAGCACAACACTTGGCTTATAGCAGATGCTCAGTGAACACTGGTGGGAGGGCTGAGAGAAAGCAAGCAAGAGGGTGAAGGATTTGAGGTGAGAGTGAAACAAACAAAAACACCAAAATTGAGACCATACTATAAAAATGAGAGAGGAAGGTAAAAAAGAAAATTAAAAGATTTATTCCTAACACCTTGAATAGCTTTACTTTTTGTAAATAAATGCAAGTTGCTTCTGTGCTATTATTAAATGTAGTAGTCATGCTCTCCTCTCACTGATTGAATGGACATCATTAGAATAAGCACAAAATAGAGTAAACACAGGAAGGTTATTAGTATTTCATCTGAACTGTGAAGATGTCAAGCCGTATGGGGCTGGCGGATGGTGATAGGAAGCCCACTTCTAGCTAGCATATGTTAATGAATGGAGACAATGTGCAATCTAGGAGGATGGGGAAAACCCCAGAATGAGCAGAGCCTATAGTCTACAGAGTTACCTACATTTTCAGCCTCATTAAAATATGCAGATCATATCATTAGGAGACAGTATCCTGCCAGGGCCCTCTCCTGGAGTTCAGTCACAGGCACACATTGGCAGTTGTTAGTACAATGAGTTTAACTACAGCTACATTCTTCTAGGTAGAAACAAACAGATGCAAAAGAAGATGAAGAAGCAGAAGCAGCTCTTACAAGCTATATTTTCATTTAGATTGTTTCTTTTTTTTTTTTTTCACGCAAAGCATGAGTCTGTAATTTTTAAAACTGGCCATTGGTACTTGTTTTGTTCTTCCCAAAACATACCAGAACCTTCTATCACAACTTCATATTGATTTTCAAAAGTGGAGTGCACATAATAATAGATTTAATTGGATAACACATATGACACCTAGGATTAATTCATTGAAATGATTAAGAGTAGTTACTGAATTGAAAACCAGTGATTTAAAAAACCTTCCTTGTCCAGCCTTCAGTGTCAGCCCAGATGAAAAGAATTCAAGTGTGCATCCCAGTTCTTTATTTCTTCCACATCTTCCTTCTTTTGTTTGTTCATTACTGCCTTGGCTCCTTCCTCCCTACTTTTTCCCTTATAGCCTCTCTTCCTTCCTTCCTGTCAATCTATATATCTATCTTTTGGAGGGTAGGCAGGATGGTACGTAAAAAAAATAATCTTACCAATAAGCCTAATAAAACCTCATAAATGAACATTTTTGATGTGAAGGCCCAGTATAGATACCAACTTGAGCGAATTGGTGGATGAATAGGAATACAGAATGATAATAAGGAGATGACTAAGTAATCAAAATTACTCTGTGGATATCAACATTTAATAATGTGAAAGTTCATGTAGACAAAAGATGTTAGCTATTAATATTAATCTGTCTGCTAACACAGGAGATGGGGTTTGACCCCTGAGTTGGGAAGATCCCCTGGAGAAGGAAATGGAAACCCATTCCAGTATTCTTGCCTGGGAAATCATATGGACAGAGGAACCTGGCAGTCTATAGTTCTTGGGGTCACAAAAGAGTTAGACACAGTTTAATGACTAAACAACAAATTATTATTACTACAAACAAATACTATTTACTTAGTTTCTTCTGTTAGTGGTTTTTCAAGGGTAGTCTGGGACCCTGGAAAGTCCCCAAGATTGAAACTATTTCCATAATAATGTTTACACATTTCTTTTTTTACTGATGGTGCAACAGCAAAGGAGGCTAAAACTGCTGGTATCTTAGTATAAATCAAGACAATGTCACCAAATGGCACTAGCAGTCACTGTGTTTTTCATCATCATTTATGCGCAGGGTTAAAAAATGCTAGTTTCACTCAAGAATGCCCTAGATGAAGCAATACAATTTACTGATTTCATTAAATATTGACATTTGAGTATACTTTCAAAATATTCAATGTGATGAGATAGTAGGTATGCATGAAGCATTTTCTGCTACATACAAATATTCAATAGTTGGATTGAGGGAAAGAATTTGTTTGATTGCTTGAGTTGCGAGCAAAATATTTATTTTCCTATGGGACATTATTTTTACTTAAAATAACTACTGAAAAACAACTTATGGTTATTCAGATTTCAGTATTTAACAGATGCTCTTTGAAAACTGCACAAAGTGACTTAGTCACTTTAAGGAAATCAACTATAATAGTATTTGTTGTCAATGATAAAATTCAAATAAAAATTAATGTCATGCAAAACATGGATCCACTGCCATGAGTATTTTAGTACTCCGTTCTCCACTGCCATGAGTATTTTAGTACTCCGTTCTCCAGTACTTCCAGATTTTTCTGATGAGACTGATGATGATATTTACAAATGTGTTTTTTTTGACCTTTGGTAATGAAACATGTCAATGTATGGAAGATGCATATCTCAGTGAACCAATATTTTCTGAATGACCAAGGCATGGTGTTACGAGTTATTGCATAAGAAAAAAAAAATTCATTCCAAGCTCAAGAAAGTCAATGGAGTTTAATGTAATGAAGTAAAAATTATTAATATGATTTCAAAAAGATTCCACACCATAAATAATATTTAAGAAACTACAACTTGTTGAGTTTCTCAATGGACTTAAATGAGAATATCCATATTTAACCGAAGTTTCACTCTCTAAATATCTACATGAGGCCAGATTTTCTTCATGTGTTTCAAGCAAAGCAATGAACACAGCTGTACCAAATCAGGACTGGCGATATTAGGAAGAGTAAAAGCATGGCATTCTTCTAGTAATATTTTGAAATATTCTTATTTTTTATGAAGCATGTTCGTTATGTTAATATAGACAATGAGTTTATGATTGCTATTTTCAAGTTAATAAATAAAATGTTAAACATTTCTTAGTCTTTTTATAATGTAGCAAATATTGATAGATATAATTAATGCACACAATTTCTATGGGTCAATATTTTTAAGATTGTAAAGGGATTTTGCAACGAAAACTTTGAGAAATGCTATTCTAGGTACATTCAAGGTATCTAATTCTTTAGGAATCTACATATTATTTAGTAGTTTTAAGTAGAAGTCACTTTACTTTCATTAAATTTATTTCCATATAAACCTAAGCTTAAGATAAGTGCCTACCAAAATAAATATTTCTTAGAAAGCAGGCATTGCATACATTTGTGGTTATAAATTATGGGATGTCCTATCAGTTATGTTATGTTTACAATTTATTATGCTTGGGGAAGATACAGTAGCATCTCAAATGAAGCTAGGTTTGAAACTTTTGGAGGTCCACTTGACTACACCGGAATCACTGAGAAAAGGGAGACGAACTTTAAAAATAAATTTTATCATTTTCCAATATTTATACAGCTTGCAAATAAGTATGTCAGTAAATCTTTTATGTACCAGTCTTATAAGCAATACAGTAACTCTTTACTTTGAGATAAATATTTGCCTATAGAATGAATGAAAAAACTGAGTTGCAATGGGTTCTTGTGACTTAAAGTAAAATTGACACCGTACATGAATTAATGAATTGCTATATCCCAGAATCTTCAGAATGAAGATGAAAGCTCTGAAAACCTGCATTAACTAGCAAAGACATTGAAGTTAAATATAAATGTGAAATTAAAATTGTCTCATGGCTATTACGTTACAGTTTAAATAAATAAACAGTACAGTTAAAATTTTGTAAAACTAAATTAATAAATACTATAAGTGAACACTTGACTATTTCATCTACCTCTGAAAGTTTTCATAATTAACTTGGCCAAAATGTTTTTATTTTTAAAACTTCATTATTTGGCTAATGGGACAGCTTTTCTCTAGAGATCACATTGACTAGATGAGATTTCTCATCCTTTATAAATGCTGTTAAGAAAAAAAATAATTTTACTGATAGGAATCAGAGAATCAAAGAGTTTGCTGCTCACACTGGCAAAGAATTGGAATTGGAGCCCAGGTCCATTGCAAAGCTCATTATCTTCCCATATCTTCCCATTTGTTGCTGTTCATGAAGTATTCACTATGGTTCAGGGCATGCCCCCACATAAATATATGTGGAGAGGAGTGCATCTCAATCCCAGAGGTTACAGTTAATCCTTGAACAATGTGGGGGGTAGATAACATTTGAATCCCCTGATCCTTGATAGTCTACTGTTGACTGGAAGCCTTACTGATAACTTTAACAGTTGATTAACAGATTTTGTATATTAGATGTATTATATACTACACCCCAGTATTCTTGGGCTTCCTTTGCGGCTCAACTGGTAAAGAATTCACCTGAAATGTGGGAGACCTGGGTTTGATCTCTTGGTTGGGAAGATCCCCTGGAGAAGGGAAAGGCTACCTACTCCAGTATTCTGGCTTGGAGAATTCCACGGACTGTATAGTCCATGGGGTTGCAAAGAGTCAGACATGACTGAGCAACTTTCACTTTCACTTCACTAAGTAATGAACTAGAGAAAAGAAAATACTATTAAGAAAATCATAGGGAAAAGACATTTATAGAAATGTAAAAAATGTTTTTAAAAAATCCACATATAAGTGGTCCTGCACAGTTCAAACCCATTTTGTTCAAGGGTCAGCTGTATAACTGTAGTGTATAGTTATTTAATACCTCTGTCATCTATCTCATTAACAATAACACAATGAGAAAGATTATATATATTTGTCAAATAGCTCCAACAGGGTGGACAGTCACATCTATATAATATGCAGAATCTAAAGGGTGCTTACTATTTACCATATGTCTATATAGGTACCCAGCTCAATATTAACCATAAAGATATTAAGGTCATTTTTTTCTTTGATGAAAGTCTTATTCCAAAGTGGGAAAAATGGTAAGTGCTAACACACATAGATAGTGTTGTCATCCATGAACTGAAAAGCACTCAGTTTTTTGTTAGCATGTTTGTTTCTAGCGTTTCAATTCCCACCCCAATTTGTTTATTGTCCAGCAGGGACATGGAGAAGTTATGAAATTCCTCAAGGTCATGGAGAAAGTCACAGCTGTTCTTGGGAAAGGGGCTTACATATTCCTGAATCCCCATCAGATCCTATTGCTTCCTGTAGTGGATAGGTCCATGTGGAGTGAAAGAATGCTCTTAAACAAATTCCAATTATGGTTTATTAACTTCACACATAGCATTTATCTTCTAGTTTCCCAAAATAGCAGAACCAATTAAACTGTCTGTTTAGCATGAGGCTTTTTTTTTTTTTACTTTTAATTTTTCTTCAGATAAAGCCTTTATAGAAAGATAAATGAAACGTTACTGATATGACAGAGAGGGAGGAAACTGTTACTTCTCTGTCACCACCACCATCTTTTGACCATTGCTCTAAAGTAACCAAGGCAAGACCATTTCTGTTCCTGAGCCGATAATATAAAATCCTCAGTCAAGTAAACCAGGCCATTCCAGGCATGACGGAGATTAATGAAAATTTTTTATTCAAGACAGTTGCTAATTTGAAATAAAAGCCCAACAAATTCCTGTGTTCTGTCCACTGTCAAAACAAGATTAAATAATTGCAGGAAGAAAAATAGCAGGCTTGTAAAAGGAGGATTCAGAATAATATTTTACTTTACACTTAGAACACTGTCTATAATTTCCAATCTGAGGTATAAAAAGAAGAATTAACTTGGTGAAACCTCTACAGGGATCCAACTTTTGAGGCGCTTCCTTGACATCTCTTTTACAACTTAAAGAACCACATGATTGACTGAGAGGGCCACAAAGAGTTGGAACTGGAATTTCTACACTGGATATCTTCAGTGACAAAGAAAACCCAGGAAATCTTGGCTCTGAACATTAATTAAAGGGAGAATAGTGAATAGGAGATTTCTTTTTTTTTTTTTTGAATAGGAGATTTCAACTCTGAGTGTGGCTAGATTGCCATCAACTTCCAGAAACCATACAAGGCCTAAAGAACAAAAGATGGGTGAGCAAACAGGGATTCCAGCCCTCTTTGCCAGGAATGGAGTTGCATCTCACAGAAAAGATTCCCTGAAACTGAGGCTCAGAGAAAGAAAATGATTTTCTTTATATCACGGTGTCTGGACACAATCCACAGTCTCTTGAGACTTAATTGAGTTCTTTTTCCACTGTACTGCAACACTGTGAATTGGATATTACCTTTATTCTTCTCTAGATTTTTAACATAAAACCTTTCTTGACTTTATCACTGTTAAAGGTACCATAGTCATGTGTCTATCACCACACACCTGCCTGTCTAACAAGAGCTGTGGGAATGTCATAGGAAGCATTCACACGGTTCTGTTGAATGTGTATGGTAATTATTTGACACTTCAAAGAGGTGGCAACCATCTTGAAATCATAAAATTGCAATTATCTTATCAAATTCAATATTCTGTATACTTCAGAACTTCATTTTTTTTTTATTGGGGATGGTTGCCTCAGTGTAGCTCATTGAATTCTTATAGTAATGCACCTTATATTACTTTCATTCTTGGAGTTTTGTTACTATAGTAATTCACTTTTTTGTTCCCTCTTACTATGCTTGTATCTGTCTGTCTGTCTATCTACCTACCTACCTATCTGTGTATTTATCAATCATCTAACTACTCTCCTTAGAAAAGAGCTAAAAATCTATTTCCTCTTTACAAACATTCAGAAAACCCTACTTAAATGGGAAAGGGACGCTAGCTCATGCCCAAAGGGACAACACACTCTGGCTGTACTTACAGATCTAACTCTCAAATACCACCGCCTGCCTTAATCTGTATAACATAACAAAGAAGAACCACCACTGGTTTGCAGAGTTAGGAAAAGAGACTCAGCCATTAAGTAGAAGTATCTTCATAAGAGGGACTACGTATTTTCTGAGTGAAGGAATCCTCTCTAGAAGGGCCAAGGTCTTAGATTGAGAGATCCACATATGTTTTCAAATTTTTTATTTGTTTCTTATTTTTGGCCGCACTTGGTCTCTGTTGCTGTTCTCGGGCTTTTCCCTAGTTATGGAGAGCCAGGGATACTTTCCAGTTGTGGTGCGTGGGCTTCTCACTTCGTGACTTCTCTTGTTGCAGAGCATGGGATGGGCTCTAGGGCAAGCAGGCTCGGTAGCTGAGGAACCAGGGCTCAGTAGCTGTGGCTCCTGGGTTCTGCAGCACAATAGTTGTAGTCCACAGGCTTAGCTGCTCTGTGGCGTCTTTCCGGATCAGGGATCGAACCAGGGTCTCATGCATTGCCAGGTGGATTCCTTACCACAGAGTCACCAGCAAAGCCGTTTATATATGGTTTCTTAACTCTTTATCCAAAAAAAAAAGTTTCAGAAATTCTAAAGCAGTTGTTTAGAATCATTTAGCTTTCTAATGATACAGGAGAAAAAAAAAAAAAGATTCCTTGACAATCGAATGGTTGCCCTTTCATCAAATTTCTACAACCAAACTGATAACTCCTTTGTCTATCAGGGCTTCCCTGATGGCTCAATGATAAAGAATTCTCCTGCCAATGCAGGAGACCTGGATTTGATCCCTGGGTCAGGAAGATCTCCTGGAGAAGGAAATGGAAACCCACTCCAGTATTTTGGCCTGGGAAATCCTATGGACAGAGGAGCCTGGTTGGCTATGGTCCATGGGGTCACAAAGAGTTGGACATGACTTAGCAACTAAACCAATCACCACTGGGGCTCTATAAGTGATTTTAAAAGAACTAATTATCTCTGAATGTTACTACAGAATCTCTTTCTACTTCATTCTTAATGGCTGTAATCACCTTGTGCTGCTTCCCTAAGCCCCCAGGACAGGTCATGTGATACTTGATAGCATATCCAGGCACTGACTGGCTCTCTTCAGATCACTGCTGCTGCTGCTGCTGCTGCTAAGTCGCTTCAGTTGTATCCGACTCTATGCGACCCCACAGACAGCAGCCCACCAGGCTCCCCTGTCCCTGGGATTCTCTAGGCAAGAACACTGGAGTGGGTTGCCATTTCCTTCTCCAATGCATGAAAGTGAACATTGAAAGTGAAGTTGCTTAGTCGTGTCCGACCCTCAGCGACCCCATGGACTGCAGCCTTCCAGGCTCCTCCATCCATGGGATTTTCCAGGCAAGAGTACTGGAGTGGGGTGCCAATGCCTTCTCCACTTCAGATCACTAAGTAAAGGCATTTTCTCTAACTTCCCCTCCATGGAACATACCACCTTTCTTAGACACATATGCTGATTAGATTAACTAGAAAATAGAAAATATTACACTGTGTTCTTCTTGTCCCACAACTGGGAAAGAATCTTTCTAAATAAAAACAAAAGTAAAACTCAAACCAAAATAACTGCAAATAGATTTCCAGGAAAAGAACTACCTCATTCTACCCTCAAGCCAAAAAACAAGCACTATGAATATTGCTGTTAATTTTTGAATGCACCATAATGTGGAATATCAGAATCATAATGGAATTTCAAAGGCTCTAGCGATATATTTGGAAGAACAATGTTGATCTATAACCGCACTGTAGCCACATAAAATAGGCAATTATATTTGTCAATATGGATAAATATAATTTCTCTGTTTAAGGTCTGCTAACTTGATTTCCATGTTGGTCACCATCTATTACTGCAAAACCTTCTATCACTGGCTTATTAAAGCTTCATTATGGCAGAAAATTTTATGCCCATTTGGTTCCAGACCATGCAGAAAGTTTTGTATTCACAAATGATTGACATAAATAATCTTTTCTAGTAGACTGTTTGGGGCTCATTGATCATTGCAACGTTTTATTGTGGATATAACAGAACTTTATTAAAGTTATAAAGATCATTTATGTAAAATGAGTCATTATTGGAAAATATTACATGTGTACAGACAAGTTTAAAGGAAGATAATGAATGCTAAAAATATGGTAAATTTATAAGATTATGATGAAATAAAATTTATTTGCAGTTTTCTAAAATAGAAATAAGGAATCTTTTGTTTGGGAAAATAAACATCCAGTTACCACTGCTTCCATATCAAGTTTCTGTCTTCTATAGTTTCTTTTCGGAGAAGGCAATGGCACCCCACTCCAGTACTCTTGCCTGGAAAATCCCATGGATGGAGGAGCCTGATAGGCTGCAGTCCATGGGGTTGCTAAAAGTTTGACATGACTGAATGATTTCACTTTCACTTTTCACTTTCACGTATTGGAGAAGGAAATGGCAACCCACTCCAGTGTTCTTGCCTAGAGAATCCCAGGGACAGGGGAGCCTGGTGGGCTGCCGTCTATGGGGTTGCACAGAGTCAGACACTACTGAAGTGACTTAGCAGTAGCAGCATAGTTTCTTTTAATAAACATACACAGCTTAAAAAAAAAAAACTGGATGTCATATTTTCACTAAAATAGTTTAAATTTTTCAAGTGCCAGTAAAAATGGAGTGTAAAAATGTAAAGGGCTAAGAATGAAATAAAAACTGGCAATCAGAAAAATAATCACAGAAGTAATTTGTTAATGGCTAATGACTCATTAAGTCTAACACTAGCATTATAAACCATGGAAATATTTTAAAAACTATCGCCCCAATTAAAAGGTTACACACAACAACAAATATTCTAGAAAATGCCAGAAAAGCTAGACTTGACTGTAACAGACAGTCAGTGTTGTGTCTAACATATTGTATTTAAAGGCTCAAATTTAGAAAATTGATTTATAACATTAATCTTTACTTGGGAAAATAACAAATGCTTATCATCATCAGACTATAATTAAAAAACAAATAGTCTTGCAAGAGTTTCTTTTTACTGTAGTTTACAAGATGCCATTTCTGCACTGAAAAATACGTTTTCTAAGTAACCATCAAACATGTTTATTAAAACCTAATTACAGAGGCATAAAAGGTGCATTTTGATGCAGTGCTAGGACTAATCCCTGGTTTGATGATCTTCCTATCAGCCTAACTTCAGATTAAACACACACACACAAACTTTTACTTTTTATCTGTTGTCAAGATTAAACACTGCTGGTAGAGTGTCTGATGGAATAATTTGATTAGGGTAGTGTTTAAAGATTTTATGCAAATTAAAGGCACTTCTTGTTTTTAATACAAGAAAATGAAGTCAGAATTAAAGTGTATTTATTTATGTGTCATTTGGGAGGACAGAGATATTTATAAGTGGCATAATTTATGAATATGGTAAAGGTAGACAAACTGAGTTTGTTTTGTAATAGAAAATGTTTTCTATTACATAAGTGTCACAAATTTAACAGACTATTTGCTTGCTCTCCCTGTGCATATTAAAAATGTTGACTGCTGAGTGATTTGATTACTAGTAAAAAATGGTGGGAATTCATTGAACTGGCGTTTCATTCAAGAAGCGACAATTCAAGGTACAGGTTCCTATAAACTGCCTGAAAAAAATGGTATTAGAACAGTAAATCTATATTTGATGCTTGATTACATCACCAAGAGGGAGTTGCTACAAATTTTAGAAGAATAGGACAAAACACAACTTTGCCTGATAGTTTTCTGAGCACTATAGATTTGAAGTTTCCTGGAAAAAAAATAATAATGATATTGTCATAGGTAAACAATTATAGCTATTGAAAATTTATGTCAATGGATTACAGAGAGCCTGATTTTGTTCCAATTTTCAGTACAACATGGATAGTTTCTGAACACAAGGAGTTTTTTCCCCTTCTGTTCTGCCATGTCTAATATTTTAGGGTTCATCTTATGCTTAGCTTTTGAGAGGTCACACAGACATTCTAGTGTTCCAAGGTACACTATTCTTATCCCTGAAAATTTGAGAACTCCTAAAAGCCTTGTTTACACTCAGGGTGAACCATTCTTCCAGAAAAATTCCTGTAATGAAATATGAATAGAATAGATGCCAGTTTATGGGTTTATATTTCTGACCAAGCTTCTAGTGAACTTTATTACTTTGAAATATCCATAAATATAATATTTGACCAAATATTTAATCAACCTGAATGCTATATTATATGAAAACTTGCACTACATACATAAATCATGCAGGGCCAGTAGAATAACCTAACACATAAAATTTTATTTCAGTTGATTCAGTATCATGGTACTCTATAAAATAAGTTCTTATCTTCCTCATAATTCTAGCCTTATATTTGCTGCAATAACTATGAAAAGAAATATTTTCTCAGACTCTATGATGCTTAGGAGGGGTTCTATCTAGAAGGAGGAATATTTTTAAAAGTGCCTATGAAGACTCCTCTCAAAAAACATAACCCCACTATTTTTCCCCCTCTAAAGAAAGAATGACTTACCCTCTATTCTTATAAATCTTTACTATGGTGAGCATGTGATTTATCGACCAAGATGCTATACTGCTGAATCCAAAATTAGGATTCCTTTCTTCAAAACTGGCTGGGCACCCTCTGGCTGTACCTGTGATGCTTGCCTCAGTGGCATATATAATGCAAGGACCAGTCGGTAAAAGATCTAAGTCCAAAACACTCTACACGAATTCCTGTTCAGCTGAGGCTTTCTCACATACAATCAAAAGGGATGGGGAGACTCTGCTCAAAGAGGAAAACCATTAGTGACAATGTACAAATATATCTGACTATGGCCAAAACATAAATAAGTAATTCTTATAATCCTGCAAGGGGAACTTAAAGACATGATTTCACAAAAGCATTTTCCATTGAAAATAATAGTTTTCGAAAATTGAAATTCAAAACATTTGTAAATTTAAAAATTTCCATATCCATTTATTTATTTTTATCTAACTGGAAGAGTGAAAAAATAGATTTAGTTATCATTTGTAAATGTATTCCTTGGAAGATGTTATCATAATGGAAGATGTCAGTGACTAGTATAATTACTGTCAGTGAGAATCCTTGAAACGATAGCACACAAGAAATGTGTCACATTGTATGTACAGAGACACATGCAGGTTTTGGGACTCTATTAATTCAATTTAGTCTTTTTTGCTATGTCTATCAGACATTGTAGAACTATGAGACTAGATATGGGTGCGAAGAGTTTTGCTGTGCCTTTCCAAAACCAACTGCTCTTGGAGCAGTAGGGTTGCCTTGTGATGGCAGGAGGTAGGAAGTAATGTTCTTGGGCCACACAGGAAGATGGCTGCAGGGCAGTTAGGAATGTAGGAGGAAGATCTCAGCTGTCTCTGAACACTGAAATGTCCAGCTATCTTTAGGGACCTTTCACAGCCAGGCAAAGGGAACCATATTGGTAAGTTGAGCCTTACCTCCTCTTTAAGGATATTTAATGGTCTTATAGTCTGAAGGACAGAAAATATAGCCATACTAGGGGGTTAGATGTGAAATCAGTCATCATTAGATCTTTTCTTTCTTAAAGATCACATTTGGATCAATATCATCAAGAATCAGAATCTTTATTTAGTCATGCTGCCTGGACATTCATGGGCTTTGGATTAAGACAGATATAATAGACTCCAGCTTTGTCATTCAGCAGCTCTGTGACTTTGGGCATGCTCCTTACCCATGCTGAGCCTCACCTGTCAATCAGAATAGTAACACTTCCACAGGGTGGTTGTGACGTCCAAGTAGCAAGTGCTTAGAGTAAAGTAAGAACTCAGCTCATGCTTCTCCCTTTCCCCATCTCTTCTCATCTAACAGGAGGACAAAAAATGCTTCAAGAGAAAATGTGAGCTGATTTTTTTTTAATTGAACAAAGTGAGATACATTCACCTTTAAAGACTTCTCATATCATTCTGTAACCCAGCTTCATGAAAAGAGCCGTATTAGAATCCTTAAATAAGCAGACATGTAAACATTTACCAAACCAGAGTGCTGGCTATGAGAGTGCCTAACTTTGAATATGCCTGCAACTAACATCAGAGAGAATCTGTACTTGAGACCACCTGCAACTTGAAGCACCTACAATAATTTGTGATCAGCCAAACTAGAGAGATGTGAGACATGGGGAGATCTGGGTTTTAAAATATTTGAATAAATTTAAATATTTAAAAGCTTTTAAATATTTTAAAACATTTCCCCCCATGATAACCACGTCGATGGGACATGGCAAGATTGAGACACATTTTTGGTGATGGTGGGGGTGGGGGTGGTCATGGATCATAAGTTAGACTCAACTGTAGGTACTATGTACATGGTTATCTGAATTAAATTTGAATAGTTCAGTACACTTCCAGTAAATGCATAGCTATGTGGTTTTTTTTTTTTTTTTCCCAGAGAATTTACTCAGAAAGAAATGAGTCTCTTGCTAACACTAATAAAAAGGATTTGAAACTGAAATGTTATCCAATCTTTTCCTACAAGGGCGATTGACCATAATCTCCTATAAGTTAATACAGTCAGGCCTGTTGTGAAGAGACAGGGTCTGTCTTCAATTTTTGCAGAGCAGGTTTACAAATGATTTGGTCTCCTACACTAAGGTAGGCATATTTATGGCTTCTCATCCTAATGTTATAATGAAAATGGGTTCAATTCAAAGGCTTCTATCAATAATACTGGATAAAGGGAAACATAAAAAAATACCTAATATGGTATTCATGATACAGGCTCACATTGGCAATTCATCACTAATGGTTTTTACTTGTTTTTCCTTCTAACTGCTGTAAAAACTGTGTATCCAGATAGATGATTAGATTGCAACAGATGTTAACTTCTGTATTACTCATATATAGAAAGAGGGTATATACTTGTTAAAGGTACATTTTCCAGGAATATGAGGTTGTAGATGACATTAAGGTTTAGCTGCTTAGCCCTGCAGTAATCTCTCTTTTTATTTTTAAAGTTTAACTGAAGTACAGTTGAGTTACAATGCTGTGTTAATTTCAGCAAATTGTTAAATTCAGCAAATTTTCAGTTACAATGCTGTTAATTTCAACATGCTGTGTTGTACAACAAAGTGATTTAGTTTTTTCATATCTCACATTTTTCTCACATTTTTTCATATTATTTTCCAATACAGTTTATCATGAGATATTGAATATAGTTCCCTGTGCTATACAGTAGGACCTTGTTGTTTATCCTTTCAATATATCATGGTTTGTATCTGCTAATCTCAAACTCCTAATCTATCCCTCCTTCATCCCCCCACCCCACAAGTCTATTCTCTGTCTGTGAGTTTCTGTTTCTGCAGTAGTCTCCTAATGGGATGGGAAAAAAAGAAAACAACGCTCTTGCTAAAGTACTTGTTCTCCAGATCATTTGTGCTTTTCCTCGTGGCTTAAACTCTTCACTCCTTGCTGAGCAAGTCTCCCAAGATAAAAATATTACTTTGAGTCAGGAATGAAATCACATACTGTAAAGGTAAAAAAATTGTCCTTAATTTCCCCCGGGGCAGTCCTGCCCCTCATTTATCCAACAGTGAGTTGGACAGCTCCCTGGGATTTTATGTCTAGTCATCTTCATCCTTCCTACTTGAAATGTCTGTGAGATCCAAACCTAGAACTTTCACATGCCCGCCCACCTCCTTGGTTGGTTGGCTGGATGGGCTCAGTTCTTTCCAGCTCTTTGTGACCTCATGGACTGTAGCCCACCAGGCTCCTCTGTCCATGGAATTCTCTAGGCAAGAATACTGGAGTGGGTTGCCGTTTCCTACTCCAGGGGATCTTCCCGACCCAGGGATCAAACCTGCGTTCCTTGCCTCTCCTGCATTTCCAGGTGGATTTTTTAGCAACTGTGTCATGTGGGAAGCCCACTTCCTTAACACCACAATAAACATTCTAGATTCATGCTTTATATTGTTTTTTCTATGAAATACAGCTCTTTCATCTTTTAATAATTGGGAAAGGAACTAAACTACACACACTCTTAAGATGTTGAAATGAAACCAATAAACTGTGTATCAAATTAAATCCTTTTTAAGATCAAGAATACTCATACTTTAGTGAAGAGACATTCACTTGCCTTTGAGTTCAAAATGGTTGCCCTGGAGTAAACATGTCCTCTGGGCAAATACTAGCCAGTTAACAGTGGGTAGTCTAGAGTGAAATAACTTTGGTTGGAGTTCTGATTCTGTTCTTTGTCATCTTAATGACACTGGGCTAGTTTCTCTTATTCTCTGAAATGTGTTTTCCTTATCTGTAAAATGAGGATAAAAACAAGAGAAGCATCTTATGTAACTAGTATGATGCTTAAGTAAATTCACCCATGTGAAGGGTTTATCAAGCTGCTTGGTACACAGAACATGATCAATTAATGCTCACTGTTATTATGAGTAGTAGGGATGCATGCATGCTTATGTATGCAGTCCTCCCAGTAATGCTGAGAAGGAGAGCACTATGAATTGTTGTGAGCCTTAAGATGGATGATCTGCAGAAATTAAACTAGAAAATATGATTTGTTCTTTCACCTTTTCTCTTGCTTCTTTCTGAATTTCCATGAAAAACTAGCACCTTATGGTTTTTTTATTTTTGGCTCTATGGGGAATAAGGAGTTCACTGCATTCATTATTTAATCCAGTACCCTATGAACCATATTCATCTAAAGAAAATCCAAGGGAGGGGTGCATACTTGTGTATGTATGTTTGCATGTATGTGTATCTGCATGTGTGAAAGTGACCTGCCAATGGACTCTGAAACTTGACTGTCATATCTGTCTCTTGAAGATTTACTGCTTTGGGGCTCTGTAGCTTATTTCTATCTCTAACTTACAACTATTAAGCTTTTCACAGGCCATTAATCACTCAGAGATGTTAAGCTTAAATTCATCTCAAGTATATTGTAAAATACTACATGATCAATAGGCAGTATGTATCTGAAATTGCCAAGAATTAATTTCAGGAGTTAACTAGAAGTTAACACCTAGAGTTAACTTCTAGATGTAACAATAAACAAAATAAAATTCATAAATTAGAATATTACCAGATATAGTTAAATTAATTTCTACCTTATAGTAGAGATACATTTGTTTATGCTTTCCTCCAGATGTTTATCTATCTGGCCTAAAAACTTTTGCTACTGATTTTGGTGGACTTTATTTGAGATATAAGAATGGCACATGCAATGTAAGAACCGTGTATTTTTCTAAAATATTTTGAGTACCTATATATGTAGATATGGTGCTAAATAATTAGAGTTCAGGGCAGTATAATGTCTCTTATAAATATTAAATAAAATACCTAGGAAAAGCTGAGTATGCTGGAAAGTAACCAAGACGTTGGCATTACAATGTGACACCATTCCCCAATGAAAGTGCATTTCAGTAGGTACACCTATGAATCTTCAAATTTGTTGGGGGCTGCACAGTTAATTGCTAGACAAACATTGAAGAAGCAGGCTATCTCTCAAAGCCATCTCGTACATGGACCTCAAGGAAGGATTCTGATAATGGAGCTTCTGTAAAGGAAAGAGTCTATTTTTTTCTTTTGTTCTCTTCCAAATATGGGAAATCCTGGTGGTAAAGAATCTTCCTGCAATGCAGGAGACCCAGGTTTGATCCCTGGGTTGAGAAGATCCACTGGAGAAGGGAATGGCAACCCATTCCAGTATTCTTGCCTGGAAAATTCCATGGATAGAGAAGCCTGGTGGGCTACATTCCATGGGGTCACAAAGAGTCAGATGTGACTGAGTGGCTAACAAATATGGGAAAAAAAGAACAATATCCCTGAAGGGACTCCAAGAATCCCCAAAAGAACATTAAAAAAGACTTTCTGGACTTCTATCAATCCAAACATCTATCAGTATTTTTATTTTAAATATCTGAATATGAGCTAAAAATTTTATACCCCCTGAATAAAAATAAAAGAAAAACAAACAAATGAGAGAGACAGAGTGCTTAAGAGACTACTGTGAGCCTGGAAACATTGCACTTCATCTAGGCTTTCTTCCCACGAAAAAGTGTATTATGCTTACTTGTTAGTTGCTTATTTGTGGGTTGAAACAAAGGCAGGGTATACAGTTTCACTGCAAGTGCATAAACAACTGCAGTTTATTTCAACAGTGTGAATTGCACAAATCACACAATCCTGAAGTTATGTATTTGAAAACCAAATGTATATTAAAATAAAAGAAGTCCCCTAAAAGTCCAGCCAGGAGGCAAATAAAATGTACATTTTAGCCAACTGAAAAGCAGTCATTTTTTTTTTTAAAACATGCTTTTTTGGTGGTTTAGGGAAATTGACATTGTCTTTGTTAGTGTTTTACAGAGGCATTTATTTTTAGTTATACAGCTGAAACTCTCCAGTCCAATGAACTGTGGCTGGCTGTGGTGGATTCAGCAGAGGGAAAAAAAAGACACTTTGCCATTAGTTCTAAAAATATCAGTGACATGTCAGGGTCATCATCTCTATGCTAAGAACTATGGCAAGTTAGATAGAGATGAACTTACGTCTTTCACACTCAGCATCTTGAGTGCAAATGAAATTTTAAAAGAACCTTTCACAGTTTTTAAGCTGAATATGCATCTCAATTCAAGACCTAAAAACAAGTATACCTATAGCAAACAGTGTAACTGCAAAATTGGTGGGAGATGGCTTACATCTTTAACAGATAGCATCTTATTAATATCTATGTGTGTGTGTTAGTCACTCAGTCATGTCTGACTCCTTGTGACCCCAAACACTGTAGCCCGCCAGGGTCCTCTGTCCATGGAATTCTCCAGGCAAGAATACTGGAGTGGGTTATCATTGCATTCTCTAGGGGATCCTCCTGATCCCAGGGATCAAACCCAGGTCTCCTGCATTTCAGGCAGATTCTTTACCATCTGAGCCACCAGGGAAGCTCCATTAACATCTATAATATAATGAATAATGCTGTACAAACTGTAGACATCATAATAGGGTATTACAGATATTATCTTATATACACTGGATAATATCTCACAGAGGCTAGATATGACACTGCTTTGAGGGAACTTCAAGAATAGAATTTCAGGCTGCATCAGGTTTGAACTAGATCTGCAACTTGGGATCAATCACTTAAGCTGTCTGGACTTCAGTTTCTTCAACTTTGAACTGAGACAATAACTCCTTTGAAAATTCCACACTTTGGAAATGGGAGAAAGGCTATATGTTAAAATATGTTTGTCCTATTTTCCATGAGAGATACAAAGGTTTAATATATGTAATATAAAGTCTAAAATACCTATTTATATAACAAATGTTTATATACATAAAATGTTTGAATAGACGTGTTTGTCTTTACATCTAGTGATATGAAGAGTGGGGGCCTATCTAGTTTGTAAACTCTACACCAGAAGTAAGAAAATACTTAGGGAGTTTTTATTTTTGAGTGACACTGGCTATATTCTCAGTGTTTTTCCAGTTTATGTGCCTGATTAAAAAGGAAAGTTTGCCACCTTGCAGCCTTTAGGATGATTGCTATTAAAAACAATGGAAAATAAGTGTTGATAAGGATGTAGATAAATTTTAACCCTTATACACTGTTGGTGGAAATGGGAAATGATATAGCCGCTATGGAAAACAGAATGGTGGTTCCCTACAAAATTAAAAACAGAATTTTCAAATGATTCAGTAATTCCACTTGCAGGTATATATCAGGTAGAATTGAAAGCAGAGTCTCAAACTGATACTTGTTCATTCACGTTCACAGTAGCATTATGCATGATACCCAAAAGGCAGAAGCAACCCAAGTGTCTATCAAATGAGGGTAGGTAATAAAATGTGGGATGTACATACAATAGAATACAAGTCAGACTTCACAAGGAAGGAAAATGTGCCATAAGCTACAAGATGAACTTTCCGGAAATTATGCTAAATGAAATAAACCAGACACAAAAGGACAGATATTGCATGATTTCAAATATATGAGGCACCTAAATCAGTCAAGTTCATAGAAACAGAAAGCAGAACAATAGTTCTAAGGGTTGTGGGAGAGGGGAGTCGGGAGTTACTGTTTAATGGGCAGTGTTTCCTGGGGGATACAGGTGAGAAGCGCTCAAAGGTGGATGCAGTGATAGCTGCGCACCGTGTCAAGGTATTAATCCCACTAAAGGGCGCACCTAAAAGCAGTTAAGACTACATGGAAGCAACCTAGATGTCCATCAGCAGATAAATGGATAAGAAAGCTATGGTACATATACACAATGGAGTTTACTCAGCCATTAAAAAGAATACATTTGAATCAGTTCTAATGAGGTGGATGAAACTGGAGCCTATTATACAAAGTAAGCCAGAAAGAAAAACATCAATACAGTATACTAACGTAAATATATGGAATTTAGAAAGATGGCAACAATAACCCTGTGTATGAGACAGCAAAAGAGACACTGATGTATAGAACAGTCTTATGGACTCTGTTGGAGAGGTAGAGGGTGGGAAGATTTGGGAGAATGGCATTGAAACATGTATAATATCATGTATGAAACAAGTTGCCAGTCCAGGTTCGATGCACGATACTGGATGCTTGGGGCTGGTGCACTGGGACGACCCAGAGGGATGGTATGGGGAGGGAGGAGGGTTCAGGATGGGGAACACATGTATACCTGTGGCAGATTCATTTCAATATTTGGCAAGCTAATACAATTTTGTAAAGTTTAAAAAAAATTAAAAATATAAATACTTTATATCATCCAGCAAAAAAAAAAAAAAAGACTGTCAGTTGGATATTACGTATATTGCCCCACAATAAAAATGAATGAATGAGTGAAAATGTGACCTGAACCTGCCTGTATTGTTGGTTTTTAAGGTGTAGACAATATTTCATAGTGGATGAGAGGACAGATTCTGAAACTTGATTGCCTGCCCTCGAATTCTGGCTCCATGTTTCACTCCCAGGGCCCTACATTGGGTCAGTTGTGTAAACCCTTTGTGACTCCTTTTGCTCATCTGTGAACTGAGGATCACGGCAGTACTTTCTCCATAGAATTGTTATGAAGCTAACATGTGGATATAGTATAGCATTTAGGAAGCTGGCAAATAGGAAGCATGATATAAATGTTGCCTCTTATTATTCTTGGTGTTTTCACTATTAATAAAATTCTGTTGCACTGTCTTCTTTTGTATATGATGTCAGCTTTATCTTCTTAGAGATAACAATGAAATCCTTTTAACTTGCTTGACATTTTGAAATTGCTCAAAATTTTAACTAAAACATTGATTGCTCTGAAATGAGGAAAATTAGAATATTTTATTTGCTCTTTTTACTGCAGTAAACAATATTTATTTTATAATAATTTAAAACTTTGGGAAGGCAAAGGGTCATTACAGAAGACTAATACTTTGACCTGTGTGGCCTGAAGAAGTAATGCTCTCACCAAGCCTAAGACAATCCGCATAATGATAGATCACATGAACCAAAAAAAAAAAAAAAAAACAAACTAGCTGCCTTAGCTGTGCTACGTTTCATCAATGAACACATTTGAAAATCTTGGCATTATTCTCATGTGTATGTTTAGAAAATATCTTTCCCAAAAGTTTCTTGGAAAATAGGAAATTTTGCTGTGACGTAAGGAGAGGTACTGGGTTTCTGTGGCGGCTCAGATAGTAAAGAATCTGCCTGCAATATGGGAGACCTGGGTTCAATCCTTGTATCAGGGAAGATACCCTGGAGAAGGACATGGCTACCCACTCCAGTGTTCTTGCCTGGAGAATGGACACAGGAGTTTGTGGGTTACAATTCATGGGGTCGCAAAGAGTCGGACACAACTGAGTGACTAATATTTAATGAGAGGTATTACACTACACTAACTCTATGAAAAGTCTCTAAAGTGATTACTTATTGGTTTGACAAAAAAAAAAAAGAAAAATGTGATGTCTTTTTTCTGATGAGGGGATGTCTATGTTATAAAATGGACTGTTTTTAAGGTTGCTGAAGCAAGGGCTGTTTCTAAAAGGACTTAACCATTGTACATGAAGTTTGGAAAGGTGGAGAACAGCCTTTAAAAGCAGGAACCAAATAAATTTGAATTGTCTAAATCTCATAAATTTTCATGTGTGCAATAAAGTTCCATACTTTTTTGAGTGATTGGTATGCTAATACCAGAACCACTTCCTAACATAACTGAGGTGTTCTGCTTCTTCAGAACTTTAGAGTTAACTGATGGGACAATGAAGAGAAAAGTGAAATTTCCAAGATGGCTCTGAGGCTAAGGAGGAAAGGAGTTATTAAAATCACTCTTACATTTTGGCCTAAGGTAAGACAGGCCTATGAGAAGAAACCATATGCTTCTAAAAACAACTGGAATGCCAGAGCAGACAGAGGAATCCTTGCTCCTGTAGCTCTGGTAATGGTCTTCTCTCAGGGAGCAGCCTCAGAATCCACTGCAGCTTTTTCAGAGATGTGGCGTGACTTATGAATGTGGATATTCGTATGTTGGTGAATATATACCTTTAATATTATCTGCCTGAATCTGATGAACAGATGGCATAAATGAAAATCAGCTTACCAGAAATAATTATACAAAATGAAAATTAGATGGATGAAACCTAAAATTTGATGCTTTTTATATTAAGTCAAAATTAGAAATAGATAAGCTCATTTATGCAGCTAATAAATTGAAAGCAGAACATCCATCTTGTGTAAAAAGGAATATTCTGAAATGGAAATTAATATCCTAGTGCATAAACACTTTGAAGCCCAGTTACCTCTATCTAGCCTACATTTTGTCTGAAAATTATGTTTTTACTAAACAGCACAGTAAAACCTCTAGAACAAAGGCAGAGGACATAAAAAACACAGATATGTGGAATGTGTGTGTATGTGTGTGTGTGTATTCAAGACAATTAGAAATGTACTTAGTAAAAATGAAAGCGTTGAAAAAGAAAAACAGGTCAGAAGTAGTTCAGTTTGATTTATCAGTAGTTATTAGGCACCTACTAAGTGGGCTACAGTCTACAGGGTCCCAAAGAGTCGGACACGACTGAGCGAGTTCACTGCACTTCACTTCGAGTGTACATTCTATACTGGTAAACTTATAGAAGAAACCACAAAGATCAGTATCTACTTGTGGGATTAGGTTAAGTCATTTAAAGAATTAAGTTCTCCTTCCTTTCCTCAAGATGCTCAAAGTGGGTTGAGGTCCCCATTTGACTAGAGTGTAACTAAGCAACAAGAGACAGTGGAGTATCTCTTTCAAGGACATGCCCAACTCCACACAGCCAACTTTAAGACTTCAGCATTGTCATCGAAAGAATTAATACCTTGTCTCCACTCAGCCCAGAGATCAACGTGGCATCTACTAAAGAAGTTCTCCCCAAAATTTAGGGCACAATAGTTCCTCCTAAGGACAGCCGATGAGAAAAAGTAAGACCACTCCACAGTCATTCAAAATTCATGATCCAGTTCTTTCTAACCTCCTAAAGACAAGAAATTGGTGCCTTCTCATCATATTGCTACCAGAGACACTCTATATTATTTTATGAAGAATCTATGAAATTGATTTGTGATAAATGCCGGTTAGAAGTCAAGGTGCAGCTAAGAGTAGCTGTGTGTCTTTTGAGAAAAGGTCATGGCCATTGCATACAAATAAGCTTGAAAACTATAATCACCCTTGAATAATCTCTTGGGTCAATGACAACTTAAAAGCTGTATAAACACAAGGAGATTTGGGGAGACACAGAACAATCTTTAAAAGCAAGCATCAAATGAACCTGAATTATCAAAGTTAACTGGGACAGCAGATTCAGTTAACTTCTTTATCAACTAAAATTAATGTACTGACAGATTAAAAGCAACAGTGAATTACATGCATTCCATATCTGGCATAGACATCAATTGGAAAAAAAATAAAAAGAAGATGGATAATGAAATGTTTTATTTTAATGTTGCCAAGAGATACATTTGAAAAATATACACATATATCAGCAACAAGGGGATAAGCCACGCTTATGACACTTAGAAATGAAGCATTTCAACATACAGCCTTTCTCAAAAAATTTGATAGTTTGGATTGGGAAGAGATACCTGTTTCAAAAAAGAGCTATATTTTCAGTTCAAAGCTCAGAACAAAACTCAAGTGATGAATTGTATGTTTTGAGTTTGACTACTTAGAAATTCCTTTGTTCTGGTGTTTACTCAGTGAACAAGGAACTCTGTATAATAGGGAATTTCTTTGACTTCTTGGAAGAAAGGACCTGACATTAATGGATCCATGTCACATTTGGAAGAATGGCATGAATATAGGAAGAAGAAATAAACTTGAGTTAGAAAGATCAGAAGGTGAGCTACTGATTAATCTATGATCATACATCGCTGTGCTTTACACTCCTGTGGGTCAAAAACACAAATTCTGTTTTCTAGAGGGAAACAATTGCAGTTGACATATGTACACTTCTCCTACTCCTTCTTTTATTTCTTATAATAGCATTCCTATTTTCAGTGAAGAAGTAGCCCTCCTCCAACTTTAGACCACACGGTTTGGGAGGGAAAATTCCATTGCAGATACCTGTCATGGATCTATAATCAGACCTGAATGATTATGATGATAGCAATTCAGGGATGAAACTGCCAAAAACCAGGCCAATCACAGTGCCAGGACTTTTGCTGGAACTGTGGTAGAATATGGGCTTCCCTGGTGACTCAGTAGTTATGAACCAGTCTGACATTGCAGGAGACGTGGATTTGATTCTTGATTCGAGAAGATCCTCTGGAGGAGAAAAACGGCAACCCACTCCAGTATTCTTGCCTGGAGAACCCCATGGACAGAGGAGCCTCGTGGGCTATAGTCCATGGGGTTCCAGAAGAGTCCAATGACTTAGCATGTAAACGATAACAACAACAATGGTAGAATAAGTCTGATGTTACTTAGTCAAAATTCCAGGAGAAGCTGGTCTGATTAAGAGTAACTCTGAAGGAAACAGAATTAATGGTTAAGGGAGTGGGTAGGTAGGGAAAAGTAGGGGGTGAGAGGAGAGGGAGAGAAAAAGGAAGAATGAGAGGAAGAGAGATATCTAGTGTCATTGTTCTTTGAACACTGGTATTCAGCCATGCCTGAAGCCATCCATATTCACTCCTTGATCTTCCTAATTACACGAGCCAACACATTCCCTTTCATGTTAGGCTGGTTTGAACTGCAGTTCCTCTCATTTGAAAGCATAAACTTCAGGTTTGCCAGTGAGTACTGTGCCTGCTGGAAAGGAAAGAGAATGCTCCTACCCCACCCGCTTTCCAAGAACAAATTCTGTTCTCACATTACCGAAGGATGACTCAAGGGCACTGCACTTACCCCTCTGCCATGCTTTTAATATACCTTTCTTGGTGGTCCCCTGTGACCCTGTAATATGATTATAGACACTGATGATTTACAAGAACTGAAAATTCAATTGGAATGATTCAAAGTGACTTTGATAAACTATGATCTGGGGGACATGCGTATTCTTGAAATACACATTTTCATTGATCACCTGTGTCCCTAAGCAGTGAAAAGATGGCAAATAATAAAGCTTAAAACTATTGCAGACAGGGATGGAGGAAGACTTAAAATATGTTAGCAATTGGCTGGAACATGATTTACCTACTGAATATTCCAAAATGAATTTGAGTTCCTCCAGACCAAAAAGATCCATTTCCCTTTCAAATTTTATACAAAAGCAAAGCGAATGCTTAGATGAGTGGACAGCTGAACTGAGTTTGATGTTTTTGCAGAGGCTCCATTTACAGTTCATGACTCTAGTCCCTGAATTATCCATCTTTTGATCCTGAATTAATGGTAGATTTGGATGTTAGGGCCTGTTCTCTCCCTGGCCTATGAACTATATTAAGATAAAAGAGATAGAAGCAAGCTTGGTGGGCCTCTAATTTAATGACTTCCCTTAGAAGAAAAGGAACTAAGGTATAGAAAGTTCAATATGATTTGTCTAAAGTCACACAAGCAGTTAATGACAGAGTCATTCTGAAGTTTCCTTTTATTTTATAACGGAATTCAAAGACCTTCAGAATGTGGTTACATTATCAAGGGAAAAAAGATGGTGTTGCCTTTTTTTTAACTCAAACGGTAGTAACCAGGCATGTTTAACCATTTCTTTCTTCAATTAGAGGTGAAGATGGGTTTTCTGAGACAAAAAGAGGGGCCATTTCAAGAAAACAAATGCATGAGAAAGAGTCTCTACATGAACTGGAAAGGTTTTAAGATTCTATTTTTAAAAAAATGATTTAACCTGGTGTTCCCAGTTTCTATTTTACCCAGTTATATAAGGAACAGAAGCATCCAAAGGCAGTTACAATATATTGTCAAATTCCCTCTCTGGGCTGTTTGCAATTTCTCATCCTACTTCTCCTGTGCTCTCTCTCTCTCTTCCTCCATCCATGGAAATCTGACATGCTGTCAGAAAGCTCGTTTTCTCATTCAGCTCCCCCCTCACCTATAGAAATTCATTTACATTTCCATTGCTGCCATATTGGTCTCTGATAATAAGAATCTGAACTTAATGTCAGTGAATTTGACTTCATACCAGCACAGATGCCTTAAACTAAATAGATCCATGCATCAGGGTTCAAAGTAACATGGGCAGCCGTCACAAATAAGGTATATGCCTATTCTCCCTTTCAATACACAAGATATTCCATTTTATCACATACCTATTGTTACTGATGTAGTAGAAAACCACAGACTCATTTTAGCCACAAACTGGCTTTGTCACCCTGGGTTACCTATATCTTTCTTCTAGGTTTCTGTTCCAAATTATAAGAGAATAAGTTTAATTGAACATTTATTTACTCATAAATCTGAGAAACACTCCATGAATTCCTACTGTGTCCTAGGCATGTATAATTCACTGGTGAGAAGATAAGAGAGCCATAATGGGCCTTTCCCTCATAGAACCTTCCAGCCTAGGACCAGATTAATCTCACATTTTCAATGCATGTGTGCTTATTAAAAGTCAACTCTTTAGAAAATTTTGATCAAAAAAAAAATGTCCAACACCATACTCAGAAGCTAGAAGCAACCACATAACTGACTTGAGCTGATGTTATCAATTCTGTTAGATGGCTTATTAAACCTAAGCTTAATTTTTTTCATAAGTCATTATCATATCTGTTCAAAGAACTCTGTAGGTAATGTTTTGTGCTCTGATTTAATTCTTAAGTCACAGAAAAAGTCATCATTCTGCCTCCCCAAATTCTGAGAAAACCTTCACCAATTGCAGCCTTAGGAGAAAACACTTGTTATCTGATGCCTGTTCCCAAAAGCACCCTTGAGAAAGGCAATGTCATCCTACAGGCCCCAGACGAGTGCGGAAATTGAAGGGGAAAAGCACAGCAGGATGGGTCCTGGGACCTGGGCTACTCTTTTTGGTTTCTCTTATTTCAACACAGAATCCCTAACTCCAGAGACGGGTCTTCACAGAGATAAAACACATGTTCATAATCATTAGGGGAGGAAGATCCTGAGAGCAGAGGCGCAGGTACCTGAATCATGAAGACAAAGACCTTTTGCATAATTTCCAATCGTTCCTTCCTGGCACCACACTGTCTAGTCATATAAAGCTGTAATTGAAACCATGTGGTGTGTGCACGGGGCTCATTACAGCCTCTTCCAGAGTCATCTCATGGCTGGGTCCTGTGGGGGGTCTCTGACAGTCCTGGGGTCAAGATACTGTCACTTAAATACGAGAAGTGACACATGAACTTGCCTCCTCAGGGAAAACAAAACTGGTCTGAACTGAGTGTGTGCCAATAAATACTTCTGCTCTCAAGTACATGTTTATGATTTTATTGACATCTTCTATAGGAGAGGAGTACATTTTATGAAACAGTTTAGCAATTCATTTTCTAATATAAAAGGCAGCAGTTATCATAACCCTTGAAATAGTGCCTTTTAAAACTAAAAGAATTGGAAACTGTATATTCTTGCAAAATATTACATTAACCACGGATATCAACACATTAAAGAGTCAGAACAGTGAAATATGAATGTGATATTAATAGTAATACCCCACAGAGAAACATCCTTAGTTTTTGACTAATAAGTCATACCACCCATTAAGGTATCTAATTTAGCACAGAGTGAAAGTCATGAAAACTAAACTGAGTTAATGCCGATGGCAAATGAGGGGAAAGTTGAGAATGTAAATTTTGATTTGAACCTGAGCCCCCCATGTGAGCTGAGATCACTTGCCGCCCACTGGTACTTCCTTTCCTTCCTAATGTGCCCAGCATCAGCTGTTTATTACAAGTCACCAACTCAGAAGAATCTAGAGACCTCAGAATCTAAGTACAGCCATACGGAAAGTCAAAGAACAGCTTATGGTTCTGAGAGTCTAGCAAGACTCCCTCCACCCCTCACAGACTCTGGAAATATTTATTTGCACCAAATAAAAGACATAATTCTTAGTGCAAGGAAAATAACAGGAAGTTAGGCAAGGTCCTGGCTCTCATGGGACTTATATTCTAGCAGCAGGGAGGTCATTAACAGGTAAGGAAACATTACATTTTGAAAATAATGAGCTATAAGAAAAGAAAGCAGGAAGATATGATTGCCTGTGGTAAGGGAAAGGAAGGTGAGAAGGAGAGAGATGGGTGTTTGTTCAATGATGATAAAACAGGCCTTGGGAAAATCCAGGAAGTGTTCCAGTCATAGGGAAAAGGAAGGATAGAGTCTTCTGAGCTAAAAATGAGAGGGCGTTTTTTGAGGAAAATTGAAAAACTTATACATATAGTTTTTAAAAAGCGATCAAAGAGGAGGTATAGTGGTTGAAATCAGGGAAGTAGGCAGAAGACAGAGCATTAAGATATTTGAGAGCTATATGAACTGTTTTTACTATCCATCCGTCTGTCCATCCAAATATGCTTTATATTAGACAAAGAGAATTCTTTTTTTTTTTCTTAATGAAAATGTGGTTCAACCCAGTGTATATCTGAAATTACAAAGTACCAAAATATAGAAGAATGCAATTACATACACAGAACCACACACACACACTTACTCACATAACTTTAGTGTGTGTGCATTTAATCACAATGTAGCCAGGCTTGGTTGCTTCTGCAATCCAGAAGGTAACCTTCACTTCCGTTGAGGTACTCTGTCTGCAGAGGGCCTGGAGCCACCACATGTGGGAGCCTGGGAGGGTCCACCCACCCTTACCTCCCTCTCTCCATAAATCCTCATTATCACCTTGTCAGCACTGGAGTCTCTTAACCTCTTCAGGGCCCAGGATGACAGGCAGGATCTGCTTATTAATTTTCCAATGCTCAATTTCATTGTGTCTGAAATACCAGACTCTATTTTTCTTATTCCAAGGCCCAATGCTAAGTACTCCAGTAAAAGCAGTGAGCAAACGCTATAGCACTGTCTGTACTTGTCAGCTTTGCTCTGTCTATATTCTTCAGCTTTCATATCCAAATTGGCCACATTACAATTTTACTTGGGAGATTAATTTTAAAATGTTTATTTTCCTCTGACCCAATTTTGTTTACAGTGTAGCTTTAAAAATATCAATAAATGCCTTATTGGATAAGAAGGTGCAAATAAATTCTTTCACAGGCTAAGTATAATGAGGATACATACAAAAGTAAAGTATTTTCACAAATGGTGGGCTTTTGTTTTTTGCATTGTTCTGCTACTTAGATTAGTCTAAGAACCACAAGAACTTGGTTAAAAAAAATCTTCTGATTTTTCTTTAGCTTCCAAACTCAGGCAAGTTTATTATCTTGCATCACAAAAGTGGTATTACTGAAATTAAAGAATTCTAGCTCCTATTTATTTGTGCATGTAAACTTTCTTGGTATGTTTCTGCAAAACCAGTTTCTCTGATAATAAATGCATTTAATTTTCCTTCTAACATGGTATGGATTGCTCCCTGGTGCTGTGTGTTGGCTGACAGCATCAACTTTTGCACATCCCTAATCAAATTTTGTCTAACAAAAAGCTGAACTAAGCATATTTGTTTTCCTATTTATAGCAGCATGCGCTTACATAACATATGAGCTAGTAAGATTTTTTTTTTTTAAACCGATCCAAATCTTCAAATGCATTCATTATGTTTAGTTTAAATAAAAGCTATGTTCTCCCATTAAAAAGAGTATTAAACACAATTGGAGACAGACAGAAGCATATTGCTTCTCTTCCAACCAGTATAATTGCTGTGTTCATCCACAATAAAACAGAACAGTGGGCAGGAATTTATTGCTCCTGGGGAAAATTTGCCTCTCCACCCTCCCCATGTGCACGATCGCCCTGGCACGACTCGCCTCTCACGTGGCGCACAGTGTCTTTGGTAGCACTAGTAGAGTAATGAATTATTACAATGCAGCCGGCTGGGCTGGGGTGGGGGCGCACCATTGTGCTGCACAGAGGCAGCGATTTCGCCGTATCAATAATTCTGCCTGCCACTGGGAACCACTGTAGCTGAAACAGATGTTTCATGTTGATAAGTGGGGACTGGGAAAGGAATTTTTATCCCACTGTTCATTTTTCTCTATTTCCACTCCCTATACCTGGCAGCGGCTCCTCCAGTACAGCTGTCTCTTGCAAGCCAATCTGTTCAATCCAGGCTCCTAGGTCTCATTTCATAAATCAAACTCGGCCCCGGACAAGCCACCATCTCAGAGTACCCTTGCCGCTTTCCTCGGTGGAAATGCCACTGTCACAATGAGAGACTCTGGGCCAATTGTGCTTAGATTAGTGTATTGTCACATTTCATTAAAGAAAGACAGCTTGGACAGGGCTATTCTGTATTAACTGTTTTTGGTATCCTGCATTAACTGTTTCGGAGATGGAGAGTCACATATGTGGCATTTTGCACTAGGCATTCACCTTCAGAAGAAGCATTTGGGAGGAAGCCCAGAATTTCTGTGGGGAAGCAGTTTTCTGAGATTCCGGTGGGGTCAGGTATACTGCTCATGTTTGCAAAGCATTCCCTGGTCCTCTTTGACTGGATATAAAACTTTACAGGCTAAGCCTTGGGTCAGAGATGCTGGCTCAACTCTGGTTGTAACAGTTTAGTAGCTTGATGAGGATCAGGGAGATGTTAGTTAAGTTAACGAGGAAAAAAAATTACTCAAGTTCAAACTATTTTAACACATTTTAACACAGATGAATTTAAATGCAGTTTCAATTTATGTTAATAACTAAGTACATATCGTGTAGTAATTAAAACACCTACCATTTATTAAGTACCTATTATGGGCCAGGGATAGTGCTGATTTTTAACCATATGTTGCTTTACTTAATCTGCACATAATCTCTGGAGTGGGATTTGCTCTCTTCATTCCATAAAATAGGAAATTAGAGAGGTTCTGAGGCTGATGTAAAGCTTTAAAACCAGGACTAACAAGTTCTAAAGGTCTCATTTCTATCCATTTGTTAATTCGAATCCTCTGTGTGTATGTGTGTTTTAAAGATTGAGATAGGGTGAGAAAATTAAGATGATTGCTGTATTACCAAAGTTAGACATTAAATGGATATCAACTCTCCCCAAACTTTAGGTGTTCACTGCATAATTCATACATTATTCTGCTCTTGAAGATAGTCATAAGAAAACACTGAGAAATGGTTAGTGATAACAGTTCAGGCAAGAGGCACCTAGGAGAAGGTGAGGTAGGTTTTCCGATATCATGAAACACTGATAGTGGAAAGTGAAATATCAGTTCCAACTCATATATTTAGAATGGTATAAGAAATTAACACACTTTGGCCCAGGAGATGTGTGGATGGAATTTTAAATGATAAACTGTCCAAATTGGAAAGAGGTGGAGTGTTTCAATCAATGCCAAACAAACAGAGAAACTAGGGCGAACAGCCACTGTGTATATTTGCGTATCTCTTCCAGGCTTTAGAGGTAGGGCACCCAGAGGAAGGGCTGAAGAGGACCATTCTGAATATTTTTCTGTCTCGTCTTAAGAGATCAGGTCAACAGATGACAAAGGGAATAGATGGTCCCTCAATTCTTAAAGTCTAAGAGATTAAAAAAAAAGAAAGAAAGAAAAAGAAAACTTGGCCAAAAGCAGAATTCAAACTGTTTATATTTTTTTCTCATTCCAGCTCAAATCACTTGTATTTCAGTATCAGCCATTCATCAACATTGTCAACAAGTGGTTTCGGGAAAACCAGCAGCAGCACTCCCATTGCTCAGCTTATCACTAGACCAACAGCTGAAGAGGTCCACCAACCCCAGGGAAGATTAAGTGTTTGACCAAGCATTATTATTTACAAGGACACCATTTAGCCACTGCGATTAACATGAACATAAGCACCAAGAAGAAATCAGGCCAGACTGAACAGACTGCAGTCAAGAGTCCTAAAATGAAATGGCTTCTCTCCATGTTTCTTTCTGCTCCATTTGTGGTGTCCAGACAAGGGATGGTGTGGGCAGCCACCCCATGGAGTAAGCAACGTCAAAGCCAAAATTCTCGTCCCCTGATCCAGGCAAGCAAAGTATGAGGGCTTTGGAGCTTTGATCTCTGAAGACCTAGGATCAATTCTGCCTTTGCCACATTCTGGCTGCATGATTCTAAGTTAGTGATCCCTCCCTCCATGATTTTTCATGTGTAAAATGGGGATGATAAGACTAACCCTGCAGGGTTGCTGGGGACACAAAATGAATATACATTAAGTCCCCTTTACAATAGCTTTTAGTTATTTGCTACTGAGTTATTCTTGGTCCCTACCTCTGCCTTGGATAGAATTGCTTTGAAATAATTTGTGTTTAATTTGTTTCCACTCCTGGGATGTACACTCATTGACAGCAGAGACAACTTCGCTACTGTGCTTGTGTCCAATGTATCTGCCCAGAACTAGGACAAAGCCTGCTTAGTGTTTCCAGAGTGCATAAACAAATGAATGGCTTACATCTGTCTCTTATGATGAGGTCTCAGGACAATCCATCTGTTAATATTGGTATTATTTATTTACACTCTAAATTGGAAAATTTGGGGACATCTAAAGATGCTTTTGACTACTGTTACTAGTTCTACTCTTAACATTACTAGAATAAGCAGATGATATTGATGGAACCCTATATACCAGGACTTTGTGAAGTGCTTTATGTGTGTGATTTCCCTTGTGGTCCATTGGCTAAGAATCTGCCTTCCGATGCAGGGGACATGGGTTTGATCCCAGGTTGGGGAACTAGGATCGCACATGCTATGGGGCATCTAAGCTGCAACTACTGAGCCCTTGCCCTGCAATAAAGACACAGTGGAAGTGAAACAAACAAACAAAAGCCGTGCTTTGTGTATGGTAACTCTTCATTCTTTCCCCAACCCTGTAAGGTAGGTGTCATTATTACATACACTTTTCCAAGTGGGCATAGAGCAACTGAGCCTGTGATCCCTTGAATATCAATAAGGAAACATATGTATGATTCCATGTTCACACTGAGTCTGATAACACTGATATTGTGCCTGTTTTTCTAGGAACACACTTTCAGTACAATAACTTGCTTTAATATTTGCCCAAATGTTCATTTTATGTAAAATGAAAAATCTCAGTTCACTGAGATTTACCTAGCACCAGGTATTTTGGTTATAGATTAGGAAAAACAAGGAGTTTGTCTCCTATTTGCTGCTCAGAATAAATATAGTGTGTTCTCTGAATAAAATCACTGCAAACCGCATGACAGGAAGCAGTGGAAGTTGGAAAGCTGCAGCTTTTAGGAGAGAAATATGGTTTTGTTTATTTAGGGTCAGTAACCTACTTCTGGGTGAGTTCTTTCTCTACGTGAGGTGTAAGTTGGGATGCTTCTTTTAACTTGCATTTCTTTGAGGTGTGATTACTTCTGTTTTTATTTTAGATATTTGCTAAACGTAGTTTCTGATTTTTCCCCAGACATTTCATTAGTTTTATACTGAAACTTGATTGTCCCCAAATGTCTGATTTTTCTTCATTGAGAGCCTATTCATTTGTTACATATGAAAGTCACCAGTGTAATTTTTCACCATGGCAGAATTCAGGACAATGTGTGTTTTTGTGTGTGTATGTACTTAGGTATGACTTTGAGACGAGTCTACTGCACACTGGATGTATAGAAATACTAAAAAAATACCATAAAACGCTTAATACTTTGATTATGGTTTGACTATGCTGTTAAAATTTGAGGCTGCCAGTATTTTCTTGCATAAGATTTCTTGAAACTACCTCATTTATCTACCACCATAATGCCAATCACTATGAATTGAGGAAATATAAAATGCTAGCTATTAATCATTTATTTGCCAATGAATATGCTAATATTTAATGCTATTTTAAGTAAGTCTTCTTGAACATAATGAATTAACTTACTGGGATAAAATGACAGATGTTTTGAGTAATCAAAAGACAGATTTTTTATCATAAAACATCACAAAAATGCATAAACCATACTTTAGAGGTCTTTTTTAAAACTTTTAAAAGTTAGACTTACTGCATATAATAAGCTTCTTAGTTCAAGTTAAAGGAGATATTCTTTTACTAGTATACTAGAAAATAATAGCAAGCAAAACATATTGTTTAAATTAGTGCTTTCCACCAGTTAAGATGTTTTTCAGGAGTACTGTACTATAATCCTTACCTGTTTTTATGACAAACAAAAATTATTTTATCAACAGAAGTTCATTGTAAACTTCCCACCATTATAATCCACCTGCTAAGAGATTTATTCAAAGTCCTTTAAATGTTTTGAAGTAATATAAACATAGGACCCACATTATCTATTCACAATATGGTTCTCAAACTTTCAGAATCTAAAATAAAATAATATGAACATGCATCAGATCACATATGTAGAAGACCCTGGGTTAGTAGGACTTTACTGTAAGGGGCCAGGCCACCAATAATTTAGACTTTGTATCAGATGGCCTCACAGTTGAAACTTTTCAACTTTGCCTTTGTAGAGCCAGCAGCCATAAATACCTAAACAAGCAGGCTTTTCTTAGTAATCCTGATAAAACTCTACTGACAAAAAAAAATTTAGGTTTGGATTCGACATCCAGGTGAAAATTTCCTGACCACTGCTAGACTGGCATCACCAAGTCCACACAGAAATCACTCATTATTGCGTGGGCACGCACTTTCTTGGGTTTCATTCTTTCAAAATGAGAACAGATGGAGAAATGTCATGTTATTGAAATGCCCTGACCATTTGAAAGACTTTCACAGCATTACAAACCTTATCATCTTTTTCTTGATCTAAATGGCCAAATTTCAAAGGTTGTCAAGCAGTGTGACCTTTTGCGCATTTGCAAAGTTTTATATACACAGCAACTTTATTTTCAGCCCAGAAAATATAATGTTTCCTAAATCATTCCTATATAAGCAAGTTGCACAACTCCAAACCAAGATACCTGAATAATCGGGGTAGGATTCTTGCACCTTCATAACCAGCCACTGATAAGCTCAACAGAGATGCTTCTACAGATAACAGGCCCCTGGCACTAAGAAGTTTAGAAGTGAGAGCATTCAATGAAATTTGACCATATTATGCAATGTCTCTTTTTACCCATCTAATAATTCCAAGACATAGGTAAATAATGCTATTTAAGAAAAATGCCTCAAGGATCTCATTTCTCTAATACAAATTAAGTTCTTTCAAAATCATTATTATTTTAGAAACTTAACTCACTCATTATAGATTAAATAAAACCAAGAAATGCTAGTAAAATAATTTTTCTAATAAAATTGGCAGATAAAGGTTGAACTTTCATAAAATCTATAGTATCAAGTGTTGGTAAGATCGAGGGAAATATTGGAGGGAAATTTCTTACACTATTGACAGAAGCTTGAGGGATACAACTACTTTGTGGGAAAACTAGACAATATTTGGGGCTTCCCTGGTGGCTCAGATAGTAAAGAATCTGCCTGCAGGTTTAATCTCTGGGTCAGGATGATCCCCTGGCAAAGGGAATGGCCACTCACTCCAGTATTTTTGCCTGGGGAATTCCATGGACAGAGGAGACTGGTGGGCTACAGTCCAGGGTCACAAAGAGTCAGAAATGACTGAGTGACTTCCACTTTCAGACAATATTAAAATTAAAAATGGATATCCTTTTAACGTAGCAAATCCATTTCTAGTGATCAACCAATGGAGAGCCATTCACACCTATGTAAGGATGCTTATCATATCATGTTGTGTACCACAAGATATTACAAATAATATGAACACTCATCATTAGTATATGGTTAAATAAATGATTCATTCAATATAATGCTATAAACATTTGAAAGGAAAGAAATCTAGTTACGTATTGACACACATGACCCCATCTCAGAAAACATCAGTGGGTGAAGAAAAGTAAAAAATGATAGAAATTTATAAAAATAATCACCTACAGGGAAGTGAGTTAAGGGTTTGGGTTTCCACGTGTAGGACTTTGAGAGTGGAAGAATTGTTTAATAATATTCAGGGGTTTTTTTGAGAAGAATATGTTCTTTTCCATTATTTTCTCCTTTGGTATAACTAAATTTTTGCAACAAACATCTGAGGCCTAGAAAGTGTAAGAGATTGACCCAAGGACGTGTGTCAAGTAAATGGCAGAGAACGCATATGATTCTAGAGAAACTCACCAAATGATGCTCCAGCTGTGACCCTGCTCAGTAGCTATAACTCTCTCCCAAAAGAAAACAGAATAATGTTCCTCCACTACCTTACCCATTTTTACAAGAAAATCACACAATCTCATTCTCAGAAGGTCAAAAAGAAAATTATTATACAGTAAAAAAAAAACAAACAAAAAACAAAAAAACAGAACAAACTGTTCACTAGAGAAAGGCTTTCCACACCCTTTACCACTATAACATATGAAAGGTAGAAATCATTTTTCTCCTTCCTGTTTCTACCTGAGAAGAAGGGTTAAGACCATATCACAGAATTATTTATCAGTAAGAGCAATTTATTGGTTGATTTTTCTCATTAGGATTTGATAAAAAGGAACCTATAGAGCCCAGTTGATACATGTGTAGAAAAACAGCTGAAAAATTATATTTAAGGAAGTCCATAATAGAATGTAGAAAACATACAATAACATTTTATACTTATTTGGATGAGTGAGTTTCAAAAACATCCATGGAGTTGCACAGAAATTTCACTTCAAAAATGAAGAGTTGATTGAATACAAAGAATACAAAATTATTATTAAGCTTTGGTTACTGAAGAGACAGGTAACAGTCAGTTGCTAATGCTAAATTTCCTTAGAATATTACTTTCCCTCCTGCCTCTCCAGCCCCAACAAACACACAAAAGATAAACTCTGCCATAAACATTACTTTTTAGAATATGGTCAGCATTATAGCAAAAATTGCCTTTAGACTGTGCTTGGAAAGTGTTAATATTCAAATAAACATCAGAATATACTTAGGAAACCTAAAGGGTAATTAACTCTCCCTGAAAGAGAGCAGTCCTGGGAAGATGGTATGGGTGGATGAGCATGCAAGAATTTTCAAAGCAGGCAACTCTCCATTACCTTGAGGAGTGGGGTGATGAAAAAGATACATCCTGGGTCATTAGCTTGCTGGGCAATTGAGGGAAGGGGGGTTACAAACACCAGTTTGGAATATCCTTATGCTGGTTGGGTAAAGCTACCTGGAGGCTTCTATGTGATCAGGACTAATTACAATTGATCAACTAGATACAATCTAACTTTCCTGGTGGATCAGTGGTAAAGAACCTGTCTGCCAAGGGAGGAGACATGGGTTTGATCCCTGGGTTGGGAAGATCCTCTGGATAAGAAAATAAAAACCCACTCCAGTATTCTTGATTGGAAATCCCATGGATAGAGGAGCCTGGTGGACTACCGTCCATGGGGTGGCAAATGAGTTAGATATGACTTAGTGACTAAAAATAAACAAAACAATATTACTATTGGCACAGACTCTTGATTGACTTGGGCACCTGGCTTCACATGTAAGCACACTGACACTAAAAAAGCTTAAAGAAGGAAGGAAAATGAAAGAGATGGAGAAAATCAAAAAGCAGAAGAGGAAAGAAAAAAAAGGAGGAGGAATGGGAGAGAGGATGAAGAAGATACAGGAAGAAAATTTAAAAAGAGGGGAAAAGGGCTGCCCATAATTAATATTGCATAGGGTATCTTTTTCTTGTCAGGAGATTGAATAGTCATTACAATATTGAAGGGAAAATATTCTCGGCATATCCCCCCCCACACACATTTCCCCAGTAACTATAGCTATTACACATAAGTTTAATTTGGACACGAAAAATGAATACATGCTCAAGACCCATCATATCCTGCTCTGAGACTTATGACCATCATGGCACTCTTTGTTCCCAAGCCTGAATCATCCTTTTCATGCAGGGATCCTGAAAACCACTTCCAATAAGTTGCAATTGGCACCCTACATGAACACTGTTTGCCATCTCTTCATTAGGATCCCTGTCCTTGTTCTACATTTCACTTAGCCTTGAAGCTTTTATCTCAGGAAACTCATTGTATTATGGAAATGCTATTCAATAACACAAAAACATTTATTTTCATTAAATTGTTATAAGTAGAATGATCTCAATATATTATAGAAGAGACATGAAAACAGGACTGTGTTATCTAGAGTTATCTCATTAAAACAGGATCTGGTTATAACATATAAAGGGCTGGATAGACATTTTTAAAATAAAATCTATTTACTGCAAGTAAATTATGTCTGAAAACATCAGACAGTGGTAATTGGGTAAAGGTTAGAACTACCATGTAAAAGAGGACATATCTGCCAACCATAAGAGATGGTCAAAGGTATAAATTAAATTAAATAATGTCTTTAAACCATAACTGAATTAGAATTGGCAATTATGCATTACAGATAAAATGTTCTATCTTTTAAAATGTGGCCTTAGTAATGATTTAGAATCTTACTCTTTTCAAGAAAAATATAGGTGGTTAAGAATGCTTCATGACTCTCAAAGTGTTGAATATTCATGAAAGGCTACTGAATTCTTTGTGACTTAGGAAGGAGTAGCAAAGGATGAAGAAAGGTAACATTATTAATAATATTTCCACACATAGGGAACGTACCACATGCCAATCTTTTGAGTATTTATATACAGTTTATTATTCATTCATGCATGGACTCTAGGAAATTGGTATTATTATTCCAGTTTTCAGAGGGAGAAACCAGCCTAGAAATGTTAAGTAAGTTTCCTAATATCACAGTTAGCAGAGACAGGATTCAATCCAAAGTGTTTTCACCATTGGACGTAGTGCCTTAATGATTGCTGAATCACTGAATCACAGCTTAGAAAGCAATACACATGGATTTTTGTTTCTCAGTCACAAAAGCAGGTGAAGCACGTCTACAAAGCAAACCATCTCCCTTCTAAGTCTTCCTACTCACCACAGACAGGGATCCTGCGATTTGAGAGCTTCAGCTCACATTTGCAAACAAGTTTACAGGTACATCATTTCATCAAAATACAGTGTCTGTCCTACCCTCTCCATAAGGCTAACTTGATCCTCTCTGCCTCCTGTGAAAACGTTAGTACTGATTCTCCCATGTGGTACATGGAAAAAGCTTCACTTGGTTTCCTCATAATAATGTCTGGCATAATAGACCATGTTCAGGAGTCACTAAAAATATTTGTTCAAGCTTCATTTGATATGTTGATTGCATAGCTGCACACCTAGAATCTCACACTGGCTTATCATCTTTGTGAGCATATGTGTGGAAAACCTACTAGGCACTTAGATTTAAACCTGCAGAAGAGGGAAAGTAAGAGTCATTTCCAAAGGAGAAAACGTGAACAAAGGCACATAATATGAACACCTTAGGGATTCACAGAGGGAAAAATATGTAGCTCATTCTGGTTGTAGTTCAGATTCCCTGATGAAACTAAAAGTTGGGAAATAGATTGAAGGTAGACTAAATTAGCAGGTAGTTAGTAGTAAACTCCATTTTATACTGATGAATTTTGCACACTATATTATTCTGTTTATATTGCTTCTCCAGGGGATCTTCTCTTCTCCAGGGAATCTTCTATTCTCTCCTGTATATATCCCTTCTCCAGGGTTGGGAAGATACTTTCTCCAGGGTATCTTCCCGACCCAGGAATTGAATTGGGGTCTCCTGCATTCAGGCAGATTCTGTACCGGCTGAACTACCAGGGAAGCCATATTATTCTCAGTTCAGTTCAGTCGCTCAGTCGTGTCTGACTCTTTGCAATCCCATAAACCATAGCACGCCAGGCCTCCTTGTCCATCACCAACTCCCAATGTCTACTCAAACTTTTGTCCATCGGGTCGGTTATACCATCCAACCATCTCATCCTCTGTTGTCCCCTTCTCCTCCTGCCCTCAATCTTTCCCAGTATCGGGGTCTTTTACAATGAGTCCGTTCTTCGCATCAGGTGGCCAAAGTATTGGAGTGTCAGCTTCAGCATCAGTTCTTCCAATGAATATTCAGGATTCATTTCCTTTAGGATGGACAGGTTGGATCTCCTTGCAGTCCAAGGGACTCTCAAGAGTCTTCTCCAACACCACAGTTCAAAAGCATCAAATCTTCGGCTCTCAGCTTTCTTTATAGTCCAACTCTCACATCCATAACATGACCACTGGAAAAACCATAGCCTTGACTAGACTGACCTTTGTTGGCAAAGTAATGTCTCTGCTTTTTAATATGCTGTCTGGGTTAGTCATAACTTTTCCTCCAAGGAGTAAGTGTCTTTTAATTTCATGGCTGCAGTGATTTTGGAGCCCCCCAAAATAAAGTCTGTCACTGTTTCCCCCTGTTTCCCCATCTATCTGCCATGAAGTGATGGACCAGATATCATGATCATAGTTTTCTGAATGTTGAGCTTTAAGCCAGCTTTTTCACTCTCCTCTTTCACTTTCATCAAGAGGCTCTTTAGTTCTTCTTTCCTTTATATTAATTAGCAATGATTGGTAATAGTAATTTGGGAGACACTGTGATAAACAGATGTCTTCTCTATTAGAACCCTGCGAACTTCATGTATTAAAGTTATAAAATATGGAGCATTCCCTAAATCTCTCTAATCATACAATCCTTTTATTTTCCCCCATGAAAAACTCATAAGGCACATATTAGGAAACAGTTCTGCCTAATGGAAAGCTGTTTAAAATAGCAGAGAAGCGATACAATAAGTGAGATACATATGGAAGATTAATCCAGGTTGTAGCACCATGTATATGCTCATCACACTATCATTCAACAACTAAATATGTTATCTTCAGCCAAGAGGTTCTATCTGCAATTTTGCTAATCTTTAGGTAAGAAGATAGATGGGCTATATAGCATATTCAATTCAACCCTCAAATTAATCTAAATCTTGTCTAAAATTTCCTATCTTTTCTTCCCCCATGAGGTAAAAGAAATGCAAAAAATTTGACCTTATTAAATAATAGTCTCTTTTTGTGTGAGGAGACATTGCCAATACACAGCAATACACTCTAAATTTCAGCTATTTTATGATATGAAATCACAAATTACATGTCCCATCAATACTTCTAGAGTCACCATTATACTAAATCTGGATAAAACTGAGGGATAAGACATTTTATGTTGTAGATTTCTTAATCTTTTTCGAAATGATTTTTTATGAGGTTCAGAAGTTCAATAATTGAACATTAATTCATTTTTAAGTTTACATCTGATATATGAAATAATAACTTATTTAGAAATAATTTGGCTTGAGTATTTTAAGAGTAAAATATCAATGAAAATATACATCTTGCTTAGAAATGTTTTAATGTGTTATTAAATTATTTGATTGTCTTAATTGATCATTATAATTTCAAATGTTTTTATTTAGTAACAGTTTATATTAACATATTTTAGACTATCTGAAAAGTATCCTGACCATCATGTTAATTAAAACTCATAGTCACACTAAAAATTTTTCTTGGTAAAGAGATTCCCAGATGTTCAAGCTGGTTTTAGAAAAGGCAGAGGAACCAGAGATCAAATTGCCAACATCTGCTGGATCATTGAAAAAGCAAGAGAGTTCCAGAAAAAACATCTATTTCTGCTTTATTGACTATGCCAAAGCCTTTGACTGTGTGGATCACAATAAACTGTGGAAAATTCTGAAAGAGATGGGAATACCAGACCACCTGACCTGCCTCCTGAGAAACCTATATGCAGGTCAGGAAGCAACAGTTAGAATTGGACATGGAACAACAGACTGGTTCCAAATAGGAAAAGGAGTATGTCAAGGCTGTATATTGTCACCCTGTTTATTTAACTTCTATGCAGAGTACATCATGAGAAACGCTGGGCTGGAAGAAGCACAAGCTGGAATCAAGATTGCTGGGAGAAATATCAATAACCTCAGATATGCAGATGACACCACCCTTATGGCAGAAAGTGAAGAGGAACTAAAAAGCCTCTTGATGAAAGTGAAAGAGGAGAGTGCAAAAGTTGGCTTAAAGCTCAACATTCAGAAAACGAAGATCATGGCATCTAGTCCCATCACTTCATGGGAAATAG
>NW_011495049.1:5271802-5381771 GCF_000754665.1 Bison bison bison | reverse complement strand
TGTATGGATGTGAAAGTTGGACTGTGAAGAAAGCTGAGCGCCAAAGAATTGATGCTTTTGAACTGTGGTGTTGGAGAAGACTCTTGAGAGTCTCTTGAACTCCAAGGAGATCCAACTAGTCCATTCTGAAGGAGATCAGCCCTGGAATTTCTTTGGAAGGAATGATGCTAAAGCTAAAACTCCAGTACTTTGGCCACCTTGTGCGAAGATTGATGCATTGGAAAAGACTCTGATGCTGGGAGGGCTTGGGGGCAGGCGGAGAAGGGGATGACAGAGGATGAGATGCCTGTATGGCATCACTGACTTGATGGACATGAGTCTGAGTGAACTCTGGGAGTTGGTGATGGACAGGGAGGCCTGGTGTGCCTCGATTCATGGGGTCGCAAAGAGTCGGACACGACTCAGCGACTGAACTGAACTGAACTGAAAGAGATTCCATGGCAGAATAATTCAAAGTTATGTGATCACATTGTTTTTTTGGAATTACACAGACCTCTTTTTAATTTCAGAATATACATATTTGAGTTATTTCTGGGTGGTTCAGAGATCTAGACTACATTGTAATTTTTGCAAATATACCAATTTAATAGGAGTTTTTTCAGTAATAGGGCAATAACTAATGTGCATTACATTTTATTCCAGAATGTTTCTTAGAGCTTATCTTACTATTTTTTGAATTATGTTAATATTCATATTATATTTTCACTTTAGGAGCTACAGATAAATATGGAAATAAATATAGACTTATTTAATCAGGAAAAAAATTAATTTGGTAAAAAAAGAAATTCTTTAAATAGCTTCAACTTCCCTTCTCATTAGAAGCTCAAAAATTTAAGAACATCAACCAAAAGCACGAAAGAAGAAGAATCCCTGGAAGTTGTAATAGCATACACAGAAAGAGTCTAAACATTAGGCTGAATCTCAACCTGCCACTGTTACCCCTCTCTTAATTTTAAAGCCTTATTTGGTAGTTTTCACTATAACAGTGCCGAAGAAAATACACTATACTCAGTAGCCATTAAAAATGTCCATTCAAGTTCTAAACCAGAGGAGAGAACGCTCACAGTTTCTGGAACATGGCCACAATATCTAATTTGTAGTAAAACTGATGTGAAACCAATTAATGGCTTATAAATTCACTTGACAGGCAAAGAATATGAGTTACCTGCTGTTAATAAGTTTGGTTAACGAGGGGAAATAAAAACTAATCTTATGCCTATTGTTCCATATTTACTCAGTATTTATTACCAAAATTCAATTAATCTTTTGGAAAATGAAAAAAACAATGTATTTTTTTTCTCTTGGCAGAGCACAAGAAAACAGAACTTGAATCATCTCAATGCTATATTTTTAGAAAGTCTAATAAATTCTAGATTTACCTGAAAACATTAAGGCATTAATTGGTATTGATTCTGTTTATTGACAATCTAACTCGAGATTCACTATTTACCCAAAGGAAGAAACTATAAACTTCGAGACTGGGAAGTAGTTGTCAAGGATCATAGTCCATCAACCCCCTTGACATTTGCTGAATATAAAATTTCATTTTCTCCCCTCCTTTACAAATATTTGTCAAAGGTGCTGAGGAAATGAGGGGAAAAAGGAGTATTTAAAAGTTAACCAGAATAGAAAGGAAAAGATGCTTTTCACTTATGAAAAGCAGCACCAATAATTATTCAATGAATTTGGAAATCAACTCCAGCAGAGAAGTGTATGAGATTCCTGCTGATGTTGGTCACCTAAGAAATAATGATTTATTGCTGTTTGGTATACGCTTACCTATGTGAATACAATTTTCCACTGTGGAATCAAAATAAAATAAGTGTTCCAACTGCTTGCAAGGTTTTGTTAAAGAGACGAAGAGAAACAAATTGTGCACTAATGAGTATCTTTAGACAAGCTGATTCACTCTAACAGTGAAGTGTACAACCAGCACAAGAAAAATAGGCAGTGGACTTGCTTTAGCCGGTTTGTATGTTTTAAGTACAGAGAAGAAATGATAAAGGCTGAATCTAAATGCTAATTTAGGGTGATATTAGATAGCATTGCTTTTCAATCTCTAGTTGTGTCATGCTGCAAAACTCAAATGTTTATGTAAATATAGTGAGCCCATGCCAGTGATGTGCTGTTTTATGGGTGTAAAGCACTCACTGTGTTTTTGCAGATTGGGAATGTCACCTAAAAATATCTGTGGTGGCAAGTGGGTAACTGAACAGGGTTAAAGTTTATATGCAGGACAGCTTCTATTGCATTAGAATTTAACTTCTATGTATTTCCTCTCATCCAAGCCATTATTTTTTCTCAAGCATTGCTATATACTCAGAGTTTCAGTTTATAGAAAGCATTGAAACATCAAAAAAAAAAAATTTCCCAGAATCATTTGCTTTAGTGTAAAGTAGTAATGGTTCTCGTTGTAAATACATAAATAATTAAAACTTTTTAAGTTCCTGTGATGTAGTAGTGAAAACGTTAGTTGTAGGGATTCTGTATGAGAATGTCCCTTTAGAAATAGTAGGTGGTAGGAAAGACAAGTGTGTCTTGTGCTTCCTAAGTTGATCCATATGTATGTGGATATATAAATTGATAAATGTGTGTTTGCGTTCAGGGACAGAAGTGTATAGGTAAGTATATATACATATGTCAAGATCAAATGTGGTCTATTTGTAGAGAACATTAGCTAGGCAAGGAGGGAAAAGAGACAGGATAATGTAATGCAAAATAATTATCTTACATTTCCTTGCATTTAAACCATTTTCTCAATCTTAGGTTTGTCTAGATATAATCTCATTTTCTTCAAGTAAATTTTCTTGACTTTACATAAAACATTTTTAACGTCCCTTTTTGCCCATCCATGTTTTCCCCTAATAGATACAATTTCATCCCAGGTTCAATATTCCAAAGAAATCTTTCTGACTTCCTTGCCATCAAGTTCAATATAGGGAAACCAACTTTATCTATTTTATAATTCTCTTCTAAAAACATCCTCTTTTTTCACAGACTGATATTAACCAAGCAATGAAATAAGGTATATCATTTTCTTCTGAATGTAATGGTTCAAATAAAAAGAAATGTGTAATTGTTTTAATGACCTACAATCTAAACGATGTGCCGTTACTATGAAAATTTCATAGCAATAGTATGGCTAGGCTAACAATAAAGATTCACAGTTCATTTGGCTTATATCTAAATGTCGAATTCCTTTGTTTATGTAGGGTTTTAGGTTTGAGACTCCTTAAATAAAAGAAAGGACAAAATATATTTAATTATTTGGATACTGTTTCTATATAGGCCATTCGACTAGATATTTTGAATCATTAAACATCTGAATTTCTTTCTGGGGTTCCATGAAATAGTTAGCTTGTATAGAAACATTGGAAATATGAAATAGCAGAAGATTAGCTACTTCTATTTGCTATTACCCTGACCCTGGAAAATTGTGGACCAAATTATCTACTAGATGCTTTTGGCTTTGATATTTTTTCGGTAAAATGAATGATTTGGGATTCCAAATGGTTTTGTTAGAAGGAACTTTTTGAGAGCTGTCATATTAGAGTTAAACCGATATGTTATTAATGGGAAAATGTCCATTTCTAAACCCCCTAAAGCCCAAGCCTGTTTTGGGACTCTGTTTGTTTGTTTTGATTTTTGCTGCTAGGGCAGCCCCATGGGGCCACTTAATAGGCCGCACCACCTCCGGTCTCCCCAGTTATTCTAGTTGTGATGGCACTTCCAGCAGAGAACAGCTAAAATTAACAGACAGTAAACCAGACCCCCTGCCATCTCCTAGGACCAAATGCCAGGAATCTCAGAGAAAATTGTCAAAAATTTCAGATATTAAGGAAGAGGAGGAGAACACAAAATAAATTAATGAATGGTCCCACAGTTAGAAAACCAAGGGGATATTTAAGAGAGACCTACATGTTTTCTTGAATACCGCTGTCTACTGAAGGTTTACTGTTGATAGAGCAGTGTGCGCTGACTGTCTGCTTTCATCTTTACCATATGAGTGATGACGATCATAGCGTGTCCATGTATGATCATGTGGATGTACATTTTGTGGATAACAAAATGGTGGCTTAGGGAGGTTAGTCACAGAGTCAAGATTAAACCTAGGGAGATTATTGCATAAACTGCTATTATTAAGGTACACCATGCCACTCCAACCCCCAAAACCCTCCAATGGTTTGACTTTCATTTAAAACAAAATCAACACACCTTATATATCATGGCCCCACATGATTTTGCTCCCATCCCCCCATTAGCCTCATCACTTATGCCCTCCAGCTCAGTCACATAAGGCTTTTTGGAGACTTCTTTTCCTTCTATCGGCTCTCCACATCCATTCTCAGGACATTCAGATATGTTTTATCCCAGGTTTGCCTGTAGCTACCTCCCTCCTTATAATTCATAAATGTTAGGAGTTGTGAATCAAATGATATGTCTCGGCTCAAATGATATGTCTGAGAGAAGCTTTCCATGATCTTCCTGAAGATGATCTTGGATGCTCTTCTCAAATGTTACCATATTGCCATTTCTATTCTGCAGTCCTCACTTGGGATTTTTGTCTGGTTCCCGTTTGGGCTTTCCCCATTGGAATTAAATTCCTTGAACATGGGGACAGTCTTGCTTACACCTATGTCTGCAGCACCTTGAGGGGACCTGGCACAGAGTAGATTTGGGGTCCGTTAGTCCTCGCAACAATCTTTGGAGAAACATAGGAGGCAAGCTTACAAATGAGTTCTCTACTATTCAAGCCATAAAGCTTCCTGCATGGAGAGGAACAATTAAAACAAACCCAGAGGCAAAATCATGACCACTTTTCTGCAAACTGATGCTAGACCCTCATCCTGCCAGAAGTAGTCATAACGAGAGGCATTGATTTTGAAGGAGAAAACCGGCTGATTGCAAAGCAGGTAAAACTACAAGAAAGCTTTCAAAGTTATTTATATCATAGGATTTCCATTCAAAAATTCCATTTATAGATTTGCTAGGAGAAATAAAACTGTATGTGTATATAAATATTTTGTGGAGATGTGGAAAGTGATGGGCTTAACACCCAGAGGACATCACCGATGAAGAATTTTATTTTTATTAGTGATGGAACATATTATCAGTGAACTACCACAAGTATAAGAGAATCAAAAAAAAAAAAAAAAGAAAACAGCATGCCACTACCTTGTTTGAGGCTCTGGCCACTGTTAAAAAAGAGAGGAAATATATTTTTCTCTATGCACTGATCTCAGCTTCGACTGAACAATTATTCAAGGTGGATATCATTTATAAGGGTAACCAGGGATAAAGAAAATGCTTTTTTTCCTCATTGTTCAGGGTATTATACTAAAATAAGGCTACTCAATTTTGAGATAAAATCAAATACATCATATACATCATTCAAGCCTTCAATATGACAGCACGGGAAAAGTATTCCAGGCAAACTAATCATTCTTTGCTCTTGCAAAGCCACCTGTGAAATTTCAAATTCTTTTTTTTTCTTAGTTTCAAAACTTCTTTAAGTAATCAACTGTGGGTGAACACAGATGATATTAAAAAAAGTTTAATTGCTACTCCAGCTTGTGGGTCTAGTCACACATTTAGGTATTCAAGAAACGAGTACTACTGATTAGGAACATATTTAAAGATTGAAATGTTATTTTTAAAAAGAGGTGATGATATTCTTTAAGAATTTCAATAACCTGTTAAAAGCTTGCCAAAAAAATGACAGAACTGAAATTTGGTTGTGCCTATCCCAAGAATAGAGTTGTGAAGGCCCTTTATCACTTTAAGAGACAGTTGGGGTCCATTCCCTACTAAGTGTTTCCATCTAACCACAATAGCAAGAGTAATTGCATTTTAAACAACCCATAATCTGTTGGGAAAAGAGTGTGACCTCGATTTCTTTGCCACTTTGTCTTCTGCAAAAAGACAGTATTTATTCAAAACTGAGATAGTAAAAGACATGCAAAAATTAATAGCAACTGAGAAAAAGTACAGAGGAAATTCCCAATGAGGGAATATGGAAGGAAACTGAGATGCTGAAACCAAGGTTGTTACTGTCAGCTCTTTCTTTCTCCATCCCTCTTTCTATCTTTTTTTTCTATACCTCCTTCTTTTTTAAAAAAGTCAAAATTGGACACATCCTAACCAAATGATGTCCTCTCTCCACTCTCCTGTATCTCACAGCTGGGGTACCACAGCTGAACACATCTGTCCTTGTAGTTTTTCTTCTATGATCTTTAGAGGACAAGTCATTGATAAGAATAGTGGAGCTTTTTGTGGTGAAGATTATCTTTGAGATAACCATTTATGTATCAAAACAAATCTACAGCATTCTTTTACTTCCCAGGATTCACTTGCTGCTATGTCTAAATTCTCAGTGAACGCTGGCTGACAAAATGAACATTGGCTGGCAAAGTAAACACTTCTAGGTATGAGGAACAAATAGGTCCAATTGTGTCAACAACTGTCCATGCTTGACAGAGTTGAGAAACCAGTGCAGTGAAAGACTAAATAAAATCCACAACGAGATGAAAATTTTATCAAAATGTTGAAGTCTAGCTATTATCTAAAAAAATGTTTGCAAGATTTTTAAAAAATCTTATTATTTTGAATAAAAGGGCTTCCCAGGTGGTGTTAGTGATAAAGAACCCACCTGCCAGTGCAGGTAGATGTAAGAGACACAGGTTTCATCCCTGGGCCGAGAAGATCCCCTGGAGGAGGGCACAGCAACCTACTCTAGTATTCTTGCCTGGAGAATCCCATGGACAGAGGAGCCTAGCAGGCTGCAGTCCAGAGAGTCGCAAAGAGTCAGATACAACTGAAGTGACTTAGCAAGCAAGCAAGCACACACATATTTAAGGGCTTCCCAGGTGGCACTAGTGGTAGAAAACCTGCCTGCCAAAGTAGGAGACATTAAGAGGCAAGGGTTCAATCCCTCGGTCAGGCAGATCCTCTAGAGGAAGGCATGGCAACCCACTCCAATATTCTTGCCTGGAGAATCCCATGGACGTAGGAGCCTGGTGGGCTATAGTTCATAGGGTCACAAAGAGTCAGACACAACTGAAGCAACTTAGCACTTTCACACATATTAAACTAATGTTATAGTATCACCTTTTTTACCTAATGACAAAGATGGGCTCGATAAGGGACAGAAATGGTATGGACCTAACAGAAGCAGAAGATATTAAGAAGAGATGGCAAGAATACACAGAAGAACTGTACAAAAAAGATCTTCATGGCCAAGATAATCACGATGGTGTGATCACTCACCTAGAGCCAGACATGCTGGAATGTGAAGTCAAATGGGCCTTAGAAAGCATCACTACGAACAAAGCTAGTGGAGGTGATGGAATTCCAGTTGAGCTATTTCAAATCCTGGAAGATGATGCTGTGAAAGTGCTGCACTCGATATGCCAGCAAATTTGGAAAACTCAGCAGTGGCCATAGGCCTGGAAAACGTCAGTTTTCACTCCAATCCCAAAGAAAGGCAATGCCAAAGACTGCTCCAACTACCGCACAATTGTACTCATCTCACACACTAGTAAAGAAATGCTCAAAATTCTCCAAGCCAGGCTTTAGCAATACATGAACCGTGAATTCGCAGATGTTCAAGCTGGTTTTAGAAAAGGCAGAGGAACCAGAGATCAAATTGCCAACATCTGCTGGATCATTGAAAAAGCAAGAGAGTTCCAGAAAAACATCTATTTCTGCTTTATTGACTATGCCAAAGCCTTTGACTGTGTGCATCACAATAAACTGTGGAAAATTCTGAAAGAGATGGGAATACCAGACCACCTGACCTGCCTCTTGAGAAATCTGTATGCAGGTCAGGAAGCAACAGTCAGAACTGGACATGGAACAACAGACTGGTTCTAACAGGAAAAGGAGTACGTCAAGGCTGTATATTGTCACCCTGCTTATTTAACTTATATGTAGAGTACATCATGAGAAACACTGGGCTGGAAGAAGCACAAGCTGGAATCAAGATTGCTGGGAGAAATATCAATAACCTCAGATATGCAGATGACACCACCCTTATGGCAGAAAGTGACACTGTTTCCCCATCTATTTCCATGAAGTGATGGGACCAGATGCCATGATCTTCGTTTTCTGAATGTTAGGCTTTAAGCCAACTTTTTCACTCTCCACTTTCACTTTCATGAGTAAATTATTCTCTGTAATTTCTTTGTCTAACCAGCATATTAAAAAGCAGAGACATTACTTTGCCAACACAGGTCCGTTTAGTCAAGGCTATGCTTTTTCCAGTAGTCATGTATGGATGTGTGAGTTGGACTATAAAGAAATCTGAGCCAAAGAATTGATGCTTTTGAACTGTGGTGTTGAGGAAGACGTTTGAGAGAACCTTGGACTGCAAGGAGATCCAACCAGTCAATCTTAACAGAGATCAGTCCTGAGTGTTCACTGGAAGGACTGATGTTGAAGCTGAAACTCCAATACTTTGGCTACCTGATGTGAAGAGCTGACTCATTGTCAAAGACCCTGATGCTGGGAAAGATTGAAGGTGGGAAGAGAAGGGGATGACAGAGAATGAGATGGTTGGATGGCATCACTGACTCAATGGAGATGAGTTTGGGTAAACTCCGGGAGCTGGTGATGGACAGGGAGGCCTGGCATGCTGCAGTCCATGGGGTCGCAAAGAGTTGGACACTACAGATTGACTGAACTGAACTGAATCTCTTTGTAACTCACTGCCCTATGGACAACATTTTGTCTTTATGCAATATATTCTTTTTCAGACAAAAATACTGCACTGCCAAAAAAACTATGCTGGTCAGATAGATGAGGAGTATACACAAAGGAAAGGGGTTGTTAGCAGTATATCTTTTTTTTTTTTAAGTCGGGGCTGACATTCTCTTCCATTTGTAAAGACACAAAATATAAAACTTGAGAGATGAAGTAAGAGCTGCAAAGAAGAATGGGACCGGCATTACTTTATTACGACATTGCTCACAATGAAGACTCTAAATCTCGGTTGACTGAATAGTCAGTTACACACATTGGACAAAGTAAATAAAGAAAGTGGATTATTCCAAGTATTTAGGATGTATAGAAAAACAGGCAATTTTGTTTTGCAAATATTTGCCCAAGGTGGGTATTTGCATTATTTCCCCACAAGACTGTTACGTTTTTTGTATCATGGTCATTCTACAAATTTGTGAAATTTTTAATAATATTTAAGGTTGTTGCTTTCCTGGCAGTATAGTGGTTGAGGCTCCATGCTTCCCATGTAGGGGTGTGGGTTCGATCCATGGTTGGGGAACTAACATCCCAAATACCCCAAGGTGTGACCACCCTCCCCACAAATAAACCATTTAAAACACAATTAAAAAAATGTTTAAAGTCAATCCTAAAATAATGTTGACTTTGAGCTCTTCTCCCCATCAGTGTTTAAAGAGAGAAAACCTCACAGCTAACACAAACGGCGATTAGATTAGTAAATCAACTGCTAGAAGTGGTGTTTCCAAGTCACCAAGTGAAGTAAAAATGACTTGTTTGTCTGACTTGCAGAAGAGATCATGAGAGGAAAAAAATGATGCTAGTGTAAGCTGGGAAGGATGTATTTAGAACCCCTGAGGCTTCTGGAGGATTTGGGAGTGTGGGCCATAGTTAAGAGGCATTACAAATATGTGATTGGAAATATGACATCGAATAACAGTGGAGAAGCTCATGAAAATCTGAGTGATGTAGATTAAACAACACTTTTTAAATGTAGATTAATTAGAATTTCAAAGAGACTGACTGCAGTGTACCCCTCCGGGACTTGGTGTCTAGGGTCAGAACAAAGGGAGTCCCAGATCTTAAGCTTATTTTGAAGCCCCTTCAATTCTGAACAGCACTGGTGAGGGTGGAGGAAGTAAAGACAAAGCTACTATTACCCAGGTTAAAAGGACGTTTAAAGGTTTTAAGACAGTGGGACAAGGGGAAAATAGGCAGGCTTGCTCCTCTGTGACTCCAGGTTTTCCTTGTCCTCTGATTTTTATCCTTTGTATTTAGAAATAATTCATAGATACTTGAAGCTCTCCTATTTACATTTTCAACACTTATAAATAAATTTTTCAAACTGCAGAGTAGTTATCCTAACTAAACATATAAAGCCATCCTTATTCCTTGTCCTATATCATGAAAGGTAGAGTTCTACGATTGTGAGTCTAATAAAAAGAAATGAGGGGAATGTGAGATGTGCAAAAATGATTAGCCATAAAACATCCCAGTTCCTTCTATTGATCTCTCATACACAGAAGGGTTTCTAAAGATCCCATGACCCTGAATACTAGTACAATAATAATAACGGGGCTGTGCAACTGACAATAAGAGATGACAGGCACTGTGCTAAAGTACTTCACAGGGAAGATCCCCCTTCACCTTCACAACAGCCCTGAGAAGCACACGTCACCATTTGGAGCAGCAGCCAGCACTATTTTCCAGTTGAGACTGTGATGTAGAGAGATTAACTAATATTCCCAAATTCATATAGTTATTAAGTTGTAAAGTACTAAAAGAATATAACACTTTATCCATTATCTCATGTCTACATAAACTGCACAAATGCTCAGGAAGGTAATTTGAACATGTCTAAGGGGAATACAAAACAAGAACATATATCTAAACATCACAAACAATATGTTACGTAGAGGTGAAAATACAGAAATTGAAGTGTGCATGAGACCAGTGCCTGGCACACAGCAAGCACTGAGGGAGTGTCACTTGTTTATTATCATTAGCCTATTTTATCCATGGGGTTATACAAGGAGCTGGGCATGATTCTCCATCACTTATAGATGAAGACATGAAGACCCTAAAAGAGATCAAGATACTTGTTGACCTCAGAGCTCAACTCGCTCCATCAAGCCCCACTGCTTCTCAAAAGACTGATTCACTTTGTCTCTGTCAGCTTATTGGATTCTGATTGCCAGGCTCGTTTTATCAGTCATCAGAATTACAGTTTTATACTGCCCTCATCTGTCTTGGGAGGAGTTAAGTGGTATTTAGAAATAACTCATAGACACTTGAAACTCTCATGTATATTTTCAACACTTAGAAATAAATTTCTCAAACTGCAGAGCAGGTACCAAAACCAAACATATAAAGCCATCCATATTCCTCTTGGACATTAACATGTAATTGCACTGTGCAAAACCTTATGATAACTACATTTCATTGGCAAATATTTATTGCATTTTTGATATACTTATAATAAAACAGCTTAATCCATCATTTCAACTAGATATGAATGCATGATTTTTTTCTGTAGATTATGATACTTCCTTTATGAAACATTATAACTCCCAGAGCTGAGAGTATGAGGTTAAAAAAATATCTACAAGAATAACATTTTCAATAATTTTGGAATAAGTAATATCTAACAAGTACACAAGTCTCCATGCTCAGAGCTGAACAGAGATTTTTTTTTCCACGTAAAATACCAATTTCCTGTAATCAAAACATGACTTTCACAAAACAAAACAAGATGTAATTTCACATTTCTGGGGGGAATATTAAGAGCCTTTAGAAGATGTCTGCTTTAATTGTACTGTGAGGTGAAGCATTCTTAAAGGCTTGTTCTCTCATTATCACCATCTGGATAGAATTCTGATCATAACAATTAAAAATAAAAGTGATGAGACTACAGCAAAATTATTATACTTATAAATATTGGGAACCATTTAACAACTTTAGTTTTATTATAAAACATATGTCTGAAGATAATTTCTTCAAAAGTGTCATGAGGTGGCTCTTTTCTAATGTTGAAAAACGTGATTCAAGGCAGGCTGGATTCTGAAGGAGCTCACATTTGTGTGTGTGAGGGAGGGATGGAGGAGTGGGAGTGGCGATGGTGGAAGGTACATTTGTTTACAGTACTCTGGAGGCCAGTGCAAAGAAGGACTGAGGTACTCTGCCTGGGGAAGGAGATAAAAAGAACTACAGAGAAATACGAGAGTTTTATAGGTCCTTGAAGGATGCATGGGGATGTATTAGGTCAACAAATTCAAGAGCATTTGAAATAGAAAAAAAAAAAAGAAATCAAGATAGAATTAGTGGATGTAACTGATCACAAACAGTACATTTCTTCCAGAGTATAGGTAGAGAAGCAGATTTTTGAAAGAAATGTTTTTAATTTGATAATTCACAACCATAAAAGGGATTTGTTTTAAAGAGATGATCTTGAGGACTGCAAAGAGATGTGGGATTCACGACATCGGATGTCACTGCGGGATGTTTAAGGAGCAGGGGCCAGGAAAGGAATGTTTTTACCATCAAGAACAGCTCCCAGTGGGAAGAAAGGGAAAATATGCACATCCCCTAAGAAGGTGTGGTCTATTCTTTTCCCATTGCCCACATCTTGGAAGAGGTTCAGTGATAAAGGGGAGCAGATGTTTAAGGACACTTATTAAAAGAGGAATTATTAACATTGTGATAATTAAAGACAGTTATTAAAAGAGGAATTATTAACATCACAGTATTTCAAGGAGTCATTCTTAACGCTAGGCACATCAATCCCTCAATGTCTCTTTCCCTAATTTGCATAAACATTGTAATTGACAGCTTGTTAACAGTTCATTAAGAACACTAAAACCTTGTGATAAACAACAGTTTGCCAGCCTCACAGTGGACACAATATCTAGTCATGCATTTTATTCACTTCAAAATCAACCCAGTTTACAAAGGATGGGTCCAAAATGTGGCTTGGCTGGTCTGTATGTTCATGCAGATAAACACACAAACATCATGCCACCCAGCTCTCATTAAGAACTGATTAGCAGTTAATTTATGTCTTTCAAGCTAGCTAACTTCACTGAGTAAATGTCTCCATGACCCCTAAAAATGCTAAAATCATTTTATTTAAATAATTGCAAGTGTTAGGAACACCCTCCAAACCAGGAGAAGAAACTGAAAAAAAAAAATGCAGACATGTGGGATTTGTATTTCTTGTGTATTGCTTAAACATATATATACACACACACACACACAGATACATACATATGTATACATATATACACACACACACACAAACAGATATATACATATGTATACATATATATACACACACACACACACACAAACAGATATATATATATATATGGAGAAGGCAATGGCACCCCACTCCAGTACTCTTGCCTGGAAAATCCCATGGCCGGAGGAGCTTGGTAGGCTGCAGTCCATGGGGTTGCAAAGAGTCGGACATGACTGAGCGACTTCACTTTCACTTTTCACTTTCATGCATTGGAGAAGGAAATGGCAACCCACTCCAGTGTTCTTGCCTGGAGAATCCAGGGACAGGGGAGCCTGGTGGGCTGCCGTCTATGGGGTCGCACAGAGTCAGACACGACTGAAGCGACTTAGCATAGCATATATATATATATAGCTTCACTTGTGGCTTTTTCTTCAAAGTGGTCTAACGTGGAAAATTTTCCTGATTGCAATTTAAAATATTCTGTGTAGGAGCAGGAGTCAACACTGCACCAATGCAGAGAAATCTATTTGTGTTTTCCTGCTAAGAATGCATCATAAAACTACAGGGTGTTGTCCTTCCTTATCTTTGGATGAAAACCTGATTATAAGCTCATTTCAGTTCAACAAATCTCTCTGGACTCCCCGCTGAGCAGGGCATTTAAACTTGAAAGCCGAGAGGTCTTCATTTTCTGTACCCTGATTGTGGTGTGTTCCTTGCAGCCCTGGCATCAAGATTCATGTGGATGCACTAAGATTTGAGAGGGCATCTCACATTAAGGCCTTTAGTCACTCCACTTTACATTTTTCTTCTGGAAATGGACATCAAATAGACTATTGCTATCTGCGGCGTGCATCCTAGCAACTCCCTCTTTTTCTCACCTGGAACTGTTTTCTCACAAGGAAGGGACATGTGAAATAAACATCGAATCATCCTAGAGAACACTCCAGTGTGCACAGGGAAACTGCCTGATGACATATTTCTGCAGAGCCCTGTTGCAATATGAGAGATTGGGAGAGAGATGAAAGTCCCTTGAACAGGTAGCTTTCTACCTGTTAGCTTAGGGCTATTGAAGTTCCTAAAGGCTCACCTCAGAAGTCATGGAGATGTTGATATGCTTGAATTAAACAGAGCTTCTGGGATGCTGGTTGGTTGGAAATGAGAAATCGTTTTGTCCAACTGCATATTGTGGGCTTCTAAAGTATTTTGAATATTGTGAAAATGGTAGCCATACTTTTTTTTTAAAAAAGCTAGGATATTAGGTAACATTCAAATGGAACATAATAACTGTTCTAATTGTCAAACTATCATCAACACTATTACAAATGGCAAACAGATACGATGATGATGATTTATGAAAGCCATGAGTATACCCTATCTCAACCTTCCTGGGAATATTGTCAGAAGTACCAAGCAGTACTTGAGAACACTATGCTAAACTATCTTATATGCATTAGCTCATAATATTCACAATAATTTTATGTGTAGAATGTCCCATTACCTCTATTTTGTGATGAGGAAACACTCCCACAGTGAACTATCTAGGAGTTTACAGAACAACTGAAAGTAGGAGAGCCTTTTTAAACCCAGACTACTGGTCTCCAAAGTCTGTGCTCTGAATTAGCAGATTAAACTGCCCAGTGAATAGCTTTATACATGCATTAACATTCTTTCCAGAGCTTCCAAGAGGGGCCTTTAAAAACCTTAAGGATGATACCCCATAATATGTCACATGTAGACTAGTCTGATTTCTAGATCAATAGAGCTACAGCAAGCACTTAAGTTAGTTGACTGAGAACAAGGTTAATGTAAATACAATGAAAACGTTAATTTTGGTGTGAGTGACTACTCTGTCAGAACAATGTTTTGCAAAACAGCCATTAACACTCAAATATAATTATCTTTATTGCCACTGTCAGAAAAAATACACTGAAAAGCATGGACCAGTGGCCTAAGATAAGCTGTTCCTTTTGAGATGTCAACAATACTTTTTTAATGCAAGTTCTGTTAACTAGAGAATACTCTTTTAGTATCAACATTATTAATGCTTAACTGGATCCCCAAAGTACTTTTTACAATTTCAGGAGCCCTTTCCAATTCTTACTACTGTGGCCCCACTGGTCCTAAATTTGAATGAAAGGCCTCTCTGCTCTGGTTAATTTAGTTGCACTTTGAACTTTAAAGGATGTCTATTCTTTTCTACAATGGCCTTTAAACCATAAATAAATTCATTTACCCATTCACTTATTTTGTTTTACAACAAATGCTTTGAGTGTATACAACCTAAAGACTCAGTTTTAGTTTTATTAGTAGACAAAACAAAGATTTTTTCCACCCCAAAACATTTCAGTGGGAGAGACAGATGATAAGCAAAGTCAGTGATATATAAACAAGTTATATAGTAGGTTAGAGGGTTTTACTAATAATACTATAGGAAAAAGATAATGATACCGTGGTAAAGCAGCAGTGGAAAGGGAATTACAATTGTACATAACCTTGATGTTTGAATTTGCAAGAGACAAGGTTAGATGGGAAGGTACCTGGGAGAAGACCACCCCTGATAGGGAGAACAGCCAGGGCCAAACCTTCCAAGTTGGTGTGGTCTGGCTTATTGAAAGATAATATGGCAGGGAAGGGTGGGTGGAGGTGCGGCAAGAACTGGTAGAAGGTGAGGTCGCAGAACTTCCAGGGTTCCACTGCAGAAAACGGGAAAAAACAGCTACACCATGCTTGTGTCATACTTATTACAGGGTGACATGGTCCTCACAGTATAGTAAGAACTAAGCATCCAGGAGTTCACACGATTCTCTGAGTTGATCCTAGAACACTTTAACAATTTAATTAACATTTTCAGAAATCGGAGGGCTCTTCAAAACTGGAATTTCGGGATTCTCTAGATGAATCAAAAGCTCTGACACCCCACAATTTTATTCAGAGAGGGCAATGATTAGATGTCTATGTTTCAAGACATGTGCATTTCAGGTTGCAAAATGCTCCTGTCTCTGGTGTCCCAATTTGTTAGGTGACTGAGCACGTTTTGCAGAATGTAAATCTCTATACCTGCTTACTTGAAAAATGAACTTTAAAAATATGTCTATTCTTTTGCTTTCTTTTCCTTATCTTTTTCTTTCTTTTCTTTTACCATTTTGACTATTATTTTTCCTGCAAGGTTTAACTTGATTCTTACTCCATTAAAAAAAAAAAAAATCTCTGTTGCTGCAAAGTCCTGGAATATTTACTATTCGGTAGAACTTGGAGTGAGTTTCCTCTTTTACCTTGCAACTTTTTTTTTAATCTGACTTTAGTCCCAATGAGACCTGGGTTTCCCCTCCTTGAATCTTCTCAGTCTTATAAGCATTTTTATTCATAGTTTACTGAAGAGAAGTCATATAACTCATCCAAAGAAGCAGAGAAAGTGATGTGAAGATTCAAGCTTGCAGTCTAGGTCTGTCTGGCTTTTGAACGGATGCACTTTCCATAATGTTAGGCAGGGGATGTGCTGAAATATATGATGTAACTTTAAACAAAGCCATCTCTTTGTTTCAGGCATTCTGACTGAGCATGGCTTTTCAGAGCTCCAAGTAAAATAGGAAATGATGCTGATGAAACTTTATCTTTTCAGATACCTAGCCATCAACATAAATTATTATATTTTATAATCCTTCACATATAGATTCTATTTTATATTTTATTATGTATCTATAGTCATAAGTATGGATTGCTTAACATGGTTTTCTACATTATTCAAGTTATTGAACTCTCCCAAATGCTTTGTTGTATTTAAAGTTTAAATTACCGTGAAGCAATCATAACTTTATAAAAACAGTATGTTTATTTATTGATATTTATAGGCTAATGATTTTTACTCATTCTCAATAACAAAGGATATTATATAATTTACTCTTCATCTTCATCACCAATTGCTTTTACAAATTTTGATTTCCTTGTACTCGACCTTTCAAAATCAAACAAGATAAACCCTAAGAATATTAATATTTTCATCCTTCCAGAATAGATATTAACATTTTTATGGGAAAAGAAAGTTATAAAAGAGAAAAGTACAGATTGAATCCAAAATTAATCACACACAATTTTGAAAGTATCCAAATCTCCATGTCCTCCAAATGGTCACAGATTCTTTACTATTTATACTCTGCTCATTGTTCTCATATGGCTAAATGGTCAGAGGTTTGATTACAAAACATTGCCTTTTTTAAGTTTCAAAATGGAAGAAAATATAGTCTGTGGTTTACCAAATGGAAACATTAAAATAAAATATAGCAACAAAGCCATCTTTACAAAGTGACCCAATTAATGTGTTGGATGTTCACCGTCATTAGGGACTATGGGTTCAAAGTCTTGTATGAAAGAATGGAAAATATTTCGATTCTCTATGTCTCTACAAAGCAGTTAATGTGGTGTGGAGGGAGACTAGGCTGCACACAGACCAGCACAAACACCGGTGACACGTATCCAATGCAAATCAATGCAGAAAAATAAAAGCAGGAACGCCAAAGGAAAAGCAGGGTCAGGCTCTGAATGTGCACAAAGGGAATGAGGGACACGAATTATCAGAAAAAAATGAATATTAAACATAGGCACTTTGGAGCCCCATCCATGCTTCAGGAGACCTGCAGGCCGTCTGAGACCTGAGGAGGACTTGAAGCCCATCTTAAGACGTGACCTCTGTTCCCAAGTCCTAATGGCAGACTGTCTCCTTGAAATTCCCAGGACCCATTTAGCACACTTTCTTCCCCAGTGGAACCTCAAATGTTTTAGTCAGAGAATCTCCCAGCTGTCCTGTCCTCTTTTCCTTCCCATTTCCTTCCTGCAATGTTTTAGAACGACACACATCGGCTTTTACTTACTTTATATCACCTGCTGTTTTGATCACAGGACTCCCCTTGTGGCTCAGACGGTAAAGCGTCTGCCTACAATATGGGAGACTGGAGTTCGAACCCTGGGTCAGGAAGATCCTCTGGAGAAGGAAATGGCAACCCACTCCATACCCTTGCCTGGAAGATCCCACGGATGGAGGAGCGTGGTAAGCTACAGTCCATGGGGTCACAAAGAGTCAGACACTACTGGGTGACTACACTTTCATTCTTCTTCAACCACAGAAAACATCATCTTATCTGTCAAATGCAGAAGTGGATACCCTCTGTGAACAGGCACTCTAGGTGTGCTATTAACATGTAAAAAGGAACTCTAGAAATATATCAAATCCTCTCTGTCCATACAATCTTTGCTTTTAAATCCTGCTGAAATGAGCAAGTACCTACTCTCTCATGTTCTAAAGAAGAGAGAAAGCATTTTAAAATAAAACATGAATTAAGGAAGGAAATAAAAGTGATCCGAGGTTTAAAAAATACGGCATCAGTGTGTGTGTGCAGGTGTGTCTTTTAGAAATATCTTCATATAAATATATTTGGATACTCAGTCACTAAGTTATATCTGACTCTCTGACCCCATGGACTGCAGGCTGCCAGGCTCCTCTGTTCATGGGATTTCCCAGGCAAGAATACTGGAGTGGGTTGCTAGTTCCTTCTTTAGGGGATCTTTCTGACCCAAGGACCAAACCTGCATCTCTTGCATCTCCTGCACCAACTGGGAAGCCCTGCTGCTGCTGCTAAGTCACTTTAGTCGTGTCCGACTCTGTGCGACCCCATAGACGGCAGCCCACCAGGCTCCCCCGTCCCTGGGATTCTCCAGGCAAGAACACTGGAGTGGGTTGCCATTGCCTTCTCCAATGCATGAAAGTGAAAAGTGAAAGTGAAGTCGCTCAGTTGTGTCCGACTCTTAGCGACCCCATGGACTGCAGCCTACAAGGCTTCTCTGTCCATGGGGTTTTCCAGGCAAGAGTACTGGAGTGGGGTGCCATTGCCTTCTCCGGGGAAGCCCTATAAATTTATTTAAAAAAATGCAAACTCACCCAAAGGTAATGGAAGTACAGCCACCTCAACAAAGGTACCAGTGTTGCAAGCTGCCTGACTGCATCATTGCAAAGGCAGAAGTGCAGAGTTGGAGCCCAGCTTTACCTCTTACAGCGAAAGGGAACCATTTCACGTATCTTGTGAGAATGCTGTAAGTCTTAAACTAGATAATGCATGGAAAGCACTTAGCATAGTGCCTGGCTCAAAAAATTATAAATGACAAATATAACTGGCCAATGATGTGTGTAAGGAAAGGGGAAGAGAGAAGGCAAGGGAAAAAAGTGCCTATGTTCCTTAGGTTGAAATGAGAATAAGCAAAAGGCTCAATGCCATGGGGAGGCAATGTGAATGGATATAATCAATATTTAGGAGATCCATCTGGCAGCGGGGTATATACAGGCTCTCCTGGCATGGGAGAGAGGTGGCAGGGAGATGAAGTGGGAGAGTGCCACCGTTCTCCACACGCAGAATGATGGAAGGGGACAGGGATGGGGGCTCCAGAAATGAATAAGAAGGGATGATCTAAGAGGCCCTGTTGGGAAAGAATCAGCAGGTGTTGGTGATAAATTGGACGTGGAAGGTGAAGAGGAGAGTTGAAAATAACTTCCAGATAAGGGCTTCAGGGAGCTGGAAGAAGACTGGTGACAGTGACAAAAGGGAGGACTTGATAGCTGTCCTCCTATTATCTTCAAAGTGAAGTAACCCAACTGATAGAGTCATCAAGCAGCACTTCTAAATTTGTAATCCTGGGTAATTAATGTTTGGGACAAGGTGAAGGGGGTAAGGTATATATTACGATACTAAACCACATTTTCTTTTAGATTTGTTTTGAAGTTTCGCAATCAATTTAGCAATGGATGGAAACAATGACTATGTTAAGGAAAGGAAAAAAAAAATACTCCCATGCTTTGTTTTGGGATGAAATGACAATCTTGCTTGAGAAATACAAGGAATCAATTATACATAAATCTCTACGGCATACTAAGAGAAAAAGACAGTAGTTCTCCGCATGCATCTGGTTTGGAGTAAGAATGTCAGTACCCATTTCCACTGTGCTCCTGAACTTACGCTCAGTAATCATTAAAATGAAAACAACACACACACAGCCAGGGAATAATGCTCATGCGATTGTAGTACTGAGGCAACTTCATAATTGTGCATGTTTGGGGAATCCTGCAGTAAATCTGGCCTAATGCGGTGTTGTGCCAGTATCTGCGTCACCAACCACTGTCATCATATGTCTTTCAGAGGCATCTGACAGTTTGTTTATCTTGTAAACAGTTGCAAAGCAAAAACAGTAACAAAAAAGTAATGTTATATTTTAAGTTGCTTAAAAACTTGCAATTAGGAGCCCCAAATGTATCTAACTCAAAACAACCCAGTAATGTTCTCAGGATTGCTGTAAATGCAATACAGAGATGAGAATTTACAGTGTTCCATAAGCAGGGCAATTGTGATACCAGATTGCATTTACTTTTATCTTACCCAAAGTCACATTATCTTCTGCAACCATAAAGAAACTGCACTATCATATAAATCTGTTTAAAGGAACTGGCACTGTTACAATAAAGACATCCATGTACTATGGTTCATTCTCTGAAAATCACCCAAATGCCAGTGTCTAAAAACAGAGACTTGGTTTCTTCCTGGATTGCTATGAAGCACCCCCCTCACTCTGACACACATATCCCTCAAACTATGTCAGAAGCAGGAACAAATTTCCTAACCCAAACTGAAAAGTCCTTGGCTCTCCAAATGACTATAAATTGCATGGCTAAGTGCATATGGCCACAGGGCTGTCACAGCTACTTCTCCTGACAATTCATCATAGCATACTAATTCTATAATATCATTACTGCGTCTCTTCTCACTGTACTGATCCAGCCAGTTAATTTAATCAACTAATAATAGATTCAGAAATGGATGCAAGGGGCCCTAGCACTTCAAATTATATTACTAGAGATGTACCTCGGTGAGGAGGGTCCATTCCTCGCCATCTGACATAACCTCCAGAAGTTAGGCTGCCTAATAAGGTAGGCGAAGTTACCTCTGAATATTTCAGTTGGAAAGTCACAACTGCAGAATTTTCTTTCAAAATCAATACTTTTTTGCTTAGAATATATTAACCATGTCAACAGGGGGAAAAAAACTCTTTTTCTAAGTGCCGGGTTCATTATGGATATTAATAAGACATAAGAACTCTGAAGTTTTCATATGAGTAGAAGAAATCAGAGTTCTATGATTAACTACAAAGTGAGCCATTCAAGGATGGACAATTAATTTTATTAAATTTTAATCTTCTCTGCAAATGTCAATGATAATTAGAAAACATTATTCTTTAACATCACAGTCCATCTTGCATGTCATGAAGAGTAATAAGTTAATTTATTATGAAGAAAAAAATAGCCTGAAAACATAATGTTAAAAGACATACAACAGGTAAAGTAAATGTCACAAATATGCACATATAATTTATTCAAGCATATAGTAAAAGCTATAGCATATTTTTAGAAGTCACTTATTTGAAAAAAATAATATAATCTCCTTTTAAACCTTTCTATCAAAATGAACAGAGATATGGTTGGAACAGAGAAAAGTTCAGTGTGCTAAGTCTGTCAGCCAACTTTGCACCTAGATTTGCTTCACAAATAACATGTGGATTAATTAAATGCTATTCACTTGTCTTGGCAGTGAGTTTTACCTGTACAGACTCATGAGGAAAGAGAATCAGCTTGCAAAAAACTTTCATCACCAGGGCATCTCAAATTCACCACCACTTGATGAAAACTTGTAATACAACATTGTCTATGTAGTGTAGTATTAACTGAGGTTTAACTGAGGTGATATTTCCCACGAAAGTTACGAAGATCTGAACATATCTGGTCCTTCCACCGATTTCTCCCAACAGTGGGAAGAATGACTCTTACTCCTCTAGATGGAGCAATGTTTTCAGAAGTTCAAAGATGAGAGGCCATAAACCAGCATTTTGTGGACTGAAAAGGGACTTAAGATGGCTTAAATTTTGTCTGTACCTTGTATTGTATTAATACATTTAATTTTACTTTTAATTTCAAACTTAAAAGACTTCATATATTAATACAAAACCCAAGATGTGGCACCATCATCCACTCAGATACAACAGTTGGATGAAGTCAACAAATGAGGCACTGCTGCTCCAGTCAGCCAGGGTCCTAGCTCATCTCAGTGGTCCAAATGATTGCATACATCTCTGGCTAAGTGTCAGCTACTGTTTCATCTTCTATGGAACTAACTTTATCCATTTATGTCACCTACGTTACCTGGACACGGTAGCTAGTAGAATTTCCAAATTCTACTTAATCAACCAAAACCTTCAAATAAATGAACTTATTTACAAGATAGAGACAGACTCACAGAGAAAACCAAGGGGGTTGTATGGTTACCAAAGGAGAAAGTAGAGGTGGGGGATAAATCAGGAATTTGGGGATAACATATACACATTACCAAAGGGGTTATATGGTTACCAAAGGAGAAAGTAGAGATGGGGGATAAATCAGGAATTTGGGGATAACATATACACATTACTATATTGTAAAACAGATAACCAACAAGGACCTACTGTATAGAACAAGGAACTCTACTCAGTATTTTGTAATAACCTATATGAGAAAAGAATCTGAAAAAGAATATTTTATATATATATATATATAATATCACTTTGTCCTATACCTGAAAAGAACACAAAATTGTATATGAACTATACATCAATAAAAATAAATTCTAAAAATTAAATATTATTCTAATACAAATATTTTTATAAAACATGTGTCTATCAAAAATTATTACTTTTATTTTAAAGCAGGCTTTCAGATTTTCTAAAGATGATGATAATTTTACAGGAAAGACTCATGCATTTAGAGATATCGACCTTAAAACTCCATGCGGAATTGCTTCTATCCGTGTCAGAAAATTTACAACAAAATGTGTTTCTACAAAAAGTGAGTACCCACTTTGTCTGAATCATTTCTTTTGGTTGAAAAAAGGGAGAAAACTGTATCAAGATCATGCTTCTGTATAACTATTTTGGGAAACAAATGTAAATTCAGTAAAGTGTCCATCCAATGTCACCCTTTGCTAAATGTGATTCAAATCATGTTTGCCTAGCCTAAATGCAAGGCATCTTCATGAGCACTGTAATATAACAAAACAAATAATTTTCCTTTCATCAATATACAATAGCTTTGTTCATTATTGAGAAACGTTAGGTGGTAAAGCATTGAGTGCTGTGCATTTTATGCCTAAATCAATGTACTGTCTTGCAGTTATGCCACCTAATGTGTTTTTAAGTCATCCACTACAGAGATCAATGCGATTCTTATTTGATATTCAGTGTTAAGTTCAGCCTCATAAATTTAGAATTGCACTCTGTTATTTTGATGGTTATATATTAACCACGTACTGAAAGTTTTATGATTTTATACTCAGCCTGGCTGTAAATCATACGGGTTCCATACGTAAGGCATAGGGTCTGGCTTGATTTTTATTACTCTGCCCAGAAGGCATGGGATGGATGACTGGATATTTGAGGGAGGCAAACCTACAATGTGTTTGGATAAATACCTAAAGTCTCTGGGTATTAATGGCATGGTTCAGAAAATTCAAATTAGACAACTCACGGCAAACAGCCTCACACACATGGATAATAATGCAACAGGAGGTGTTACAAACTGGCAGTCTTTTACATTAGTATCATCACTGGCACAGGCCCTGACCTCTTACAAGTTCATGGTGTTCAAGTGAGTGAGTGTGACCAACATAGCCACACCTGGGCTAAATGTAAAAGGACTGGCCTCATATTATCCATAGAAAATTACAGTTAGAAAAGATACATGTATCCCTATGTTCATAGCAACACTATTCACAATAAACACGACATGGAAACAAGCTAAATGTCCACTGACAGATGAATAGATAAAGAAGATGTGGCGTGAGTGTGTGTGTGTGTGTATGAAAGCGAAAGTTAGTTGCACAGTCGTGTTTGACTCTTTGCAACCCCATGGACTGTAGCCTGCCAGGCTTCTCTGTCCATGGAATTCTCCAGCCAAGAATATGGCAGTGAGTTGCCATTTCCTTCTCTAGGGGTTTGTCCTGACCCAGGGATCAAAGCTGGGTCTCCTGCATTGCAGGCAGATTCTTTACTAACTGAGCCACTAGGGAAGGCCATATATACATGCATACACATATACACACACACACACACACACATAAATAAAGGTATGTGGTATATATCACATATATGATATATATAAAGAATGAAGTAATGCCATTTGCAGCAATATGGATGAACCTAGAGATTATAATATTAAGTGAAGTTAGTCAGGAAGAGAATGACAAATACCATATGATATCACTTACATGTCGAATCTAAAATATGACACAGCTGAACATATCTATGAAACAGACGCACAGAGATGGAGGGCAGACTTGTGGTCGCCAAGGAGGAGGGGAAATGGGAAGGGATGGCTTGAGAGCTTAGGATTAGTGACACAAACTTGTATATACAGGATGGATAAACAAGCAGCTCCTACCACACAGCACAGGGAACTACGTCAATATCTTGTGATAAACCATAATGGAAAAGAATATGAAAAAATGTGCATATTCATATAATTGAGTCATTTTACTGTACAGAACACAACATTTTAAATCAACTATACTTCAGTAAAATAAATTTAAAAAAAAGGAGTGATCTCGATGAGAGAGACAGAAAGAGATTTGTATAATATTGTCACTCATTCTGAGACCTACATATATTTCAGAGATTAAAAAGTAATGATAGATCCCAACATCACCTCTTTGAAACAATCAACTGGATTGCAACACTGGAAGAGATTAAAAATACTCTGATAGAATAACTGCTGATTTATGTTAAAAACTGCTGGAATTAAATACATAATGATCATCAGAACCAGTAAAATAAAAAAAATCCAGATAAAGCCTTTTTTAAAAAGATGTCAAAATGGTACAGAATTAGATACAATAATAAAAATTTCTTTTACAGAAATGGTATTCCTCAGTTAAATTACAGATATCAGTCCACTATAAATGTTTAATCTTTATTCTATTCCAGGAGATGAATACTTGGCAGGATCTCAAATGCTCATGTTCTCTGAAATGTGTATTTAGTCCATTTACTATATTTTTGTCATAAATTGAAGTAGCTTTTTTCTTTCGATGACATATTTTCAGACTCTGCACTCATCTTCCTAAGTTAAACATGCAACATCTTAAACTATGACTAAACTGACAGACGTGGCAAAACATTTCAAAGGGAATTATACGAGGCTGGGCCAAAAGTCAGATCAATTTTGATTTAGCAGCATTTAGCAGAAATGTAACAGCCACTTTTTTGTTGTTTTTTTCCAAATCATTGGGAAGTACAAACTGCCCGAACCTTCTATTTTCCCTGGTAGAGTATTTCCTTATTTCTGACTCAAGGGAGAAACATAGTTAAAAGTATTTCATATCTTCTTTCACTATTTCCAAGATTGATAAGAGACAATCTCGTTATAACAGAAAAGTCTGACACTGCCTACAAATACAGGTGGCAACAAGTCACCAGGCAATCGCTTTCCTTACTGCAAGAATATCAGAGGGGGAAAAATATTGACAGATTACTGAAAGATAGAAATTGGGCTATCTTTCAGAGATCTGTGAAATATTTTTTAAAGAATAAAAGAACCCATTTTATTTGCAAAGTTGGCGTTCGGTTCACAAGATTGACATTACATTAGTGGTTCTCAAATCTGAGTGAGCGTCAGAATCCTCTGGAGAGCTTGTTGACATACAGATTGCAGACTGATGCAGGGCGGGATGCCTGATAATGTGCATATCTAAGAAGTTTCCTGTTGACAAACCTGAGGTTTCTGGTTTGGGGACCATACTTTGAGAACCACTGCTAAAAACACTTGGAGATTCTAAAACTTCACTGAACTGGAGAAACACAAGTAACTTGTTAAAGCTAAATAATGTTTCAGTATAGTTTACTGGTGAAACTTCAAATCCCACTCCACTCAGTTTGGCATCTAGAGATTTATGTGCCAATGAGCACCCATAAAGTGTATCTTGTCAGCTTTCCGATAATGTCTTTCAGTAAAAATACTCACTTTAAGTACCAAATGTATTTCTGGCATTTGCATTTCTGTATTCTTTTTCCACACACATATGTGGTTTGGTCAGTAGTGATTTAGTCAAAACAGATACATTTAAACATTAACCCTTACAAATATATAGATATTATAAATAGAGCACTTAATAACTGAGAGATGGAAAAAAACTAAATCTCTCATGGTTTCAGGGGCATTCTGCACACTGAGGATTATGCTTGCCAAAACTGTTTGAGTGTCAGGAAGATCCCCTGGAGCAGAGTATGGCAACAACTCCAGTATTCTTGACTGGAGAATCCCATGGACAGAGGAGCCTGATGGGCTATATAGTCCATGGGGGCACAAAGAGTGGGCATGACTGAAGAGATTTAACATGCATGCATGCAATATGGTTTAGCAGACTAACAGTGAGAGTCCATGTTTTGTAGATTATTTTATAATTTTGAAAAATTTCTTCAAATCTCCTGGAACCTTGTGGAGAAATTTTAAGTTAAGCCATTCAGTTGCCTCTCACAAGTCTGTGTACACACACTCCCACACACAAATGAGATAACAAATACAGCTTTTGAAAACTGAGAATTTAGATCAAGTTCTTGGTCTTGCTTCTAGACTGATACTCCATCTCTTTCAGTTAAAGACTCAACATGCTTCAGAAAGATTAGAATTCTGTTTGTGTTATACAATTAAAAGCCTGAGAGATACATGTTCTCAAATAGTATGTATTTCTCAGGTGAGTTCAGTCACTTAGTCGTGTCTGACTCTTTGTGACCCCATGGACTGCAGCACACCAGGCCTTCCTGTCCATCACCAACTCCTGGAGTTCACTCAAACTCATGTCCATCGAGCCGGTGATGCCATCCAGCCATCTCATCCTCTGTCGTCCCCTTCTCTTCCTGCCCCCAATCCCTCCCAGCATCAGAGTCTTTTCCAATGAGTCAACTCTTCGCATGAGGTGGCCAAAGTATTGGAGTTTCAGCTTCAGCATCGGTCCCTCCAATGAACACCCAGGACTGATCTCCTTTAGAATGGACTGGTTGGATCTCCTTGCAGTCCAAAGGACTCTCAAGAGTCTTCTCCAATACCACAGTTCAAAAGCATCAATTCTTCGGCACTCAGCTTTCTTCACAGTCCAACTCTCACATCTAATACATGACCACTGGAAAAACCATAGCCTTGACTAGACAGACCTTTGTTGGCCAAGCAATGTCTCTGCTTTTCAATATGCTATCTAGGTAGGTCATAACTTTCCTTCCAAGGAGTAAGTGTCTTTTAATTTCATGGCTGCAGTCACCATGCAGTGATTTTGGAGCCCCCAAAAATAAGTTTGACACTGTTTCCACTGTTTCCCCATCTATCTGCCATGAAGTGATGGAACCAGATGCCATGATCTTGTTTTTAAATACTTATGTATTTCTAGGGGCAAAGGAATTAGTAACTGATCTACCAAATTTTAAATAAAATTCCTTAGAATGATCAGAAAATAGCACAGTTCCGTAAGTATTCATTTATACACATAAAACTAAGGTATGATTTAGTTTTGATTAATTACAGTACCATGCTTTCTAGCCTCTTAGCTTCAGAGAATTTAAGTAACTTGCCCAATAGAACACAGTGAAGCAAATGCTAGACACATGTTTGGAATCTATCTCAGTTACAAGACTCATACTCTGATCACATAACTGTGTTTCCCTAAATTGACTAAATAAGTTCCTCTGTTCATGGAATTTACACTTACTTTCCTCCCCCCTCCGGGAATGTAATATTTAAAAGAAAGGAATGCCTATCTAATGTTTAGCTTCAGATACTGGATTATTTGGATATGGCTGGAGGTTTACAGGTCCAGTTTCCATTTAATCACACATACACATAGCTGCCTATTCTGATAGAACATTCTTTACAACACTAAATACAAGGCACTGAAGTGTACTTTAAAGCACATATAATTAAAAATTAAATGAACTCACTTGTTTAAGGACCCAGAAACATTGTAAATTCCTTCTGAGCCCCTGGTCAACCTCTAACTTAAATAAATACGAATGACATGGAAGTTGCATTCCTCTCAGGGGTTCTTTCTGGAATAATTTCAGGTCTGCTTTATGTATACTAAGGAAGCTGTCAGTTTATCTGATCTTCAAACACATTGTCAACTCTACAGGGAGAATCTTTGGCAAATCAGAAACTGTTCACTTAAATGCATTGAATCCTTCCCCCCCACACACTCCCCCCACCCCAACACTTTTTCAATACAAAAGCTTCATTCCCTGTAAGAGTTTTCTTGTTATTTGGAAGCTTTGCTACTTTTTATAATTGAGTTGCAGGGAATGTAGCTATGATAAAGACATTGCAGAGAGTTTTATGTCTATACCACCAAATGGAATAAATCAATTCATTGAGCATATGGCTTATTAGGCTTAAATAGCCTCTTTTCCAAGACGATTCAGAGCACCATATTTTGAAAGATAAGGTAGTGGGTTGTTGTTTTTGGATATTTGCCTTCATAAAGACAGGCCATCTGTCCCAACAAGTGAAAAGAGTCGAATGCTTTGATTGCTATTTTCCTAATCAAGACTAATTCTAGCATATTTTACTGTACTGATTAACCAGATCTGACATTAGATCTTGGAGATGTTTGCTAGTACCATCACTGAAAGAATTTCATGCTGTCTACAAATATTTCTACACACTCCATGCTAAAAATGTAGGAATTTTATTTTCTGAGAGTAGAGATAAATAATGCTAAAACAATGTAGTCATATCATCATGAAACCATAGAAGCATAGAATTTATACTTTCTAAACAGGGGAATGAAATTAATATTAATTACAAAGTTCTACTGACTCAAATTATTTTTTGATACTTTCCTTGTGACCTAATTCTACTAACATTTAAAAAAAAAAAACTCAGAAAAGCAGAGGGATTTCAAAACTACATGAAAATTCTGCTGTGTGGTATCATCATTAAGTGTTAGCGATTCCATCAAGTATCACTCATATAACTGAAATTTCTCTTATTATCAATAAGTTAAAAAAACTTGAATAACAAAAACGGCATTAGCACATTTAACTTCCCAATATACATACAATTTTACTTAAAAATGCTTTCTCTGGATGGTGGTGGTGGTGGCGGCGCTCACTTGTGTCCTACTCTTTGCCACCCTATGGACAGCAGTCCTCTAGGCTCCTCTGACCATGGAATTTTGCCAGCAGGAGTACTGGAGTGGGTTGCCATTTCCTCCTCCAGGGAGTCTTCCAGGGGGTCTAATCTGCATCTCTTGATTCTCAGGCACTGGCGGGCAGATTCTTTACCACTGAGCCACCTGGGAAACACTTTCTTTGTATAAAGGAATCATATTCTTATTATTTAACAAATCAGAAAAACAGAATATGTACAAAACCACCCATAATCCTATTGTGCGTGCACACCATTGTTAGTATTTTTGAGCACATGCTTCTGGTCTGCTTTCTATGTGAGTTTATCTTTTTTTTTTTTTTAAAGCTTAATTGGTTCTATAATGTGCATGCCAATTTTTAGACTGCTTATTAACTTAACAATAGATGGGTGAACACTTCTCTATGTTATTAAAATTTCACAATCACTTTTGAAATTGCCCCTTCAGGATATGGAAGTTTCTTGTACCATTTTTGCAACTTTTCTATAAGTTTCTCCACTTCATTATGTTTAAATATTCCCATCACCTTTTCTTGAGCACTAAAAGCTGAGCAAAACAAATTCCTGTCTTAATTAGCAAACATCTCTTTTTACCACATTGAATCACTAATTATTCCTTGTAATATGAATAAACCTTTTAAAAATAGAATTCTTACTACTTATATCTTTTCAAATGACATCTCTGAAACTTTTCCTATATAGCTAGACTTGAGTTCATGTTTGTGAAGGACATGATCATTAAAACACTCCCCAAATGACTTCTGAATAAGGCTGTTTTTTAAGTTTTATTCAGTGAGGTGATTTTATTACATTAAGTGACAGCAGCCTCCATTAAAAAACACTTGCAAACATGTTTGTTTGTAATTATATACACATTAGATTTGGGGGAAAATACACAGAAAGCACACAGGTGTAAAATACTATTTCTGACAGATACCTAGCCCCGGAGTACGTACTTTAGCACATCTCTAACACACTCAATAAGCTTGCTATTATTAACTAAAGACTGCATTTCAAGTACATTATGGCATCACTTGAAGTAATAGCAACTGAAATGTATCTACTTAATGGAATCGATCTTTCATAAAGACAGCAGTAAAGTATTATCAGAAGTCACTTATTGAACTTTATTCTCAATGATATAATAAAAAGTAGCATGTCAGGAATAAAAATGTCATTTATCACCTGAATCTCTGGCACCTCAGAAATGTTATCAAGAAGTAGGGGCATTCCTTGAGAAACACAATGAAAGTAAGGAATACTCTTCTGCTAAAGCTTCTTGTCAAAAGATCCCAGATTCATTCATTCATACTCAAACACTAAAGTCACATAGAGATAGATTCTTGAGAAAGGGCAATGTTTATTGCATTTCTTTTTTCCAAGTCAACTCCTTAACTCCTCCAGTTTCAAGATTCCCCATGATTTTGAGAGGTGGAAGTATTTGAGAAATTTTGCTTTGATGGAGACTGAACATTTTCTTGGCCATGTTTTTTCATTCCCCCCAACCTGCACTGTTCTTGGCTTTCTTTTCTTTTTCCTTTCATTTTTGCAAATTAAGTTTTATTTAGGGCAAAATGAGGACTGCAGACTGGGAAACAGCACCTCAGAGAGCTCTGAGGAACTGCTCCAAAGAGGCAGTGGGGAAGATCAATATGTAAGATTCTGGTTTGGGTCTATGGCATACCACCTTGAATGTGGCTGATCTCATCTGTGCTTGGTTTTTAAGGTAAATACTAGATTTGACATCTTTAATTGAACCAAGAAATCTCAGTGAGCCACAATGGAATTAAGGGAATGCAACGAAGTTTAGGGGTTTCTCCAGAGGCGGAAAGAAAAAGGTTTGGTAAAGTCTGATTCTTTGTATGAACTTCCCACTTGCAGCACTTCAGTATTTAATGGGGATGGATTCTCTTCTCAGGAGGAACGTCTGTTTCTATGGAAGTTGATTAAACGGCCTGTGGACCAATAGCTGTGGCTTGTGCTTTTGTTTGTCCTACAAGGATTTTATTTCATTGAATTTAATCAATTCAAATACTAAGTGACTTCACAACTTTAAAAAAATTACTTTTTTAAAAAAATTTGAATATAGTTGATTTACAATGTTGTGTTAGATTCTGCTACACAGCAAAGTGAATCAGCTATACGTATACATATCTCCCCATTTCTTGGATTTCTTCCCCATTTAGGTCACAACAGAGCATTGAGTCGAGTTCCCTGGGCAGCACAGTAGGTTCTCATTAGTTATCTATTTTATACACAGTTGTGTGTTTATGTGGGTGGACCTGGAGACTGTCATACAGAGTGAAGTGAGTCAGAAAGAGAAAAGCAAATATCATATACTAATGTGTATATGAGGAATCTAGAAAAATGGTATGGATGAATTTATTTGCAAAGTAGAAATAGAGATACAAACATAGAGAACAAACATATGCCACCAAGAGGGAAGAGAGGGTGGGACGGATCACGAGAATTCACAACTTATAAGAAATACTGATTTCTGACTTTATTTGGAAAACCAGAAGATCTGGAAAAATTAGATGCTGATGTCAAGGTGGCAACAACCAACCAGAGCAAGGTGCATCTCTTTAACTTGACACATGTGCTGGCCCTCTTAGTTCCCACCACGGGCAAAACACATACACTTAGACCTCTAACCACCCAACACCCAGCCATGTATATCACCTACCTTGTTCCTATGGCATTTGAATTTGAGACCACTGTTTTCAAATACCCTATATCTCTACAAACCAGTTACCACCCACCATCACTGTAATAGCAACATTCCTATACAGTGACAAGACTCCTAGAAAAGAAGATGACCTTGAACGTCTCTGAAGCAAAGGCGAAGCACGTGGTATCCTTCAAATGTGTACAGAATTAACTTACCCTCATTTCTTTTGCTTGCTTATTTGCATTCAGTGTTTATCAAATGAATTGCTAGTGTGTGTTTTCTTTGAATGTTTAATTACTATTGTAAACAAACACCTTATTTTTTATTAAATGATTAATGAAGAATTACATTTACCCTGCATCAGGAAATGCTGAATTCTGTCCACTACCAAGTGTCCATGTGGCTCAGTGGCCTGGCAATTAAACTAACAATACCATGGTGTGGACAGGTGCTAAAATTATAACCTAAGCTAGGTAGGTACTTTCAAAGTTATAGGAACAACTCATTCCCCAAGGAGGTCATAGGATGCAGAAAATGAAATAAAGAACTAGAAGCCAAAAGGGTCTAGGTTATAATCTTGCTTCAGTACTTTTAAAATTTTTATCAGTGTATAATTGCCTTACAACGTTGTGTTGGTTTCTGCTGTACAGTGTGAATCAACCATATGTAAACACACGGCCCCTCCCTCTTGAGCCACCCTCCTAACCCTTCATCCCACCCCCTAGGTCACTACAGAGCTTCAAGCTGAGCCCCCTGTGCTATACTGCAGCTTCCTAGTGCTGTCTATTTCACACTTGACAGTGTGTATATGTCACACCTAATCCCCCAATTCACCCCCTCCCATGTCCACATAGCTTCATGTCTCTACATCTGTGTCTCTATTCCTGCCCTGGAACTACTGTATGATCTTAGATAAGACATCTTTCTTGTAGGACAGTCAGTTTCCTCATCTGTAAAGTACTTTCTGTTCACAGAGTTATGTGAGCAAAACGTTGTGCTCTTTATAAAAGACACTGTGTGAACCATAAATCAAGGAATAATATTGATGGTAATTGTCTTAAAAATCCAACTGATAAAGCAAGGATGGTGGTTTCCTGCTGATACCCATTCACATTTTCTATTTCAGGGATTTGACCAGGCTTTGAAATATTCAATCAATTCTACTTCAGCATAAGCAACTAAGCATGCAATTGCAAAAAATAATTGAGCTCTTTAAGTCCATCGATAATACTTAATTCTATGAATATTCATGTGGAGAATAATGCAATTTCCACAGGCTGCCTAATGTCAGGCTATAAAGAGGGATAAGCTGATTTTGATTTGGAAACGAAAGCAAACCCATCATTAAACATCCTGGATGAGAACTGACAAGGTGAATTACTACACACTCTAAGCAAACTTTACAAGTAAGTTTAATTAAACAAGTCTATTCGTTCTTTGCAACCTCATTTAGACGTGTTTATTTAGGTATGGCATTTCTACTTAAAGACTTGGTGAGCCACTATCTTTGACTCAATTACTAAAGAAACTCTTGGCAGACTCTCAGACTTCTCTGAAGGGTCCTATTTGTATCCTGCATACTCTTCTGGTTGAAATTCAAATGAGAAAGTTTTTACATCACATGAAAAACAGCACTTTAAATTTAAAGAGGTAAAAAGGCTTAGTTCTTAGGTTTCTGAAATCCTGGATTACCAGGTGAATCCAGGACATTACCTGTTCCTCATCAGATGATCCTGTGAAATGGGAAGAACTGTGCTAGTTCCACTTTGGGGCAGGTTGTTGGCATTGATTTAGTTTTTCTTTTTTTAATTGCCCTATATTAAACCTAGATAGCATATTGAAAAGCAGAGACATTATTTTGCCAACAAAGGTCCATCTAGTCAAGGCTATGGTTTTTCCAGTGGTCATGTATGGATGTGAGAGTTGGACTGTGAAGAAGGCTGAGCGCCGAAGAATTGATGCTTTTGAACTGTGGTGTTGGAGAAGACTCTTGAGAGTCCCTTGGACTGCAAGGAGATTCAACCAGTCCATTCTAAAGGAGATCAGCCCTGGGTGTTCTTTGGAAGAAATTATGCTAAAGCTGAAACTCCAGTACTTTGGCCACCTCATGCGAAGAGTTGACTCATTGGAAAATACTTTGATGCTGGGAGGGATTGGGGGCAGGAGGAGAAGGGGACAACAGAAGATGAGATGGCTGGATGACATCACCGACTCAATGGACATGAGTTTGAGTGAACTCCGGGAGTTGGTGATGGACAGGGAGGCCTGGCGTGCTGTGATTCATGGGATCGCAAAGAGTTGGATATGACTAAGCGACTGAACTGAACTGAACTGAAGGCGAAAGTCTTTAAGGTTTAACACCTGGCACTACAGGGTGAGACTAGTTAGCAAAAGATGAGCAGAAACAACTCTCATGGATCTTTGCTGAGCCTTTCACAGAGCACACTGTCAATACCAGGAGGTGTCTCTGGAGTCTTCACTCGCTTGGTTTAAAATAGAGTGTATTAGCCTGGCATTATTCAAGTTACTTTTATATAAAACATAATATCTCTATGGGAAAGCTCATATTATACGATGCCTATTTAAGAAATGGAAAATTGTTCAATGGTTATCTCATTTAATCCACACACCAAGCCAAAGGGATGGCGTAGGATGCTTAGTTGTATAAAACGAGAAAATAAAGGGCCATAAGTCTATGTAACTTGACCATGGTCCCACAGCTAGTCAGTGTCATACCATTCAGAAGTCACACACAACACCAAGGTCAACAATCACTAGAGCAGCCCCAAAGTCGAAATCACACAAATCTTAATTAACTTATAAACAAACATGGTATTTTCATAAATGGAATATTATTCATCAATAATAAGGAATGTTACACTGATATAAGGTATAATATGGACAAGCAGACTTTGAGGACAAGATGCTAAGTGACAGAAGCTAGTCAAAATGACCATGTATGACATGATTCCACTTAGATGCAATGTTCAGAATAGATAAACTCACAGGGACAAGACAGACTGATGTTTGCATACGCTGGTGGCTCAGGGGGACTGGGCAGACTAGGGAGTGACTGCTTAAAGATACTCAGTTTCTCTGTGGTGTCCTAACAATGTTCTAAAATTGATGGTGCTGATGGTGGCCCAACTCTGTGAATATACCAGAAACCAGAGAATTGCATACTTTAAATGGGTGAATGTATGCTATGTGAATTACACCTCAAGAACGCTGTTACTAAAAAATAACTTATAGGAGAAACTTGGAGAAGCACAGGCAATCTCTCAAGGGCATCAAGAAGTGGAAGGATATAATCAACACTCCCAGAGATGGTCGTTACCGATTTCTACAGTCAGCAGCACTGGTTTTGCTTTCACTGGAGAATGTGGCAAAAATATAGTTTTTCCTGCAAGAGCAATTGTGACAAACTTCCTAGGGAGTCGCTTCCGGCCTTACTGACAAAAATGGTAAAAGGGCTTCCTTCCTTCAAAGGTTTCTCTCTCTTGAAGGGGCTCCATCAGAGCTTTCTCATTTTCAAGAGCTTAAACTCGCCTTGCTTTCACTTAAGGCCCAAGTGATAGTCAATCCTAACATTTGATGTAGGAATCCTGCCTTCACCGTAAGGATAGGACCTTCTGATCTTTCCCGATGCTGATGGACAGTCGGTGATTTTGTATAACCCTGAATCACCATCATTAGTGCCTTCTCAGGGAAATGCACCAGGAAATTCCCAGTTGCAGAGGCCTTTCATCTCTCCTCCTGCCTGTTAAACACAGTGGTACCCGTCTCTCTGCTACCCCTCTCTGCTACTCATGTTCAAGTTCAATGATTTTCTCTTGGCCTACAGACCAGAGGAGAGGCAGAGATGGCCTTCTTTGAGATTCAAATTGCTTTAAAATTTTGTGCCATTTCCTTCATGAAAGGTAAGTAATGGAGGGAGGTAATTTCACAATTCTCCATGAAACCATTTTTTTTAAGTAGAGGGAAACTGGTGGTGAGGGCATTGTGTTTCACATGCTTTAACATGTGTAGCTGTTTCTGTGTGTTTCCCTTAAAAATGAAAAGAAAAAATCTTCTGATGATAAGAAAACGACTTTTTAAGAAATAGTAGTAGGATCATGGTATAAACAACCTCTGCCAAGGATGGAAGGAGGTTCATATTATGTCTATACCAATTTCAAAGTCACCACCAAGTTTCTGGGTTATTCCCTAGTGAAAGTTTGTACATCTTTATAATGCCTTCAGAATAATTTATCACATAGTAAAGATTTTAAAAAATCATTATTCTTTTGATCTAAAAATCCTTGTACTTCAACTTTAATATGTTCTTTTCTAAAGAAGTTTCCACGTATACTTTACTCCTCGGAGAAATCAACAGTAGAGCACTCAAGCAAGGTTTTAGAATCTTCCAATTTCATTTAAAAGAAACTTCTTGGGTTTTGTTGTTGTTGTTTTGTCTATCCACCATGACACATACTTTTGGGTCTAAAATGTGAAGCCCTCTGAAACATAAGTTGGTGAGTTCATTAGAAGGGAGATTCAGATATTCAAACTAATGGTTAAAAGCTAGTTTAATATTTAGAATTACTTCTTCCCTATGGCAGATACATTAGCACAGCATCAGTAAGCTAAGAAGAACACTGATTTTTGTTTCTGTCTTTAGGCTGCTTTAAACTGTATTTTTTTGTTTTTTTCACAACCAAGTATCAAGGGTGGCAGACATTTCGGTTTAGTTCAGCATCCCCAAGAAGCATCTTTGTGAAAGCAGTGGGACGCCAACCAAAAACAGTAGTATTATTCTCTCAATATCAAAGATATTTTATTCAAAACTAACACTCATGCATACATGCACATGCATACACGTAAAATATATATAAGCTGATAAATCCTTCTTTGAGGACAGGAACTATAAACGTAATCAAATCCATTCTCCCTTGTAAAGGGTTTACCTCAAATCCATCGGAAGCTGCCCAATTTGGAGCTTTTAGTTCTTCCTGTGTATTAGCTTTAAGGAAATGTTTCTCTGATCAGGCTCTCAGAGGACCACAGAGACCAAAATTAACTGCAAAGATCCTATTGAGCCCGATCTTCCTGCATCACTGTATCACCTGAGCATGGTCACCCAAGGGTGGATTAGGTGACAAGGCTGCCTGGCTCAGAGTTCTGATACTGTTGGCTCTGAAGTTGGCTCTTCAAATCCCTTCTAATAAGCTATAGAGCAAGTTTTATTTGAAAAAAAAAAAATTCTATTAGGAGAATAAAAGGCATTAAAACTAGTAATGGCTATTTATTGAGTGTTTACTATGTACTGGGAACTGTGGCATGCCTTGGGCTTATAGTGTTTCCCATTGTTACACTGGAGACTTCCCTGATAGCCCATGTTGGGGAGAGAAGAGAGGAAGAAGTATTCATGTTTCAGGGAGAGTGCCGATGGGAGATTTGAATCTGCTCATACGTCAGGCAAGCCATTTCCCCTCCCCGCTCACATATGTGTGTCTCCATACACTTAATATGTCCAGGTCTGATACATATTCACGTGATTATGCTCTGGGTATCACTGTAAGCATTAAGCTTTCATACTTACTTGTCACAGTATAGGGCTGCATGCAAAAAACCATGCCTTCTCTACGTTAGAGCCAGCTTAAGGGATTTTCCAGGGATGTTTGTTTCTATATACGATTCCTATTTTATCTCATTTTTGAGTATTGAACTAGGGAAGTTGCAATGCTCCTATAAGGCACTAGCTTACATAATCCTCAGGACAACCTTTTAGAATGAGTGTTTATACCCTCTTTTGTTACTTTACAAAAGAGAAAATCAGAAAGCTTAAGAAATTGGCTGATTACCTAGCTTTCAAATGAGCAAACTGGGGTTCTGACTCAGGTCTGTCGGAATCTACAACCTAGGTAACTGCTTCTTCTTTTTTTTTTTAAAAAAAAAAAAAAAGGTACTGCCAAGTTTGTGTTATTTTAAAAGGATTACTAAAAAGCTTTTAAAAATGACATGTTCTATTGAAGAAAATTTTTTGAAAAAAAGAGGGAGGAGTGGTTGATTCCGCATTTTCTGGAGGGTGAGCAGAGTCCAGCCTCTAGAGAGTTCTATGCCTCTACACCTTAGTTTCTCTTCCACCGCCAGGCAAATGACAAAAAGAAGCCAAAGTTACAGATGAAAACACTCAAAACTAATTAACTTACTAGAACAAAAACTAATTTTTCAGCGATTTTTATGCCACTTGTCAAAATCTGGAATACCAGAGTTCTGGTAGGAAGATTTGTCCCCACATCTAAATCTGGAAAGTTGGGGTCTTCTTAGAAAAAAGATTTGTGATTAGGTTTTAAATGGATTACAGAAGTCTATCTATAGTTCTGAATATGGTGCAACTTGTGAATAACTGCATAACTCCAGATCAGAGATCAGTGGCTTTGATTGAAATGCACTGATTCAGCTTGCAGAGAAGCTACATTTTTCGGTTAAACATTTTAGCCTTTTATTCAGAACATTTTATACTCTTTTTTTTTTAAATTAAAGACTTCTTGTTTTATAATCATGCCCCAAATGTTATATAAATTATGAGACACTTACTAACGACCAATGATTCTCAGCAAATGTAATTCGTTGAGTTCTAATTTGAGTCATTCCATGCATCTGGCCCTCTCCCTAAGTATCCTTGCTCTCAACCAAGGTCCTCTTGGACAGAATATGATGAAAATTATTGCCATTGAGCATCACTCCTTTGGACTGAAAACTATAAAATACAGCAAGAGGCATGGTTAAATCATTTACTGTATAAAAAACATTAGTAGAGGGAATACAAGGTCTTTACAGATGTACGGGATGTTATGCCTGCTCTCTGCTTTCATTTTCTTTCTACCCTCCTCTCCATTAGCCATTTTAATCAAGCACCTGCAACTGCCTCACTTCAGAATGCTCCATCAAATGTTATCAATGTCAAACCCAAAGGCCTCTCCTCATCCTTCATCCTAATTAAACACTTTGGCATCACTGACCTTGCTCTTCTTGGTAATCTCCACTTCTAAGAGGAGAACAAACTTACCCCCTCTTTTCTCTGAGTATCCTTTCTCCAATGACTGTGCAGATTCATTGTCCTTGGACTGTCCTTTAAAAAAGGGTATTTCTAGGACCCTGTCCTTGGTCCTGATCATTGTACAGCCCCACCCCAGGCATCCCACCGTTGAGATGGCCCCATTTTTAACCCATGGGTGAGAGTGTCTCTATCCCCAGGTTAACACTCTGCTTATCTTCACTAAAGCATTTCCAAATATCTATTTAATAGCTTAATACAAAAATCCAAGGAAGTCTATACTCAATATTTTCCAAAACTGAACTTGTTTCCCTGCCAGATGTTCTCCTCTTTCTTGTCTCTCTTTACTGACTTTCTTCTAACCTAGTCATCCTCGCTGTTGCCTTCTTGAATCTTCCTTCTCCCTAAGAACCCAGCCTTGCCCATGCTTGTCAGTTGCAAGCCATGTCAAGCTGCCTTTGAAACCTTCCTCCTCCCACATCACTTCCACTGCCCCAGATGGGACCATTATGGACTCTTAGGCTTCTAATTCCCCTTTCTAGTCCAAGCTCTCCTACACAATATAGACTCCATGTTTAGAATAATTTTTCTAAAATGCAAATCAAATCAAGTCACTCCTTTGTTTATAACCTTCAGCAGCCCCCACTAGCTTACATGGTAAAGTCAAAGCATTTTGCCATATAGTTCTAACTTTTTCCAAATCTGGCCCAGTGTGAACTTTCCCATCTTCCCTTTGTTCACTTCCAATTTCTCCCCTACCCCTGAGACATTGTTCTTTTCTCTATTATGAGATCGTTCTTTATTTCCCAACTATAACAACATAGTCACAGCTCTGGATTCTGTTGTAGCCTTGACACCAGATGTCATCTATTCTCTTTCCTACCTGGAACAATCTTCCTCTAGCTTCAAAGGCCAGCTCAAATAGTAACTCCTTTGTGTAACATTCATCATGTAACAATAATGCATTACTGCCTAAATTAGACAGTAGGTACTGCATTAAGCCCATTTCAATATTTTACTCATTTACTTTCCACAACAAATCCATGGGTAGGTTTTTCCATTTTACCGATTAAAAAAAAAAAGAAAAAAGAAAAACAACCTCAGGCTCAAAGAGATGAAGTTATTTTCCATGTCCCAAAGGGTAGGAAATGGCAGCACTGAGCTTTAAACATAGACAATCTCATTTCAAAGAAATGTGCTTAATTACTGTGCTGGTCTGCCTCCCATCTCCATTTTAGGTCTCTCTTTCTGCTAGGACGTAAGGTACTTGGGGGCAGGGATTATGTGAAGTTTATCTTTGTGTTTCTGGTTCCCAGGGTGTAGTAGATATTCAACGAACATTTGATGACTTGTGTTCAGGATGGGTGATACTGCAGTGTTCCCCTGTAGTTAAAAGCCTTCTGCCTGGCACACTGTTATTGGTTTCCTTGAATATTTTGATCTCATCCCCACATCTCTTGCTCTGCTCCTCACTCTGCTCATCCTGGCTCAGTGTTGGTTTCAAACCCTTTCCCACTCCTTTTCTCACAGACTCTGAAGTCTGAAATGGTTCCATCTCCATATTTACTGGATGAGACTCCTTAATTAATATTTAATTCCCTTGCCTTGTGGAACAAAATGAAGGCACAAATGAAATCACCTTTTAGAATCCCTTATTGATATACAAGGCAGCAGTCTCACTCATGGCAGGTTCCCAGAAAAGGGGGATGGAGAATCTGAGTGCAAATGATCTAATCCCCATCGTCTTTACTGCAGGATCAATACAAGAACCGGGATTTACATTTCTGCCCAAGGACCGATAGCCATGAGTTAGGAAGAAGTCACCAGAAATCATGTTGAATCACTGGCATGTAACAAATCTATAAAAAGGTAGTCTAAATTTATTAAATATGGCAACCAAGAAAGTTATTTTTGAAACAGTAGTTCAAAAATAATCAGTACTATGCATGGAGTGTTTGCCATGTGTCTGGTACTTTGTTAACATCTTGGTATGCCCCATTTCATTTGCTAATAATAAGAATAATGAAGAGGTAGGCATTATCCCAATTTTACAGAAGACGACACAAAGGTTTTGAAAGCTTAGTGGTAAATTAGCACAGTCATTACAGCTGATAAAGGATAGAGCTAGGACTCAGAGCCTTGTCTGTTTGATTCTGTGATGCATGCACTTAGCCGTCACGCTACCCTGCCCCTAACATGTTCTCTCCATGACCTATGGACACCCAGTGAGAGTAGGTCTGTGGGCCTCAGTCATACTAGTTATGGCAGAGCTCGGACAAGAACCCGTGTTTCTGTACTTTTTCTTTTAAACCCTCTAGCCTCTCCCATTAATATATCATACCATTATTAACAGGCAACATGGAATGTATGTAGTTCTTGTATTTTCTTCAGAATATCCAGTGTTTCTTTTAACACAAGTAAATTGAAAGATGAACAAAGGTCATGGTCATGGGTACAGGCATAATCTTCCTAGGGGAAATTGTTGAATTATACCCACTTAATGGACTCAAAAGCAAGATAGAAAGTCATGTTTTAGCACCTACTTTCTTGATACATATTTCCGGAAAGCAAAAAATAAAAGGTATAACAAGATCAAACTGTCATTGCTGCACCTTCTAAGTACAGTCATTCCTCTTTCTTAACCTACTATTTCAGCAGGGACACTATTGTGTGCCATATTATACAGTACATACATATATTTTAGAAGGTATGGAATGATCTTCCTATTAACTTTTTCCACTTCTAGCTCACTGGTTTCTTAACTGACTGAGTTATACCTCTTCAAAATGAGAAGTATCAGTTTTATATTGAACCATGAACACACATATACTCAAGCTAAGCTAGATTCTTAATCAACAAAACTTGTCTTTCCTGGGTTCCATGCTTTGTCCTGGGTTCCATACTTTGCTTTGTAAGATCAGATCAGATCAGATCAGTCGCTCAGTCGTGTCCGACTCTCTGCGACCCCATGAATCGCAGCACGCCAGACCTCCCTGTCCATCACCAACTCCCAGAATTCACTGAGACTCACGTCCATCACGTCGGTGATGCCATCCAGCCATCTCATCCTCTGTCGTCCCCTTCTCCTCCTGCCCCCCATCCCTAGTGGACTGCAATTTTACCAGGCCAATATAGCCTAATCTTTCATCTTTTTGAGTTTGCCTTTCTATTGTTCTTTCTGTTTCCTTCTTACCTTTTCTTGCCTTCTTTCCTATTCTTCTTATCACAGTTTTGTGACTCATCTGACAAACGGTGTGCAAGACAATATAGAAACAAGTATGAATAAGATGTAAGATGTCCCTGTCATCAGATGTCCTACAGTGTTAAATTCCTATTAGAAAATGATTCTTCCTTTTTTATACTTGAATAGGAAATATTATAAAGGATCTGTCTCCTCCTCCCTCCCAAGGACAACCATTTCCTTATCATAAGGGATGATTCCATGTTTTCTCCAGCTTTGCCAAGGGATTACTGCTTTAAATGAGAGAAACAGACTGAGGATATTTCTTCAGGAACAATAGTGAGCCTGCACACCAGGATTAATCCACACCCCTCCTAGTTTTTCTAATCCATTCACCAGAGGAATCCACAGGTTCCATAGATCCCTCTTTCCTTATCACTTAACACCCAAAGCTTTGCCTTCACTCTCCATCTTAAATCCTTAGTATGTACTTTATCACTGAAAAAAATCTCAACCATATTTCCAAATGCACATTTCACACTGTTGCTCCAATGAAAATCCTCCTCTTCCTAGGATTTTCCTCCTGTCAGACTACTCAAGTGGTAGCAGTTTTTCCTCCCTGTGCCTTCAAATTACTGGGACTGAAGATGCAAAAAAGGGGTATCTTACTGTCACTGGTAGACTATGCTCCCTCAGTGCTCTGTATATATTCTCAATTTTGAGTCTCTTGTCATCTGGTTATAACATGCATTGCCTCTCATTCACTGATACTATATCTCCTTGTTGTCATTCCTCCTTCTTTTTGGATAATTTTAATGCCCAGCTCTCTATCACTTACTTAGTACTCCTGTCTCCAGTGGAGGTTATTCCAGAAACAAACTGGTGATTCTTCCTATACTTTAACTTCTGTTTATGTGAACTTATCTTCTGTTTATGTGAACTTATCTTCTGTTTATGCCACTCTTCTTATCTTCATCCAGCTTCAGCTACTCATACTCATAGTCATATTTCATCATTTTTTATAACCCTCCCTTAATCTCAATTTCATGCAACTCACTTTCTATTAGTACTGCCTACTTCTGTAACTCAGTCTCTCTTATATCCTGACCCCATTAGTCTTTTGACACCCATCTGCCCCTCCAATCAATAGATTTTATGACCATCTATCACGCCAAGATGTCCTCATTCTCATCCTTACTTAGCCTAACATTCATGGTATATCATTGTGATCATATTACTCCTACTTGTTTTCCCCTCTATTGCTCGATGGTGCTTGGTACTGGCTTGGTAAAACTACAGCCTTAATTAAATCAAACTCTACCTACTTTGTGCCTGGGCATGTTAGTAGAACATGGACAAGTACACACACACACACGTGCACACTCAACAATGAAGAGAAGTAAATGATACTGCCTTCACTCTACTAGTAATTTCTTTTCATTTCTCTTCTTTAAAATATAACACCTCCATCTCCACCCTCTCTCTCAGCTGACAACCATATTTCATACATTACTGAGAAAACAAAAGCAAACAGTGCAGAAATTCTACAGAATTCCATCATATTTCTACCCATCTGTCATAACCTGCCCTCTCTTTTTACCATAGGTGAACTTCCCACCATCCTGTACTTGTGAAAGAGACCCCATTTTCTCTATCGTCAATGGATCTTTTCTTCTCCACTGGGTCATTCTCGCCCATTACATAAATATATAGTTCCTTCTTATTAGAAAAAAAAAAGAAAGAGTTCTCTTGACTCCCCTCCATAGAGTTTCAGCAGAACTCATGAAAATTATTGTTTCTATTTGTGTCTTTATTTCTTGTAACCCTGTTCTCTGTTAATGCTGCCACATTCAGTCTTTCATCATTTTCTGCTCCAAAATATGTTCCACTTCAGTTTCAGTTGGTTGAATTGACTATTTCAGTTAGGACAAAATCATACCTCCAGTTGCTCAAGCCAAAGCCTTGGCCTCACCTTTTTCTTTTCCATTTCCTTTTCCTTTACCTTCTCTTCTTTTTGTATTGTAGTGAGAATTGACAACATGTAATCTACCTTCCGAACAAAATTTTAAGTGTACAGGACACTATTCTTAACTATAAGCACCATGTTGCAGAGCAGATCTCTGAACTTACTCATCTCGCATAACTGAAATTTTATACCCAATTGAACAGCAACTTCCAGTTATCCCCAACTCCTAGGGGGCAACCACCATTCTATTTTTTGCTTCCATGAGTTTTACTACTTTAGATACTTGATATAAGTGAAATTATGAAGCATTTCATTGACCAAATGGTTCATTTGGGTCTTTCCTTAACATGTTATGGCAAACCTGAATGAACCATTTGGTCAACCCAATATTTGTCCTTCTATGAATGGCTTATTGTACATATCACAATGTTCTTAAGGTCTGTCCATGTTGTCACATATGGCAGGATTTCCTTAGATTTTATGGCTGAATAATATTACACTGCATGTATATACTGTATTCTCTTTATCCATTCATCCAGAGGTGGGCATTTGATTGTTTCTATATTAGCCAATCATGAATAACGCTTCATTGAAGAAGAGGTGAATACATCTTTTCAAGATCCCAATTTTCATTCTTTTGAACCAACAACCAAAAGTGGATTGCAGCATCATATGGCAATACCATCTTTAATTATTTGAGAAAATGCCATGTTGCTTTCTATAGAGGTTACACCGTTTATATTCCCAACAATACTGTACAAAAGTGCCAAATTCTCCGTATGTTTACCAATACTTTTTGTCCTTTTTAAAACACATCTTGATCATTTTAACAGGTGCAAGATAATCTCTCTTTATGATTTTGATCTGCACTTCATTATTAGTGATGTTGAGCACCTTTTCATATATGTCTTGGTCATCTGAATATATTCTTCGGAGAAACCAAAAGCTTTTCTTCTAAGATTAGAAACAAAGCAAAAATGCCCACTTCCACCACTTCTGTCTTACCTATTACTGAAAGTGGGAGACAGAGCAGTTAGCAAGAAAAAGAAACAAAGGAATGTAGGATGAAAAGGTAGAAGCAAAATGATCTGTCAATGATATGACCTTATATGTAGAAAATCTTAAAGACTCTATAAAAAACAGGTATAAATTAAAAATGAACTCAGTAACACTGTAGGGCACAAAATCAACTTATAAAACCAGTTGCATTTCTGTACACCAACAGCAAGCAATTTGAAAAAAGAAATTAAGTAATTACATTTATAATGACATCAAAAAGAGTAAAATACCCAGGGATTAAAAAGGAGGTAAAAGACTTGTATGCTGAAAACTATAAGATTGTGATGAAAGAATTGAAGGAAGACACAAATAGCAATACAGTTCCTGTTCATGGACTGAGACTTAATATTGTTAAAATGTCCGTATTACCCAAAGCAATATGCAAGCTTAATATAGTCCCACTCAAAAATTCCAATGACTTTTTTTTTTTTTTTTTACAAAAATAGAAGAAACAATCCTAAAATTCATATGGAACCACAAAGGACACCAAACAGCCAAAGCTATCCTGAGAAAAAGAACAAAGCTGAAGGTATCACATTTCCTGATTTCAAAATACATTATAAAGCTACAGCAATTAAAACAGCATGATACTTGTATAAAGACAGCCATATCGACACATGGGCCAGAACAGAGAATCCAGAAATAAACTTATCAAATACCATCAACTGATCTTTGACAACACTGCCAAAAATACACCATGGGGGAAGTATATTTCTTCAACAAATAATGTTGGGTAAAATTCAACAAAATACACAAAATGCAACTCAAAATCTTAAAGATATAAAGACAAGATCTGAAACTGTAAAATCACTAGAAGAAAACAAAAGAAAACATCATGACATTAGTATCTGCAAATATTTCTTAACTTTGATATGAAAAGCACAGGCAGCAAAAGCTAAACTAGACAAGTGAGACCATGACAAAGTCTATGAAACTAGACAAGGACTCCCGCGTTGCAGGCAGACGCTTTACTGTCTGAGCCACCAGGGAAGCCCAAGTGAGACTGTATCAAACTAAAAAACTTCTGCACAGCAAAAGAACTATCAACAGATTTAAAAACAACCTATGGAATGGGAGATAATATTTGCAAATCGTATACCTGATAAGGGTTAATGTCTAAAATATAAAAAGAACTCCTAGAACTCACTACACAAAAGACAGCTTGATTAGAAAATAGGCAAGGGACTTGAGAATCATCTGTGACACCTCTTTTTCAAAAACATATTGGTCAATATCTAGAAATACTGCTACCTTTATCTTCAAAATATACTGAGAATCAGATTGTTTATCTCCATTGTCATTGATCCTAGACACTATCATCTCTTGTCTGGTTACTGTAATAATCTCCTAACTGATCTCTCTACTCTTGCCTCATTCACTTTATTTTAAACATAATAGCCAAAGTGATGTTTTAAAATTGGAAGTCAGATAATGACATTCCTATGCTCAAGACTCAGCATGGATATGAATTTCCCTCAGAACAAAGACCACAATGTTTAAACTATCTATGATGCCCTACATTACCTAGCTCCACTTTTACCTCTCTATCCTTATGTCCTTTTATTCTTCCCAATTTGCATTCTGCTGCAATCACACTGACTTCCTTGAATATACCAGGAATAATCCTGCATTAAAGTCTTTGCACTCTCTTCCATCTGCCTGGGATGCTACAGCCCCAGAAATCTGCATAGTCAATTCCATTTCACAGCTGATTTCCTTGTCTCCTGTAAGTTTTGTTTGTTTGAATATCAGCTTTTTAATAAAGCCTTTCTAGCACCCCAGACATACACCCATTTAATACCACAAAACCACAAGCACATATAATACTTCCAACTTATCTTTATTCTCCACTTTTCTTTTTTTCCTATAGTATTTATCACATTCTAGGATAGTTTTCTTCTTTCCTTCCTTCTTTCCTGTTCTTGTCTGTCTTCCCTCTGTCCCTTTCCCCAACTTGCTTTCCTTCCTTTCTTCTTCTCTCTATTCATTTAATTGTCTCTCAAGTAGAATTTGAGTTCCAAGAGGGAAGAAATCTTTTTCTAGAAATCTTGTTCATTGATATGTCCTAAGCATAATATACAATAGGTGGTCAATAAACATTATGAATAAAGTAAAAGTTGATAGTTAAACATTACTGTCACTCATTACTCTACATATTTTGAAATTATCCTGGAGACCAGTTAACCAATCACATGAGAGGCCATCACATTTACTTATGTTCCTAGTCGAGTCCACTGTCCCTTTTAAAATTAATATATTTGTTTCTTTCTATGTAATGAGTAACTCATTGAGTTTGTCTCCTTTGATTGGAATAGCAGAGTTATGGAGAGGAAAGAAAAGGAGAATTTGGATTGAGATATTCTGCTGCCATGCTAAACTGGAAGCCTTTTGATTTAATGAAAATCAAAGAAGCATGAATGAATACGGAACTACTATCTGTAAGCCAGTATGTTTTCAGTCTCTTTTGAGTGATCCTTCTCCTCTGCCCAACATGTGCTATTCAGAGTTTGCTCCTGGCTCTTTCTTCTTCCTTCTCTGCTTTCTCCTTGTGCGAGCTCCTCCATGGATGTAAAGAGATGACTGTCATACTGTTGAATTTCAAACTGAGGTCTCCAGTTTGGCACTCCCCTCTAAGTTTCATTTTTTAATAATTATATCACACAGAATTATCTTTCTATTTGGATGTCTTATGTTACTTAACAATGTCCAAAATGAAACTCTGTTTCAGCACCCCCAATCCCATCCTTTCCAAATATCCCCCATCTTAGTAATCAGGAATTCCTTCAATCACTAAAGTCAGCAATTCTCGATAGCTCTATTTTCATCAGCACCTACATTCAAACCAGTGTCAAGTTCTATATATTCTAGTTCCAAAGTGCATCTCAAATCATTTACTTCTCTTAATGAGGTCTACACCATTTCCCCTTAGTTCCAAAACAAATGGATAAATAAAACGCTAAAGAATTCAAAGGAGCAGAAATTCATTTATAGTTAAAGAGACCAAAATAGTTTCACAAAGGACTTGGCATCTTAAATGATTCTTTGATGATGTACAGAAAGGTGACAGATGTGCAGGTTTGGGGATAACTGAGAGCAAAGGGAACAGGACAAACACGGCTCTGGAGGAAACTGTATGCACTGGAAAACAGTAAGAGTCCAGTTGGGCTGGAGCTGAAAATATATTTAGAGAAGTGGAGCAAGGGCTAAGAACGTAACATTGGACTGTGTCGTGGAGGGCCTGAAATACCACAGAGGGACAGATTAAGTTGATTTGTATAATTCCTGCCTTCCCAACGTGCCTTGTTGTTTGTAGCCATAAATGTGTATCAGCGGAAGTGTATGACAGCCTGTATTCACTTAATTGTTTTGCAGTTCACTGGGGTCTTTTCCATTCTGAATATACTAGGGGATGTTCCAGAACACAGAACTTTTTCTACTCTTTTTTTCCCTACAACATCAATTATTAAGCAACTCTCTATATTAGTAAAGCCATATGCTTATTATAACAGTAATTGCTTCCCCATGATTATTTTCAGAGTATTTCTTTATGTACGGAGATATTTATCTCACATGCAAAACTACCTATTTTGTGAAAACACCAATAGCTGGAATACCACTGTGTTTATGATTACTATCCTCATTGAATCAAAAGCACCAGAGATGGAGGAAGTTTTAAGAATATTTAATACATCATTTAGTTGATTCTATCTCCTCAAGGTGCCTTGCAGATTGTCTTAGCAGATGTGAATTTCCTTTCATCATGTGGAATGCAATTCTATCCTTGGTTTGTTATAAATTAACAATCTGAAATAAAAGTCCTGCATTCTGAACAACAGCTGAAATATTCAATTAGAAAAAAAAAATTCCTTAACTTACTCAGAGCTAACTTTTCTTCTTTGGTTAATGAAACTATTTAAAAATGGTTTTCCACCTCTCAAGCCTGATAGAGTAAGTGCATGTATGTGTGGGTGGGTATATGTTGAGCTGGCCAAAAAGATTGTTTTGTGTTTTTCTGTAACATTTTACAAATAACTTTGACTGAACTTTTGCCCAACCCAATATATATGTATTTCTATTTTATATATTTCTAATGTCTATTCTATAGAAACTAAGTCATATGATTTTGAGAATGTAGCCAAATGATTTTCACACCTGTAAATGAACCTTGTAAACCATCTGCAGAAATAACAAAGCACAACAAGACTTACTCTGGCATCACTACAGGCATTGTCAAAGTCAGTACAAACAGAAAAGTGAGAACAATTCTAACATCTTCTCATCTGGAGAGAATATTTAAATCAAGAATTAAGAAATACAAATAGACAATAAACACATGACTAGTTTCTCAGCCCCAGTATTCAAATAAATAAAAATATTTTCATTAATAAATAAAAAAAATCAAGATAATTTTCAGGACTTCTAGGCACAATGTGTGTGTCAGGTCATGTGAACTGAGTCCTGATGTGAGGGTAAACATTCCTCTAAAGTAAATGGTTGAAAAGGATGACCATTTTACATAACCATGTATGTACTCAATCTTCTAGGAATTTATTCTAGGAAAAGAGTTAGTGATATGCACAGGAATTTAGCTTCAAGGATTTTATTCATCATCCTATCCTTTATTGCTTCTAAAATAAGTTAAACACCCATTGAAAGAAAATAGAGGAAATGTCTCAGGTTACAAAAGTTCTATGGAAGCTTTAACTATTGCAGAAAATATTTACTGTCATAGGGAAAGTTTATAATAGATTTACTGGGGAAAAAGAAGCCCTGACACCAACTCTGTACAAATATTCACATTGCACACACATATATACACACAGCACACATACTGTAAAAATATGCTCGAAAATATTAACCATGGTTATTTCTGGTGTCAAATTACAGGTGACTTTTATTCTTTTTCAAGCTTCTCTATATGTGTGTATGTGTGTGTGATATACGCACATAAGCATATTTTTACATATTTTAGACATACTTTGCATAAGTATGTAGTTTACACATGTGTATATTTATACACACATATACCTACCAGCTCAATATGCTACTGGAGAATAGTGGATAAATAACTCCAGAAAGAACGAAGAGATGGAGACAAAACAAAAACACCAACCAGCTGTGGATGCGACTGGTGATGGAAGTAAAGTTGGATACTGTAAAGAACAATATTGCATAGGAACCTGGAATGTTAGGTCCATGAATCAAGGCAAATTGGAAGTGGTCAAACAGGAGATGGCAAGAGTGAATATGGACATCTTAGGAATCAGTGAAATAAAATGGACAGGAATGGGCGAATTTAACTCAGATGACCATTGTATCTACTACTTTGGGCAAGAATCCCTTAGAAGAAATGGAGTAGCTATCATGGTCAACAAAAGAGACTGAAATGCAGTACTTGGATGCAATCTCAAAAACGACAGAATGATCTCTGTTCGTTTCCAAGCCAAACCATTCAATATCACAGTAATCCAAGTCTATGCCCCAACCACAAATGCTGAAGAAGCTGAAGTTGAATGGTTCTGTGAAGACCTACAAGACCTTTTAGAACTAACACCCAAAACATATGTCCTTTTCATTATAGGGGACTGGAATGCAAAAGTAGGAAGTCAAGAGATACCTGGAATAACAGGCAAATTTGGCCTTGGAGTACAAAATGAAGCAGGTCAAAGGCTAACAGAGTTTTGCCAAGAGAATGCACTGGTCATAGCAAACACCTTCTTCCAACAACCCAAGAGAAGACTCTACAAATCGTCATCACCAGATGGTCAACTGAAATCAGACTGATTATATTCTTTGCAACCAAAGATGGAGAAGCTATATAAAGTCAGCAAAAACAATACCAGTAGCTGACTATGGCTCAGATCATGAACTCTTTATTGCCAAATTCAGACTTAAACTGAAGACAGGGAAAACCACTAGACCATTCAGGTATGACCTAAATCAAATCCCTTATGATTATATAGTGGAAGTGACAAATAGATTCAAGGGATTAGATCTGATAGACAGAGTGCCTGAAGAACTATGACACAGGCTTGTGACATTGTACAGGAGACAGGGATCAAGACCATCCCCAAGAAAAAGAAATGCAAAAAGGCAAAATGGTTGTCTGAGGAGGCCTTACATATAGCTGAGAAAAGAAGAGAAGCTAAGGGCAAAGGAGAGAAGGAAAAATATTCCCATTTGAATGCAGAGTTCCAAAGAATAGCAAGGAGAGATAAGAAAGTCTTCCTCAGTGATCAATGCAAAGAGATAGAGGAAACAATAGAATGGGAAAGACTAGAGATCTCGTCAGGAAAACTAGAGATAGCAAGGGAATATTTCATGCAAAGATGGGCTCAATAAAGGACAGAAGTGGCATGGACTTAACAGAAGCAGAAGATATTAAAAAGAGGTGGCAAAAGTAGGCAGAAGGACTATACAGAAACGATCTTAACGACCCAGATAACCATGATGGTGTGATCACTCATCTAGAGCCAGACGTCCTGGAATGTGAAGTCAAGTGGGCCTCAGGAAGCATCACTCAGCAGCAGCAACAGGAGTGGAAAAGATCAGTTTCCTTTCCAATCCCAAAGAAAGGCAATACCAAAGAATGTTCAAACTACCACACAATTGCACTCATCTCACATGCTAGCAAAATAATGCTAAAACTCTCCAAGACAGGCATGAACAGTACAAGAACTGTGAACTTCCAGATGTTCAAGTTGGATTTAGAAAAGGCAGCAGAACCAGAGATTCAACTGCCAACATCCACAGGATTATTGAAAAAGCAAGAGTTCCAGAAAAACATCTACTTCTCCTTTATTGACTATGCCAAAGCCTTTGACTGTGTGGATCACAACAAACTGTGGAAAATTCTTCAAGAGATGAGAATACCAGACCATCTGACCTGCCTCCAGAGAAATCTGTATACAGGTCAAGAAGCAACAGCTAGAACTGTACATGGAACAACAGACTGGTTCCAAATTGGGAAAGCAGTATGCCAAGGCTGTATACTGTCACCTTGTTTATTTAACTTATATGCAGAGTACAGCATGTGAAATGCTGGGCTGGATGAAGTACAAGCTGGGATCAAGATGGCCAGGAGAAATATCAATACCTCAGGTATGCATAGACATCACCCTTACGGTAGAAAGCAAAGAAAATCTAAAGAGCCTCTTGATGAAAGTGAAAAAGGAGAGTAAAAAGTTGGCTTAAAGCTCAACATTCAGAAAACTAAGATCATGGCATCTGGTCCCATCACTTCATGGCAGATAGATGGGGAAATAATTGAAACAGTGAGAGATTTTATCTTCTGGGGCTCCAAAATCACTACAGCCATGAAATTAGAGGATGCTTGCTACTTGGAAGAAAAACTATGATAAACCTAGACAGCATATTAAAAAGCAGAGATATTACTTTGCCAACAAAGGTTCATCTAGTCAAAGCTATGGTTTTTTTCCAGCAGTCATGTGTGGATGTGAGAGTTGGAGTATAAAGACAGCTGAGCGCTGAAGAATTGATGCTTCTGAATTGTAGCGTTAGAAAAGACTCTTGAGAGTCCCTGTAAGGACTGTAAGGAAATCCAACCAGTCAATCCTAAAGGAAATCAACGCTGAATATTCATTGGAAGGACTGATGCTGAAGCTGAAACTCCAATACTTTGGCCACCTGATATGAAGAACTGACTCAGTGGAAAAGACCCTGACGCTGGGAAAGACTGAAGGCAGGAAGAGAAGGGGATGACAGAGGATGAGATGGTTGGATGGCATCACTGACTTGATGGACATGAGTTTGAGTGAACTCTGGGAGTTGGTGATGGATGGAGAAGCCTGGTGTGCTGCAGTCCATGGGGTAGCAAAGAGTTGGAGACAACCGAGTGACTGAACTGAACTGATATTTATATACATATGAGTTAATATGTTAATATTATATATATATTATATTTCACCTTGAACACTATAAAGAATTAACCAAAAATCGGCACTTTTGTTTGTCTTTTGTTTTTTAAAGCCTTTACTAGTACTAAAGAAAAAATGGTAGCATTAGGAGTCCATTTTCTTTTGAGGGTCCAGGTAGCTGAGACTCTTCAGAAAGCAACGAAGAGGGCAACACTGTGTATCAAATCCTAGGGCCCCTGTAAACATATTTACTCGTACTAAAAACATGTTCTTCCTAAGTACAATACCCACCTTAAAATGCTAGAAGAACAAAATAAATTCCAAATAATAAGATGAGAGAATTATGAAATTAACTTTATAAAAAAATAATCTAGAGAAAACTATAAGGACAAATAGAAAGCTTAAAAGAAAAAAATAAATGAATCTCTTTAGAGCCTGATTGTTTTAAAAAATGAAGATAAAAATATAAAAGATTAGGGATGAAAAGTGAAACAACACAGTTACAGAAGCCTGACAAATTACATGAAAATATGACTTCAGAAGAGCAACAAGAAATATAAAATATATTCAATATAGAAGCAGAAATAATCTTCAAGAAACTAATAATCAACGAGGAATAGTCCTAGCTAATGTTCACCTACAACACCCTAACTGTTCCTATACAAATAATATCATGACTTATATATAGCTATATTTGATGCTATTTTATTATTTAACCATGTGATTAAAAAATAATAAACACTGTATCTGGCTGATGTAATACTGTACTATATGTGTAAGCATAATAGATTGCTCTGTAAGGAACATCCAGTGTTCTCTATGAGATTCAAATTAGATGCTCTCAAATTTTAATATTTTAACTATAAATATTCAGTGTTCATATGCTAATGACAACTTAATTCTTCCTGTTGAAACGTCAAGAAGCAGGATTCTCTGTGGTCTAGAGATTTCTTGGGTCCTCCTACCTAAATTACAGCTCCTGTCTCTAATATCACTACTTCTAATTTTATTACCTTCCTGTCCAAACAATTTTTGTGTGCATATGTGTGTGTGCTTTAATTAGATGTTTCCTAAAATATTACATTTCCTACTCAAATAAACTTTTAATTGTTCTCTAATTCTTCTTAGTCAGAACACAGCTCAAAGCTCTTGGTCATTTGATTCCTATACCTCTATGTTTAGATATCTACTGCTTCCAGTGAAATCACCATGTTCCCATTAGTCTGGCTTTAGTTGGCATTTGGGGGAAGATAACATTCCTGAAAAATCATCATTATCCTTGCACCATTTCCTGTCCCCAACCATGACACACATTGCTTTTTGTTCATTTGGAGTATCTGTCATCTTATTCCCACTTATGCAAGCTCTAATCCTCATTTACTACCTAATTATTAATGAAACGATCTCCTTGAAGCTGCGCCTACTATACCTGACCATCAGCATACCATTGTAAGCTGATGCATACAATGTTTACATTCCATTTCTCTGTTGAGAAGAAACAGGGATTTCTATATAAATGTACAGTGATGCTTGCTTTCTTCAATGAACAGTGAAGTAAATATTGTTATCTATCTATAAAAGAACCGAAAGTTGACAGAAGGACTGAGAGAAGAAAATAGGAATTCTATTAAAAAAGAGTAAAGTATGATTGGTACGGATAATTCTGAATGACAAGAAAGACAATCTATTAGGCTGCCACAAGATAACTGGTTATCCAAGTATTCCCAGGCGAGACTGTTGCTTAGACTTCATCTCCTGGGAAACAGAACACCTAAAACAACAGTGATTTAACATACTGTTGTATACATGTATCAACATAAAAATTCTGAATACACTTCTAATATATACATTTCTGCATTTCTGTAATGTATCATATATGTGTGTGGGTGTGTGTAAATATACTAATATATCACATGCACTATAAAATATACTCAAAAATACAAGTTTTAAAGGATAAAAAGTACATTTAAATTAAACCTTCAATTTTGTTTTTGCAACCCAGTGAATCATGATGTTCAAATCACATTTTAAAATGTGATTCTGCTAATTTTAACATGAAGGTTGAGTCAAAGAATCAAGAAATTAGTTCATTGATGGGGTAATCATTTCTAGATGCAGGGTTGGGGGGGCTGAAGTCTTGAGGGAAGAGATCAGTTGTGGGAAGGGAGGAGAAACAGAGAAGAATATATCTTATGCTGCAAATAAATTAAGCTCCCCACCAAATCACATACTATTTCTTTGACAACTCAAACTGGTTCAGTGCCACCAAGAAGCAAGAGCTCATACATGGGAACTGAGTGAATGTGGACCCAGTAACACGCATTCCGATTTACATAGAAAAAATAGTATTCTTGGAACAGTGGCTTGAGGCCTTAAAGATGACCAACAGAGTTCAAATAAAAAAGAAGACCGGCCCATACCTTTCTCTCTCTTCTCTTTCTCCTAACACTATACACTAGAAAATATCTACAGGACTCATTCTGGCATTTTCACAAATGATCTTATGATAACAACTCCCTGGAACTGATCAATTTCTATTCCTTATGTTTCCTTCCTATTTCTCTCAATAACATCCCTCTCCTCAACTGAACTTCCCTCAGTGTACACACAACACAAACACATAAAGAGACAAGCACAGTTTTGTATAATGCTGAGCATCCAGCAGAGACTTAATTTTTTTTCAGAATGAAGCACAAGCTGGAATCAAGATTGCTGGGAGAAATATCAATAACCTCAGATATGTGGATGACACTACCCTTATAGCAGAAAGCAAAGGAAATCTAAAGAGACTCTTGAGAGTGAAAGAGGAGGGTGAAAAAGTTGGCTTAAAACACAATATTCAAAAAACTAAGATCATGGCATCTGGTCCCATCACTTCATGGCAAATGGATGGGGAAACCATGGAAACAGTGACAGACTTGTTGTTTTCTTGGGCCCCAAAATCACTGCAGATGGGGACTGCAGCCATGAAATTAAAAGACATTTGCTCCTTGGAAGAAAAGCTATGACCAACAGAGACATTATTTTGCCAACAAAGGTCTGTCTAGTCAGAGCTATGGTTTTTCCAGTAGTCATGTGTGGATGTGAGAGTTGGACACTAAAGAAAGCTGAGCACCGAAGATTTGATGCTTTTGAACTGTGGTGTTGGAGAAGACTCTTGAGAGTCCCTTGGACTGCAAGGAGATTCATCCAGTCTACCCTAAAAGAAATCAGTCCTGAATACTCATTGGAAGGACTGATGCTGAAGCTGAAACTCCAATACTTTGGCCACCTCATATGAAGAGTTGACTCACTGGAAAAAAACCCTCATGCTTGGAAAAATTGAGGGCAGGAGGAGAAGGGGATGACAGAGGATGAGATGGTGGGATGGCATCAGTGACTCGATGGACGTGAATTTGAGTAAGCTCCGGGAGTTGGTGATGGACAGGGAAGCCTGGTGTGCTGCAGTCAATGGGGTCACAAAGGGTCGGACATGACTCAGTGACTGAACTGAACCCCTCCCCCACAAATTGATGTGTCTCATCTGGGATTATTTAACTCACTTTTCGTTGATGCTGAATAAAATAGAACATAGTTTTATCAGCATCATATACTTCATGTGTATGAAAATATGCATTTTTAAGTAATGTGCATTACCTTCCAATTTTTATAAAAAATATATTTCAAGAATCCTATTGGATTAGTGAATGTATGACAGTGTATTTCCTGCATAAACTACACTATAAATAAATATTTTATGAATCATCTCTTCTTTATTGGAAACTTATAAACTATTTCTTCTTGTGCTCCACTCTCTCCATGTACATCCATGCCCTGCTTTCTTATGTTTAACACAAGTAGAAATGGTATTGCTTTAGTATTGATCTTTTCTACCCTCCTAATGCCAGTATAAACCTCTAGGAATGGAGACTCCAGTCAACTCAAATATTTCAATCCATTCCATTTGTAAACATGCTTGTATTTCAATTACCCTTTCTCTTTCACAAATAGCTTAAGGATACAAAGAGAACTGGGAGTACATTGTGCTGTGACTAAGAGTTGTCCCTGAGTAATACTTGGGTGTCCTGCTTATCCACTTGTAGACAATCGTGTCTAAGTTTGTGGAGCATCATTTCTGAATCACTTTTTCCCAACTCAGCATCATCCAACATTGCTCCCAGTCTTTCTCTCTTGAGGAGCTGGAGGTCCTCACATATCACTGTATTTTCCTTTTCTAGCCTTTATTATTTTTCACTTGATTGTAACAGACTCCATGAAGTACTTGCTTGATCAAAACTGAACATACCACAAAGTCATTTTCCTCCTCTTTGAATGGCTTCTGCCTGAAAAGCCTGAGTTTTCCTTAATCAGCTGAAGTAGCTAAAGTTTTTAAAATGGATTCTCCCTTCATTTATTTCCTGAAAGTCCATCTAGATACTTCTATATTAAAATAACTTAAATGTATGTGTTAAAATGAAAGATTCTGACTTTAACTTTTCAGTATTTCAGGGCATTTACTTCAGAAGAAATGAATTGTATATTACTCACGTTACCATCCCCCAGTCCACACAGTTACTTTATTAATTTCCAGACTAAACTGACTTTCACTTGATTTCATTTTATTGGAACCCCTGTAAACTGTTTTAGAAATTTGATAAAGCAAAATGAAACCTATCCTACAGATGAGCCAAACTTACAAAAAGCAGTTGACGTTACTATGCTAACACGTTAACTTAAGCTACAATGGCCGGTTCCTACTTTCATTCTACATTTTTATGAACTCTGATCTCCCTACAGTTTGTAACATAAGGTCAAGATTGGTCATTCGAGTGCCTACAAAGGCTAAATCAGAGAGGAGTTGCCTGGAGGGAGCCCAGGTGAGTGAGAAGACATGGGTTTAACAAGATCTGCTTTGGTTACTGCTTCTACGCCTGTTTGTCCGGAGGGAAACCTGGACAATGCTACTGGGTCTTGTACATTGAAGAGAAGCCAAAAATAAACATTTCTAATATGAAATCTCCCTTTCTGAAAATGTTGATTAGTAACATTCAATGTTTAAACACTGCACTGACCAAATGAAATAACTAACCAGCAGGATCTGGCTCACAGACTATCTAGTTCATCCCCTCTGCTATTGATGACTATTCTATGACTCACTCACTCTATTCCTTTACAATTCCTGAAGGTGAGTTTAGGGAAACCCTGAAAAGACAATTTTCTAGGCAGTTCCTTCAGCTAGTAACCAAAAAATGTTACCAGTAACATTTTTACATTTGTATATAATCATATAGACATAATAAGTACATATCTGCATTTTGTTTTATTTAGTAATACAAGTCTATCACTTGAAAATTCCCCCTTCCACTCACAAGTCCTGGTTTCAGAATGGGTAACTCTAATGTCTCATTGCTTTTCATACGCACTTCTCGAATACTTCTTGGTGTGATTTTAGGGTCAGAGCAATTCATCCTGATTCAGTTGTGTGTAGAAAATACATGCTATCAACTTCCTTAGTTTTCACTCATTTTATTTACACTCTTAGTATTTGGTTACATCTCTCCCCCAACTTGTACAGTTAACTTGATCCTTGACAAACAACAACTTAACTAAAAAATGACCAAAAAATAAATGAAAAAGTTAGAGTTTTCTTCTGAGTTAAGAGGCTCCTAATCGGGAATGGACAAGAATATGGTGCTGCTCACCGGGTGACTGCCTTTGCTCTTAACTGAAGCAAAACTACAGACACGAGAAACTCAGCAGCTTAAAAGCAAACGATTATCCACCAAGCCCAATGTCTCCCCGAAGGCCTGGAGATTACACGTGTAATAATAAGGCTGCCCTTGCCAAAAGTAAGGCTTAATGCTTCATTTTATTTATTGTATTTATTGAATGGAGCCATTGCTCGATAGCCCCTGGGAGCATTAACAAACATGAAAGAAACCACCAAAGGAAAGAAATATATAAATAAGGAAAACCCATGCCACTAAAGTTTATAATCTGGAACATGCAGTCCTGGGAATCAGGCACATACTCTTACTTCTTCAAGTACCCTGTAATACGTTAGTTATGCAAGCATTGCTTAATTTGCCAAAAACTTGAATCTCTGAAGTCCCATATAGATATATTTGCAAAACACTGATCCTTTTGCTTCTTGGTTCTCTATTATGCCATGTGACGATGTGATATTCCTAAATTTTGCCTCTAATTCTATATTATTATCAGTTGTATTTAACATTGTGAAAATCATTTATTTTGGACTCCCCTGAATAACTTATTGTAAGATAAGGTGCCCCTATGGCCTCTAGGATGTGCACTTGCAGGGAATTGGGCCACGGTTATTAAAATCAAATCATCCTTGCATTTAGGAAGAGAAATGACTAAGAAACTGTGACATTTGGTTCTCAAGTCCTTCACTTTTTTCTATCCATGATAACTCATTTCACATTCTTCTTTATAAATGTTACTCTTTCACATTTGCAAGGATAAAAATAGATAAAGCTTAGAAACACAATTTGAAATAATGGTCATCCAAAAGGGATTAAAGTGTGGTTTTTGTTTTGTTTTTGAAGGATTGAGGCAATATTTTCTTTAGCTACCGTGGAAGTTAAATCACCTACATATCAGCCTCAAAGGTACAAATTATTATCCTATGATTTTTATAGTTACTTCATTAACTATTCTAACTCAAAACATATTTGCTTTCGTGAAGAGCAAAATTATGAGCTCTTGGCTATTGTTGTCTGGTGCTTACAGTAAAACTTTATATATGTTCCAGGCATTCTCTGTAATTTTTACATGTGGGCTGGGGGTGAAGAGAGGAGTAGAGTGGATCATAACACACAAAATAAATTTAAGAATATGTAAGAGGAATAGAGGGGGCAGAAACCTACTGGCAGGTCTTAGGTGTGTTTAATTACAGGGCACTCTAATGTAAAATGTACTTAGGAGCTGGTTTTTGAAGGCAAAGAAGGACGGCTTAAGAAACCCACCTCCTATGACAAGTGAATGCAGTGCATTAGTTTGAGGTACCAATTTATAGACACTGTTGCTGGACTAGGGAACTCCTTCATCCCATCCAAGTTCACACCTCATGGCTCTATTAACCTGCAGCAAATACTGGGGTGTGCTCAAGTTCTCCAGCAGAGAGAGAAACACTAGAGACCTCTTCCAAGAGGACTCGCAATCTAATAGCATCTGGATTCCACAAACACACTTTACACAAATCCATTATGTGCCAAGAGCCAGCTTGCTTTGTAAATGCATTTGGTGAAATGTAATGGAATTAACCCAACATTTATATTTTCAACCTCAAAGTATATTAGGAGAATTATAAATTTCCCAATTGACAACAGATGTAAATGAACATTGTCCTTATTTACTGTGGGTGGAAACAAACAGGGCAAAGGAAGGATATTTTTGCTAAAGCTTCATCCTAGGTCAGATTTGTTTTCTATAATTTCTGGCTTCCTATCCCAGAGCCAAGCTTATTTTCTTTGTCTTTTCCTCCCCCCCCCCTGTTTCTGGATTTCCAATAAAATAACTGAAACTAGAATTATGCTTTTAAAAAAAAAAAAAAACCTCAAGGATATTTTTAAGTCCCCAAGGTGAAGAAACTGCCTAAGGGAGTCAAGGGTACGTAGACCAGGTTTTTTACAGTGTGTGCTATTTCGCATTTTTAAGAAGGCAATTAGTTATTCTTGTGTATTAGTGACTGCCCCATTTTCTCCATAACTCAGGTGATAAAAAGGGCCTTGGAGAGGACATATTTTAAGTGGGACATTTATTACCCCAAAAAAGGAATGATTCTAATTTAGAGTTACTGGGAAAGCCCTTTCTATAGATGCAGTCAAATTTCACAGCTGCAAAAATTTGGCCTTGCTGTTTGCAACTCACACTGCCGTTTCTAGCTAAGCCCTTGTGAGCTTAAAGATAGAGTTAAAGAATCTGATAAAATAACCTGAACATTAGCGCTTTATCTATTTAAAGCGATCCAACAGTACAATATTAATTTGGTGGCCATGGAGTATGTGTAAGACGCAGAGCTGTGAGTGGTGATAACCTTGAAGAATCTACACTGGGAAAAAGAAAAAAAAGAAGGACAAATTCATCTGTGTGTTCAGTGTGATGGGACTTTCAAGTTACTAGTTCCTAGTAGGTCATTTTTGCCACAGCAGCAGGTACAAAGGACTGTTAGTAGTCAGCGAGTTTTATTACATGAGTTTGAAGGTAGGATCCATGTTTTATGTTATAGAAAGTCAAGTTGATTTTTGAGACCTGTCTTGACTTGCTACCTACGCATAGCAAAAACTACAACTGGAGTTTTTTTTAAGGGAGATTTTAAATAAGAACTGTGAATATCTCTGTACCCCAAGATAGCACCATAAAAATGAAATAAAAATATATGGGGTCCAAAGAAGAGATTCATTCTGTGTCCACATACCCTTAAATATAAAATGAGATTGGAGACATTCTTTCTCAAAGTGTAGATTCCCATTACTTCCTCTTCAAGAGAGACATGCCTAAAAGGTTATTGATTTGGTTCTGAAGGACAGAGTGTTTATTATGGAGGAAGTCATGGCGGGGCACGAGTGTGAGAAATTAATGATGGCTTTGTAAGTGTCCATGCTGTGGCATGGAACCAGTGGGGCAACTGTCAATCTATATGATAATACATTCCCAAACTTCAAAAAATCAGTCAGGTGAAAACGCATTGATTTTTTGTGTGTGTGAGCTAAAAAGAATTTGTCAAAAAGAAAGAGCAAGAAGTTGACTGAAGTAACACCTCAGTCTGCAGGGTAGCTCACACCTCACTTTTTATTTGGTTAAGGAATTTATGAGGTAATGTGGACAATTTCTTATTTTTATTTCTAGTCCCCAAGAGGAACAGAGCCTGAATTATCTATATCATTGGAATATGTAAAATACTGAGAAAATTAAAGCAGAGAAAAGGAACACATTCTATCTGTAAGTTTTGAAATAACCATCTATTACCTAAACTTGAGCTCTGACTTCAGAACCACTTTCATGGTCTGTCAAATGCAGGAGCAAAAGAATTGCTTCCTGGTTCTAAGTGCATTATCTATGGTCATGAAATTCTGACTATATTTGAACTAGCATTACTGCGAAAAATCATCACACTATATTTAAGGGATATTTCCTATCAGGACTCGGATTTATACAGAGTTGCCCCAGGTGAAAACTGTTTGAATACAGTGTTTCAAATTATATTGGAAAAAAGTGACTGCTATTGGTTTACCAAATACATCTTGACTTGTAAAATTCATTCCTCCCTTACGGTTGTAGGTAAATTCAAGGCAAGTATTTTTGCTCCCCTTGCTTCACTAGAAACCTCCCCTCATTAGCTGAGTTTTTAAGAGGTATATAGCTTAAAAAGAAAGAGTATAAATTCTAGAAATATGTATAGGTGATTCTTTATAGATCCCACGAGACCAGTGAGAATTCCAACCAGAATATTTTCTAAAATACGTTGTTTAAGATGTGCTGTAAGTTCTTGAATTACAAGTGATTTTATTTATTAGGTGATCAAACTGCCTGCATTTCAATAATGTCTGACACACACCAAAGCTGAAACAGTACATCAGCAAATGGATTCAATGTATGCCTTTATGAAAACTTCTAAAAGTAATTTCCTATCAAATAAGCACCTTTTGAGTGTTGAATGTGCCAAGTGTCAGAATTTTGTTAAAATTCAAAAGGAGTCAAGTGCAGATTTTTCCTTAAGAGTACACCTTGATTAGCTCCATGAACTGAGGCATAATAAGACACATTCCCTTGTCCCCACTAGAGAATAAACTATTTCGGAATTAAACATAAATTTAAATGCAATATGGTGACATCTTTCTGAATATACGCGACTTACCCTGGATATGATGTATTAATATTTTCAACATGGTTTGGAGATTAAATGATATTTAGCTATGCTTTTGCATTTACAACAAGCTGTCTGCCTGCAAATTTCTTTTTTTTAAATGCAAGAAAATACTTAGAGCTGCTCTAGTAGATGTTTACAATGTTTTATAGAAACCTTAACTGATCTATTTGTAAATATTTTAATGGTAATTCTTTTAGCAAACACAAAATCTATTCATAACAAACCACATAGCATTTGATGTTTTCTCCATAAATCCACCATACCTAATGCAATTTATCTTTTAAAAAATGTTTTGGGCTCAACACGGTTCTGAGTTGCTAAGAAAGCCACAAATAAGCACCTTATCTCTTTAATGACTTGCTTGAGCTTTCCTATATTTACTGCTTAATGATCGGAAGCATTTAATTTTCAAAGTTTCATTAAAACCCATCTACAAAGCTGGATGGATAAGCAATAGTGATTTGTGATAGAAGGTGTGGGAAGCCATTAACCTACATAGGTACCAAGGAGAAGAGTAAACATAGAAAAGAATACTTTTTTGAAGACAAGTCTCTTCCTATTTGTCATTATTAAACTCCAGAGCCTCTGTTCCAAGTTTGATCTTCAATACGGATATGAGGCATTGCTGCCTGGAAATGAAAGTCTAAGATAAGGTAGGATTCTTAAGAGATCTTCATGAAAAAAAATAACCCAGGTTGCCGTTTACTGGGAAGGGGAAATCAATACAAAGACCTAGAAACTTGTGGAGAGAGGACATTTTCTAGGTATAGGTCATAGTTTATCAAGTTGCCTCTTTTGCAATGTAATTTACTTGCTAATAAGACCAACTGATGATGTCTGAATAGTGTGTTATCATCAAAATGAGATTTTAAAATTCTCTCCTCATTTCTTGTGTGTTCGAGGTTTGCTGGTTTATTTTCCCTCAGCTCAGTGTGGGTAGACAAGGTCGATTTAAAAGAAAATGAATGGTTTTATATGCCTCTTTATTAAAAAAAAAAAAAAATCCCAAGCCCCACATGGTACAGTCCCCAAAATATTCAAAAAAATATTTAAGAAGCAGGCCTACCGTTCTCATCATCTGACTTATTTTCGTTGTCAGAATCAGTCAAGGTAAGGGCCGAGTTTTCACGACTGGACAGGCCGGAACTGCGCCTGTATTTTATCCCTCTCCCCCACAATCTGATGGCATGTTCTGGAGACATCCCTCCCTCTGTATCGGAGTCGGCGTCAGACCCTGTGCTCAGGGAGTAGCCCTGGTGAAGGATCCCCATGTCGGAACAGTAACCACTTCGGTGTGGGGAGGGCTCACAGATTCCCAGTTCCGCAAGGGTGAAGTTAGTTCCTAGGGTGACAGCAAACAAAGAGACCGATTAAAATTTGTGAAACGATTTCAAATTTCAAATTTATTCTTACAAAAAGCAGACAGTTTTTCCTAGTCAAAAAATATACCAGGTTTGCCATAGTATACAGCTAGGCAAGAGTCTTTAGGCTATTGGGGTGTATTTGAGAACTACAGCAACAAAAAAGTAAATAACTGAGATTAATTTTAATCCTAGGACAGGATGTTCAGATTTTATTTCAAAAATTTCTAATTATTTACTGATGTCTAGGTAGCACCAGGTAGCCGATAAAACACTGGATTTATAAGAAGAACTAATATATACCAAGCACTTCCTTTCTCCAGGTATCTTTTATTCTGTAATTTTTTTTCTTATATTTAAAAAGTTCACAACTTTACGATGATGATAACATTACTATAATCATTCTGTCGTTAGGGAAACTGAGGAACAGAGAACTTAAGTGACTTACCCAAGGTCACACATCTAGACTGTAGCAAAACCTGGATCTGATCCTTGAGCAGTCTGTCTTCATGCCAAAGAAGCTTAATCCTCCAATAAATGGGAGTGGTGGCCAGGAGACCTGGGGACCAGTCCTAGCTTTCCACGGGTAAGTCCCACTGTGGCAACTCTCTTAACAACTTGAGCCTCAGTTTTCTCTTCTGTAAAATCTGGGTATTAATCTCTTAAATTCCTCTCAGAATCACTGCATGGTTTATATGTGATAAGATATACACCCGAGTATTATTTTTCAAGTAAGAATAGGTAAGGTGTTACTTAAGTCAGAATCGTAGGGATGGAGTCAGTCCATTTTTATTATTTATTTATTTTCACTGACGTATAGCTGATTGACAATCTTGTGTTAGTTCAGGTGTACTGCAAAGTGAATCAATTATATATACATATACACATACATACATCCGCCTCTTTTTCAGATTTTTTCCCTGTGTAGATTATTACAGAACACTAAGTAGAGCTTTCTGTGCTATACACTAGGTCCTTATTAGTTATCTACATTATATACATAGTAGTGTGTATATGATAAACTCAATCTCTTAGTCTATCACTTCCCCCTACATTTCCCCTCTGGTAACCGTAATTTGACTGTGAGATCTGTGTTTCTGATTTGTAAATAAGTTCATTTGTATTATTTTTAAATCAGTTTCCACATATAAGTGATTTCATATAAGACTGTTTTAAAATGATATCAATTTCTTTTTGCTAATACAATTGAAAACCACAAGTGAGTTTTATCACATGTATCCATGTGGGAAGTGAAGGGATGGGCCCCTGGTTGAGGGGGAGCTGAAAAGAATAAGCATTTATTGAACACGCTCACACTACCATGTGCTGGGCATGGGGCCAGGTACTCTAAGAGGCTTTATCTCATTTAAATCTCATAAAAGCACAGCAGTTTAGGTGTTAACCACTTTACAGGGAGGCTGAATACTGTCTCCAAGGTCACACCTGGGCAAGTGGCAGATCCACGGCTCACCCCTGCATCTGTAGATCCCAAGTCCATGCTCCCTCTACAGTGTCAAATGGTCCCAATCAAAAACCAGTCTGGCAACAGTTTTGCACAGTGAATGTGCCATCTATTTGTATGCTTTAATAGCCAGCTTTAAAAAAGACATTTTAAGGTTTCACTGCATATTAGATGAAATCACGTGGCACACTGCACTTACTGACATTTAAATCTGTCCCTATTCATGGACAATGAAAAAAATATATAATGAAGAAATGCACTCTTATGCTATTGATATCAATGAAGAAAATCTTCTAAATAACACAAAACTCATGGGTTTGTTTTCTCTCTCTATTGATTACATTAGAGCCACTCATTGTTCAAACTCATGACATAATGAACACTGAATATCTACATACATGATAGCATTTCTCAGATTTTATGTTTAAGAAGCCCCAGACAATTGCACATATTAACCTCATATGAAGCTAATTTGTCATAGACACAAGTATTTTTATTCTGAGGCTTTACTTTATTGCACAATGGACTTCTACAGTCTTCTTTTGCTGTGTTAATGGAATCAAATCCAATACTATACGTAACTGTCTCTGGAGAATGAGCCTGTTCATTGGAGAGACGACTCTACTACCTGTGTGGGGAGGAAGGATATCTCACTGCCAATCAGCACAGTTCTAACCGGTTATTCCCTGAGCAGAGTTTCATGATGCTGTCTGAAATTCTCTATTCAATGTATTCTCTTCCAGATTGCATCCTTGGCAATTAGGTATTATCTTCTAATTGTATACTAAAATGTGTATTTCAGGTTTAGTAGTGTATAAAACTCAAGTGGGTTCATATATATCTGAAACACTTCTATCTATATTGCTGTTTTTCTCATGCTTCAGTCTTTGGAAAAAAGTCATTTCACATGAGCATTCTTCCATCTTGCCTTCTGAGCTCAGTGATCATGAGATACACTGCTTCCATTTCCTTCATTAAAGGAAAGAAGCCCAAACTAAAACATACATGTTTTTATTTCACATGTGGTAATTTTGATTCCATGTGAAATGGAGTGTGCATGTATCAAGGCAACATTCCTGATTGTCTATTTCACATCTTATTATCTGGAACTAGGCTTCAAGACCTCCTCACGAAAAGAGATACAGCCATGTGAGCAAAGGAAGCCTCAACTTTCTGAGGAGCCCATGTGCTCCTCAATCTGGGTACTAGAATTCAGAGACAGGAAGCCTAGAACATGGTGGGCTGTGGAATAAATGCAGTGCCCTTTCTGTGGTTAGAACATTTACTTGATGATAACAAATGAAAATATGTTTCTGTTAAACTTGAAACAAACATGAGCTCTTCATCAATCAGTGAAAATTTGCATACATTTTTAAGTCACCACAGTGTTAGAAAAAACACTTCAAGTGTTCCAACTTCAAGCTTACAAACCTGAAGCTGAACAAGCAATATTGTGAAGAAAATGGAAGGTATTATACCAAATTCATCAGAAAAAGTTAAGCTCACACTTATAGAAAGCCAAGTTTTCCTCTAAAAACAGAATTGTTTCTTCAAAAATATCCCTTTCTAAACTCCTTGGCTTCATCTTCCACTAGGATCGCACTTCCTCAATGCTATGTTTCCCACAATTCCTAGTTTGGTATCTTTTTGCTCTCAAATAACTCGTAGAAGAGAAAACCTTGCTCTTAAGTGTCTGGGACAGATTACGGACCAAGCCTTTCCCAAGTTTGCTGGCTTAACAACATAATGTTGGAGAGTCATGGACACGGTAGAAAGGAAAGATTGGTCTATCATTTATTAAATCATTCAACAAATATTTATTGTTCCTAGTGCTGTGCTAGACACTGGGGATTTAACAGTGAGCAGTATAAAACTACAATCATGACATTTATAGTCTAATCGGGAAAGGGGCATTAATCAAAGAATCACATAAAAAAGTACAATCTATACAATGATAAATACTATGTAGAAAAGAGACAGGGAGCCATGAAAGGTCATCCCTTCATTTTGTCACAGCTTGCCCACATGTTCATCTAGTGGCAGACACGAGGGACTAGGAATTACTCCACCGAGACGCTTACTCCACCCCTCCCATTTGCTCTTATCATACCCAGTTTCCCAAACATCCCTCCAAATGAATTTCTTTAGACAAGCAATTTTCATGTATTTTGTCTTAAAGCATGAAGCGCTCATATTATACCACTCTGCTTAGCATGTAAATAGTATGGGGGATGTTAATACTATGTCAACTTATTGTTTTACACTTACTTTGCTCATTGATGGAAGACTGATTTGGCTCTAATTCATCTTGTATAATTATGTCTTTATTAAGCTCCATGGCAGCTTTGAATAGAAGAGAGAAACTAGTCATTGTGTGATTCTCCAAGCTAAGATTTCTAGTGGAAAGCAGTCAACATTTCATTCCTTCTTTACTATCTTGCAGAAAGATAAAAAAAGAGGCACAACATTTAAGTATTCATGGAACACATATTCACACTCTCTCTGCCTCCCTGATACCACTAACGCAAGTGGGTATGGATGATGTCTCCGACTCCTCTCAGTTATGGTTTCTTTGCTGTTGTCAATACACAGCTTAGTGGTGTCCCATATTACATTGTCAAGACCAGAGTCAATATCTATATAAATGAATGATTACACAAAATAAATGGTATTTATATCATGGAATTTTATTATAATTTAAAGTGTTATCAATGTCTGAATATTGCCATTGAGAGAATGCCAATGTCTAAAAACTGTTAGATGATCAGGAGAGCAGAACACAAGTTTTTAAAAACAACTCAGGTGATAAGTCTCTTTTGCTTTAAGTCATCTTTTATTATGAGATGAGTTTTTATTTTATATTGGAGTATAGCTGATTAACAATGTGATCATTTCAGGTACACAGCAGAGCAACTCAGCTATATACACACATGCATCCACTCTCCCTCAAACTCCCCTCCCATCCAGGATGCCATATAACACTGAGCAGAGTTCCTTGCAATATACAGAAGGCCCCTGTTGGTTATCCATTTTAAATATAGCAGTGTGGACACGTATTCTTTTGAATCATAACCTCGGTATATGACCCAGATCCTTTCCAAAGATTTTTTAGAGAAAAATTTTGCAATAGATTTCAGGAGTCATCCTTTGACCAACTAATTTTACTTGGGGATACAATCCTAAAGAAGGATATGTCACTGCACTGTGATCTTGGCTTTATCTTCAAAGTTCTTACCAACTTCTCACACTTTGAAATAACCTTTAAGTAGGAAAAACACATATGTCGCTAAGTCAGAATTACCATGTCATGGTAATACCAGTGAATACAAATAGCACTGAAAATGTCAGGATTTGAACAGATTTTCTACTATGAGGGCAGAAAGATAAAAGTTAACTGTAGTAATGGCCTAAATGTTTACTATGTGAGTCCCCTGAGTCTAAGAGAAGAAATTTCACACATGGGAAGAAAAGTTGCTATAGCATGAAAACAGTCAATAGTAATCATTTACGAAATAATCCCCACCTATCCCCATCCACTTATTACCACTATCTCTTCTCATATCAACCACCATATTAATGTCAATCATCAATTAGTTGCTGATAATGGGAAATGATATGGTACCAATCTAAGATTAAATTATAAAACTGGTGAAGATGCAGATTTCCATGAAGTCAGTAAAAGTGATACTAAAAACACTAGAATCATAATCAAGACTACAAAATAACCAAGATCTAACAGAATTAAGCTATTAAGAGAAAATAAAGATGAATGTTGGCATGGTAATGTCAACTGTTGGTGGGAATGTAAATTGATACAGCCACTATGGAGAACAGTATGGGGGTTCTTTAAAAAAAACTAAAAATAGAGCTCCCATATGACCCAGTGATTCCACCAGTGGGGCAAATACCCTGAGAAAACCATAGTTCAAAAAGACATATGCACCCCGATGTTCACTGCAGCACTACTTAAAATAGCCAGGGCACAGAAACAACCATAAGGGATAGATAAAGAAGATGTGGGGGTTGTGTGTATGTGTGTGTGTGTGTGTATACGCATACATATACAATGGAATATTACTTAGCCATAAAAGAGAATGAAATTGGATCACTTGCAAAAATGTGGATGGACCCAGGGTCTGTCATACACAGTGAAGTCAGAAAGAGAAAAACAAATTAACACATATATGTGAACTCTAGAAAAATGGCACAAATGAGCCATTGGGAGATTAGGACTGATGCACTGCTATGTGTGAAACAGTTAGCTAGTGGGAACCTCCTACATAGCATGGGGAGCTCAGTTCAGTGTTCTGTGGTGACAGAGACGGGTGGGATGGCAGGAAGGGTGGAAGGCCGGGTCAAGAGGGAGAGGATATATGTATGCTGCTGCTGCTAAGTCACTTCAGTCATTTCCAGCTCTGTGCGACCCCAGAGACGGCAGCCCACCAGGCTCCCCCGTCCCTGGGATTCTCCAGGCAAGAACAGTGGAGGGGGTTGCCATTTCCTTCTCCAATGCATGAAAGTGAAAAGTGAAGGTGAAGTCGCTCAGTCGTGTCCGACTCTTAGTGACCCCATGGACTGCAGCCCACCAGGCTCCTCCGTCCATGGGAGTTTCCAGGCAAGAGTACTGGAGTGGGGTGCCATTGCCTTCTCTGGGATATATGTATACATGCAGCTAATTTACTTTGTTGTATATATTGTGAAGCAACTATACCCCAATTAAAAAAAAATCCTGGAAATAGAAAAGGTGAGGAACTTCTAGTTCTAGATCAAGATGAAATTTCCCACTTCTCTATATACCTGTTTTTAAGGACAGCTAAAATCCCTGGACTGTACATGTAAAAACTACATAAAATGAGTCTAAAAGAGGTATGTAAGAAGATAGATCCATTTCTTCCTGGGACCTGGAGGAAAACATAGCGGTGAGTTCTCTGGGTTTCCCTTCTGCCTCATATTTCCCAGATGTGGATAGAGAAATTTGCTAGAGAAATCTGCAAACTGAAAATACCAACAGAAGCAGACCAAAGTAAAGCCTACTCCAACGAGGTGTCCTTCCCCACCTCCACAAACATACTAGGGTGGAATCAAAGACCAACTGGGGACTGGAATTATTATTGTCACTGAGGGGCGATGAGCTTTCCCTGATTCCCCTACAGAGGGTCGCTGGAGGAGAGGAAGGGAACCTCGACGCCCATCTGCACACAGTGGTAATGAAGTGCCCTTCCTTCTCCTTGCTGGTGTTTGAGGAGGATAAATGTTAAATCTAGTTTCACTACCACTGGGGGACTCACAGAGAACTCAAAGGAGGTAGCCCTCTCCCTCTCAAGCAGGTTGGTATATGCAGGGTCCTAGTAGGGAGTCTGAAACCCCAACTCTGCAAGGAGACATTCCACCCCACTCCACCCCAATTGCCCCGCTTGTCAAAGTGAGTCAAGTGAGGAACCTGGGCTTTCACTTCCACCTGCCAGTTAAGCCTCAGGGTCCCATTGTTCCCAAAGGCTTGGTGTCAGAGGAGGCCTACTGAAACAATATTTAAATAAGATCCATATTTTTGAAACAATACTTCCAATAGCCAGGATACAATAAAAAACCATTCATCACACCAAGAATCAGGAAAATCTCAATGTGAATGAGGAAAAATAATTATTAATAAGAAATTAACTAGAGGCCATTTGGAAGATTAAAGAATCTAAATATTTTTGTTTTTGCAAAATATGGCCCTCTGTGATCATGCTGCAAAATGCAACTCAGAATGAAAGATGAAATATTGTACAGTCATACAGCTGTGCCATAAAATGTATATTGTGCCCCACACAAATTATTATTCTTTATCCTTTTGAATAATTATAGTGCAGCTGGAATAATAAATTGTATTAAACATAAAATATACTCTTGATAATCAATCTTATTTTCTCAAGATAAAGTCACAATAAATTATATTTACTATTTAATATGAAATATTGCTTCTTTCTAAACAGTGATTCATTTTTGAAGTGGCCTTTTTTCTAGGATCATTTATCCTAAGACAAAGAGAATCTCTTATAAATAAACATGGGTCACTCTTCTTGAGCAAATGTTAGACTCTACATTTTAAAGTCAGGGATGAATCCTGACTCCAAATTTTTGTACCAGATATTTAAGAATAGAACACAAATTATAATACCATAGTTCTCTTTATCACAGAGTGAAGTAATTTAATCTAATGCCATAAGCTTTTGCAAACTAGAAAGCTATCAGGCAAAATAGGAAATTATAAGAGATAAAACACAACTTTTATTTTGGTTTGATTCATCAAAATATATCACCAAATTATTACATTTAATGTTGATACTTTAAATTTTGCACAGTTAAAGATATGTATGTGATACAAAATATTCCATCCAAAACAAATACCAACATTATCTAAAATACTATTTTCACACAAATTTAAAATCTACATATTTGTACATGCAATGGTAACAAATTTGAAAGCCAATGAAGGAGCTACTTAATGAATTCTAATGTTTTATACTTGTGTATACTAAAATTCTTCACATCAACTCTCTCTTAATGCCCTTCTAAAGTTCATCCGATTTTACACATTCAGATATTTTCCCAAATGTTGACAAGACTGTTCACAAAATATCCTGTGGCTTAAAACCACAGAGTAGGTGCACATGTATTATTATTCATAAAATGTAAGTCCAATATTTATATTTCAAAAATATCCTTTACAAATCGAAATTTTCTTTTGTGTATAGCCTAAAATGTTCATATTTTAATATTTTTAAACTTGCAGAATTATTACTTTGGTCTCTACCTGAATCTCTGACATGTCACAACTTATCAGATTTGTAACCAGAATCATTCCAATGTTAATAAACACTTTCCAAATCAAAAAAACACCAAAGGCTAGTGAAGACAGGAACGTTTCCAGTATTCAAGGTTTTCCTGTAAGCTTTATCCCCTCAAAGTCAAAAGTGAACGTGGCATTCTCCTCTGATATGGCATTTTCATGTTCCAATCTGAACAAAGCCCAATTTGGAAAACCCAAAAGCCGACTACAACAAAAGTTTCTCCCGAACAACTGCCAGTTCATAAATAGAAATGAAATGCTATTTATGAACTGGCAGTTGTTCGGGAGAAACTTTTGTTGCTGGAGACTCTTTTCTGCTGATGAAAATTCCAACAAGATTAAAAATCAATTCGAGTATTAAAAACTATAGCAATCAGTTATCCTATGTAAGAGCATTACAAAGGCATACAGTCATCTGACCCCGTGAGACTCTGCTTCTTCAAACACTTTTTTGTTCATCAGAAAAAATAAAGAAAGCAAAGGACAAGAGTGGGTGAGCTGCAATGGTCTAACTGTTCTGAGTTTGAGAATGTAAGATTAGCTTATGCTTTCTCAGAGCTTCAGAAGGTGGCAGGCACTGTCTTAGATGCTGCTATATACAAATTTCCAGTTAATTAGTGTAGCAGCCTTATAAAATAGTCACTACCTACATAGCCAAGGGTTCAAATGGGATTCCACTGTCTGTTTTAAAAATACTTGTGGACCATATATTCTTAGAATTAATTACTTCTGATGAGTCTCCACTTACTTTATAAAATACACGTAAAAATAGCACCTGCCTTTATAAGATTCTTTTGAACATTGAGTTAGATAAGGCAGGTCAAAGTGCTTAAAACACTGCCTGCCACTCAGTAATTACACGACAAATGTAGATAATATGATGATCATTGGCTTACAATGAAGGAACTTGCTTTTTTAAAAAAAATTACAGGAGTATTAACACTTTATGTTTCTTGAGTTGTTTTTGAAACTTTTGGAACAATACATTTTTCTAGGGATGTATTTTCTAGGGATAAGCTTTTCCAGGGATGTATGCCTGTTTCATCTACGTCTTCAAATGGGTTGGCACAAATTTATCCAAGTATTTTTAAATCCCTTTAAATTTCTTCTGGGTTTGTAGACTGCCTTTTTTTTTTTTTTTAATTCCTGATATTATTTTATTTGTGCTTTCTTTTGACTGGATTGGTTTCAGCAATGATCAATTGTTTTTGTCTTTCAATAAACAAATTTTTGCTTTCCTGGTTCTATCTACTATCTATACATGTTTTCTAGTTTATTCATTTTTATGGTTTTACATATATATATATATATATATACACACACACACAAAAATTACTCCTTTCTCTTTCCTTCTTTGAGTATAGACAATTGATTTTTTTCATATGTTTAAAATTTGATTTCTTACGCCATCAGTGTTCAGCCATTTTTCCTTTTTATTATAAACATTTCAGGCTATATATTTCTAAGGACCACTTTCAATGCATCTCACAGGTTTTGACTCACAGCATCTTCACTGTGGCTTAGATTTAAATATTTTTATGTTTCTAATGAACTTATTTATTGCATTTACAAATGTACTGGGGTATTTTGTATATATTTCTGGTTTTGAGCTCTAATTTACCTGCATTTAGCTAAAGAGCATCACTTTTATATTACTAAACTTTTAAGCAATTTTTAAATTTCCTCCATAGCCTGATAAATTTTTTAAAGTATTTCATATCCACTTGAGAGAAACATATGTTCTCTAGTTATTAGGTGCAAGATTTTACATATTTCAATGAAACCAAATTATTAATCCTGTGTTCAATTTTTCTACATGGTACTAATTTGCTATTTAATTGTCTTATCAAGAATTGAAAGTTATATGATGAATTTTCCTACTATGATGGGTGTTTCTCCCCACAGCTTTATCTGTACTTGCATTATGTCAATTTAAGGCTATATTATAGGGCTTCCCTGGTAGCTCAGTTAGTAAAGAATCTGCTTGCAGTGCAGGAGAGCTGGATTTGATCCTTGGGTTGGGAAGATCCCCTGGAGAAGGAAATGGCAACCCACTCCAGTATTCTTGCCTGGAAAATCCCACGGACAGAGGAGCCTGGAGGGCTACAGTCCATGGGGTTGCAAGAGCTGGACACAACTGAACAACTAAACCAAGGCTATATTAAAGGTGTATGTTTAGAATAATTATAATAATTATAATTTTCTGATGGATTGAACATTGTCATTAATATGTAGTGACTCTTTATCTCCAATAAATTTTGAGATTATATCTGCTTTTTAATCATTGATTATATTTTACAAGGAATTTGTCCATTTCATTTAATTTGCCAAGGTTAATGACAATGTTCTTGAATACACACAGGATCCATAACGATATTCCTTCTTTCATTCCTGATTTGGAGTATTTGTGTATTCTCTTTTTTTCTTCTTGATTATTTTAGCTATTGCTTTATCAATTTTATCAGTTTTTCAAAGACCAGCTTTTGGCTTTAATATTTTCATTTACTGTTTCTTTTCCATTTCTTTAATTTTTGTTCTCATCTTAATTATTTATCTTTACTTATTTTGGGTTTCTTTGCTTAGCCTTTTCTAGTTTCTTGTGGTAGAAATGTAGATCATTGATTTAAAAACAATTTTTATTTCTTAAATAAAAATACAAACCTATCATCTGCCCCTCTTTACCTGCATCTCACAAGTTTGGATATGTTGTACATTCCATTATCATTCAATTCCAGATATTCTCTAATTTCTCTTATACTACTTTGATTAATGGATTACTTAGAAATACGTAGTTTTATTTCCACATATTTGGGGCTTGTCTAGATTTCTTTATTGTTAATGTGATTTCTCACTTAAGTACTTGGTGGACAGAGAACAAATTCTCTTGGATTCCCTCCTGAAATTAACTGAGACTCTCTTTGTAATCCTTTGGTCAATTTCAAATATCCATCTTTTTCTCTGGTAATACTCGTGGTCTCAAAGTCTAGTTTGCCTGATATAAAAATGTTCAGCTTTGTTAAGGTTACTATAAACAGTGAACATTATGTCTAATTTCCTTCCTTTACTTTCAACTGTTCTGTGTCTTTGTATTTAAAATGCATCTCTTGTAGACAACATATATTTAGGATTTGCTATTTAAATAATCAGACAATCTTTTCCTTTTAATCAGTGTACATTTATATTAATGTAATTTTTTATTTGTCTGGATTCAGGTTCACCACTTTGCTGTTTTTCCTGTTTGTCTCTTTTCTGATGTTCCTCTTCTCTACCTTCACTTGGGTTGATAATTTTTTTTTAATTCTATTTCAATTTTCTATTGGATTCTTATCTATATCTCAACATAATGTTTTTAGTGGTAGCTTTAGGGATTACAATATGTATGTTATATCAGTCTATTTAGAGCTCTAATCTTACTTGATACAAGCTGTTCTTCCATTTCTATGACTTCCTGATTTCTTTATTCTAAAAAATTCTCATTGTCTTTTAAATATCTACTCACTCCCAAACTCTTTATTGTCTTCACTAATTAAACTAAGACTATTCTTCTCTCCTAATGTTTCTATTATATTTTTAACATTATATTCTTTCTGTGCCATCTCTTTCTAATTTCTTCTGGTTATTTTTTTTCAGTTGACCAATTCTCTTTTTAATTGTGCCTGATGTCATATTTACTGTATGCACTAAAGTTTTTATTTCAACAATTATGTATTGACTATTTCCTTTATAAAATTTATATAGCTTAAGTGTTTCTATTCCGTTTTTCTAGTATATTCTTAGTTGCTAATTTGCATATTATACACAGTTGAAAGTATGTAACTGACAAATTCTAAGGTTTTGGGGCTTTAAGAATCAAAAATGGTTGTTTGTTGACTTGTTCACTCTTAAAGTTTTGTTTTCTTACATACTTAATGAGATTTAACTTTAGCTGACATTAGTTTATTTTAGTTTTTAAAAATCACAAGGGCCTATAGTAAAGACTCTTGTCTCCTGAAAAATGTCTAACTGCTCCCTTTCAGAGACTCTTCACCACATGTCTTTTATCAGGTTTCCAGAATAACATAGGAATCTCAGTTTCATGTCTTGCATCTTGCTCTGAGTTCAAGGTCAGATCTCCCTGTTGAAACTTTGAGGGTAACCCTTTTCTCTCACTGAAGTTCTCCTATGAGCTTGCAATTCAATCTTCACATTTCTGACTTCAGCTCATTTTTAGTTCTTATTTTGTTTTTTTTATTTAGAGATTTCTCATACTCTCAGGACTGTGTTGTTTTGATCAAGCTAGTTAATATTTCTATGTTTCAAATTTCTTACCTGTAAAATGGAGGAAATTATAGCAGTACCTATCTGAAAAGGTCACTGTGTTGATGAACAAGTATATATATAAATTTAGAACAGAATAAATACTCAATAAATATTAGTTATCTATGATGTTACGTGGTAAGTGTAAAACTACAAGGTGATGGGCATGATTTCATTTTCAAACTTTTCCTACCCCTATACAAATGAAATACTTTTTCCTATTAAGCTGCATATATTTAAATATATTTAATACTTATTCTATTATGTTATGTAATATCCTGCTTTCTCAAAGTAATATAAAGAAGATTTGATATGTCAGTATAGAAGCTACCAGTATTAGCTGAAATTTTGACAAAGGCATATGACATTTGCATTCTCAGCACTCATGAAGGTCCCTGTCTCCATCATGCACTTGATGTTTTGAAAACATTTTGACTTTCCCATCATTGAAGAATCATTCTAGAGCTCAAGAGTTAATTAACTCATCTACAGTCTGACATCTAGGGAGATGGATAGATCACAGTCTATCACCAGGTGAAAATATGTGTAACAGGTATTTTGCTTCAGTAACTAATCAGGATCTACACTGTAACTGCAAATATTTGGGGGAGAAATGTTAATGATGTATTCTTGTTTGTAAATCAGTTCCTTAAATCAAATGCTTCATCACCAATTACTGTTAGGATTTAGGTACTTGTCTAAAACCAATGTAAGCATCCAGCCATTGAGCTTGTAGAAAAATAACACAACCACAGTTTCCTAGTGCCTGTTAGCATCCGTTAAACAGGGAGAGGATAATTGAAACTGAGTCAAGGGTTTTCCTTTTCTTCCTTTCCCACCTTGCTTCCTGTGTTTCAAACACATGTCGTAGGTTACGAATACATGTAAAGCCTTAATTACATTTAACATCTGGCAGCTGTTGACTTGCAGAGAGTTGTTGAGTCACATAAATTCCAAGTCAGAAAGAAATTCAGGAATAGAAGGCAGAAGTTTGCCCAATGGAGGAAAAAAATCTTATGTCATCACAGCTGAAATACTCCACTATCAGCACTATTATATTCACGGTGTGAGCGATGCGGTAACTAATCAGTCTCAGCCACACCAGAGACTATCTCACCACTAAAATACATATTTCCAAAGTGATTGAAGTCACTTAGCAGTGTAGCCAGAACATAGGGATGCTGAATAAAATGTTCTAGATACACTATCAAGTAGTGGAAACAGCAGCAGAAGCAGAGATTTTAGAACCCTCACTTGCAGAGTCTACATTTGTAGGTTCGTAGACTGATATAGTTATCTCTCCACCCCAAATCAGAGTGAGGGCTACCCCAAGAATACAGACAGCTTGACCACCTGGGAGCAAACACATGATTACACGAGAGGAGACGTATACCTAAAAGAATGGGTGGGACTTCAGGCAAGCAGATGAAGGGAAAGAGCCCTCGTTCATTTCATCAGTATCTATGAAATGCTTAGTAAATGTCTGGGGCTTCCCAGGTGGCTCAGTGGTAAAGAATCTGCCTGCCAATGCAGGAGGCACAGGAGACACATGTTCAGTCCTTGGGTCAGGAAGATCCCCTGGAGCATGAAACGGCAGCCCACTCCATAATTCTTGCCTGGAGAATCCCATGGACAGAGGAGCCTGGTAGGCTACAGTCCATGGGGTCGCAAAGAGTCGGCCATGACTGAGTGACTGAACACACAGCATGAGTGTTCAGCCTTAGTCAAATGGCTTGGGGTATATCAGCAAACAAAGGAGATAAAGATCTGTATTCCTCAGAAGCTTATATTTTAGCCAGGGTAGACAAAAAATAAAAAGTTAATATAATGACTAAGTACTAATATCTTCAAAGGTGAGAAGTGAAAACAGAGAAAGTAGAGTAGTGAAAGCCATTTATGAGTATTGTGAATTATTTGATCTTGGGAAGATCTCAGGGAGAAGGGGGCATTTGGCAAAGGCTGGAAGGACTTGGGGGAGTCAGCTTTCTGATACCCTGGGGGCAAAAAGCAGCTGTCTGTGCATGGGTCCCAAGGAGAAGCATACCTGGGATGTTCTAAAACGTCAAGAAGAATGGAGTGGCTGAAATGAAGTGAGCAAAGGTGCAAACTTCATGGGAGAGCTAGAGTCTTAATGAGAACTGGGTCTGGAAGGGCTTTGGGGTAATTTTAACGACACCGCTTTTTACTCAGAGCAAAGACAAAGCTATTATACTGTTTTGGGGGAGAGGAATGACATCACCTAACTTACATCTTTAAAGATTGCACAACTGTGTTTGACACAAGGAAGAACAGCATACAGGAGATGCTCAGAATGCATTTGTAAGAGCTGATCACAGCCCATTTCAGTTGGAAGCAGTGGGCTGGTGGGCAGAGTGGGATTTCCTGGTGGATGGATTACATGTAGGGTGTGGCAGAAAGAGAGAAATCAGAAATAACATCAATACTTTCAAACTGAAAACTAGGAGGGAGTTGCCAGGGACTGTGATGGGGAAGGATGCAAGAAGAGCAAGTGGTATGTGTGTGTGTGTAGAGGGTCAGGATTTCAGTAATGCATATTTCAGTTTGGAATATGTGTTAGACATACAAATGGAGATTCTGAGTAGGTCAACAGATCAATAAATAACAAGTTTATTATAAGTGATAGAGATTTAGGAGTCATTGGCATATATATGCTATTCTGTGTTATGGAAGTGGACAAGACCATCAGTGTGAAAGATCTGTAGGTAGAAAAGAATACCAAAGACTGGGTCTTTGGTTATTTTTATACTCAAGAGGATGGAGCAAAGAGGAAGAAGCAATAAAGGAGTATGGAAAAGAGCAGCCAGTGCAATGGTTGGAAGGCCACAAGCATGTGCCAGGGGACACTCTAAGCGAAGAAAGTGCGTCCAAGAGGAGGCAGTGATGAACTCTTCCAAATGTTGCTGGCAGATAAGAAGAGACCGAAAAAGTAAGCATCACAGTGTAGTGACGTGGTGATCACTGGTGGTCTTGGCAAGACCAACTGTATGGAGGGATATGTGTGAATATCTGGTTGGGCTGTGTTTAAAGAAAATAGGGGAGCAAAAGTGGAAGTGTACAATAGCTACCTCTTCTGAGAGGTACTGCAATAAAGTGCTAAAGGACGTCGCTGGTGGAAGAAGTGGTGAACAGAAACTGGGGAAAGTCACAGCATGTTTATCTACTGGTAGGAGTGAGAAAATGGTTCATTTAGAGGTGGAGGAATTCCGGCAGCAACATCCTTGAATAGACTAGTGGGACTCTGGTGGAGCACACAGTGGGGGTTTCTCCTGGGGTAAGACTACAGACGGTTCATTTAGAGTAATAGGCTGGAAGGCAGAACTGGTGGTTGCAATGCTGGGAATGGGTAGATGGTAGATGTGTATTTGGGATTTCACTTTTGATCCATAATGGGAAGGGGGCGCTAGAGGTTTTGGAGAGAGAATGGAATGAAGCTGACATGGAGAAAAGTGAGACGGCGTGCAGACCACAGTACAATCGCAGAGCACCTGGAATTTAATAAACTTCAAAATCTTCTGGGAACAGATTTGTCATAGTCCACACATTACACTGAACTGTCATCATTCAGGAGGGCTGCAGTGATTCATATGGAAAAAAGTAAATTATGGATACTGTATTCAGTTTTAACAAGTGAGACAATGATAAATGCAGTGTACAAACACTGTCCTTAAGAGGAGTGGCACTTACTTTAGGGGGAAAAATAGAGCAATTAAGGTGATATGTTACCCGTGGACCAAATTATTCCTTACGTGTAAACTGTAACTATGATTCTGAATCCACAGAAATTAATTTCCATTATGTCATAAGCTTCTACTTTTCCTCAGATGGAGGCACTGTCTTTAAGACAAGAGATCTTTATCTTAAAACATTGAAATTCACAGTTTTAAATCCATGAGTAAATGCAACAGAAAGACATTTCAGTTGCGATAGGACCAAGGCCAAGGTACCCAGTAGGGACTACAGACAGAGTCACTAAGACCCAGCATATTTTGGGGACCCACAAAAATAGGTTAATTTTTTTTAAAGGAAAAGAAAGTAAAATTTCAGTTTGTAGCAAAGGTTGTAATCTCTAACAATGATCTATCCATCTCCCTACCAATGCAGTTGTAAAATGTAATTTTAAATATTCTCTTTCATGGACTGTAGCCTACCAGGCTCCTCCATCCATGGGATTTTCCAGGCAAGAGTACTGGAGTGGATTGCCATTTCCTTCTGCAGGGGATCTTCCCGACAAAGGGATTGAACCCTGGTCTCCCTCACTGTAGGCAGACGCTTTTACTGTCTGAGCCACCAGGGAAGCACATTTTTAGAGAGGAGGGGTCTGCAAAGGCAGAACTGCTGAGGGGCCACAGAAATCATAGTACAGCCCTGCTTCCTCCATGAAGCCCTGACATGTACAAAACACCAAAATCATAATGAATCAAAGCACCAGCCTCCCTGAAGGATCTGGAAAAAAAATGTAGTTTGTGTTCTAATAGTGTTATCATCCTGGAATGCACAGAAAATCTTACCCTACATCAGCATTAAACGCTCTGGCCACTTGGCTCTTTTAGAGGCAGAGAAGAGTGTCTGGTCTCGGTTTTCAGGTGCTGGCAAAGGCATGCCCAGTATTAATATCATTCTGCCTCTTCTAATTAGCAGAACAACTATTCCATCATTACAAACGGCTCCCTTGACCATTCCCCATTTTCCCAGAACATCTTCCTGAAACCAGTGACTCTACCAACTATTGCCTCTGTTTGGTAACTGAAAAGCACATTTATATTACTGTTCAAAGCAAACTGCCTTAGGACTCAACATCACCTGTGGAAAGTAGCAGGGATTACTCCCTTGAGAAGGAAAAATAGGGACTTTCCTGGGCTTTCCAGGAATCACATAACATGCTTCTGACAGTTGTGAAGGGAGCAAGATGTCTCTTTCTCTTGCATTTCCCTGCCTCTTTTTTCCTATTAAAATCAGGGGTCACTCCAGGTAGATTGCTTCTTTCTTAAAAAGCCAACTTTTCCTAGCAAAACTGCCACTTCTCTGGAATGACAGGCAATGAAATCCAAGGTGACACTTAATTGTTCTCTATCGAGACATTTCTCTTTGCTGAGGCTTCCCCAGGTGCTCTATGAAAAACATTGGCCCTATCTGGCACTTCATCTGAGAAACAGCCTTTTCCTCATGAAGAGAGCTTTGCTATCCAGGGGGGACACTGGCTGTTTGCTTTCTCATAGCCCATGGTCGGACCACCGAGGAAATGGCTGCCGCACTGACTTACACTGCATATGCGTGCCTGTGTCACAGCGATCAGAAGCTCCATTAATTCCTTTGCCTTCATTGTGGGTTGTTTGGGAGTCAGAAGCAGATTATTATTGCAAAGACTTATCTTTTGATTCACTCTCCCATCTTAAAATTGGCCCTAGATCATTCTTTCTTGTGTGCAGCCTGTTTCATCTCCTTTTGGATGAGAAAGTCAAAATAGTCCTTTTAGAAAATCTATCCATCAGAATTATCAGGAACACACCCCACAATGGCTTTGGTTGTCTTTCCTGCACATCTGGCAGGGTTTATGCTTCTTTGTGCTTGTCTCCCCAAGAATCACTGCTGTTATATGGCTCACACAGACCCAAGGGCACCCGCTGTTCATGTTTCAAACTGATCGGCTCAATTCATTCTACAAATAGACAAAAAGGTGTGCTGAGAATGAATTAGAGATACAGAGATGGAAAATCTGTGTCCTTGCTTTCAGGAATCTCCCAGATTAATAAGTAAGATAAACATAGAAAATTATAATTATAATAGCACAGGGTATTCCTTGTAAATTTATCTTCTGCTCCCCTTACATTGGTGGGGATGGGAAGACAGAGGCAGGGGCAGGTAACTATATTTCATTGTCCTCTAGAAAACATTATTCTGGATGGAAAATCTTTGGTAAACCCCATAATGGGCTTCCCAAGTGGTGCTAGTGGTAAAGAAACCACCCGCCAATGCAGGAGACTCAAGAGACACAGCTTCCATCCCTGGGTCAGGAAGGTCGCCTGGAGAAGGAAAATGAAACCCACTTCTTGTGTTCTTGTCTGGAAAATTCCACGGGCAGAGGAGCCTGGCAGGCTACAGTTCAAGACTGAGGGACTAAGCAGAGAGAGAGAAACCCCTTAATACCCTGAGCTGTCAGGTGTTTTTGAAAGTAAAAGGATGGGAACAGAAGAGAGACATCCTTCATTCATTCATTCAAAAACATTTATGGCTTAATATTGATTATGTTGTATGATCAAGATTAATTATAAACATTGTATGTTATAAACACTGTATGTGGAAAATCTCATATAATCCTCAGAACAAAACTAGGAGGAAGGCATTAGATTCGAGATAAAAAGTGGAATAGCCTCTATTCATGCATTTATCTTTTGGCTCTAAAGCCTGTGTGGTTTCTTACATGCCAGGCTTCCTAGCTGAGTCTAAAGACTTTCACCTTTAAACTTCTGTGATTATACAATATTGCTAGCAAGAGACTAGGCATCAGAGCCACTTTTCCCACTCAGGATACTGGAAGGGGGGATACTAGGAAAGGGAAAGAGCTCTTTGAAGAATCTGTAGAAAAAAGGGCAACACAGGAAGTCACCTTTTTATAAGCGAACGGCTTATAGGCTCCTAGGCTTAATTTTCTCCCAGCTGTTCAAATCAGTGAAATACTTCACAGATTATCAAAGCGAATTTTCCTTTTTTTCTTTAAATACCCTTTTTGCTATTAACAAATGAGAAATGCACACAGACATACAGGATCTAATATAAAGAAGTGGGGGATTGAGCATCCCTCGGTCACAGTAACTAATTGTGACATTTACCCTGACACTGATTTGTTAATTTGTTGGCCTCCTCTAACACGAGATCCTCTTCAGCAACTCTGGTTGATTGTACCCTTCTAAAGTCAGGATCTAGTATAGTAGCTGCTCAATAAATATTTGTCTAAATAATTAAACAAAGATAGGCAGGTAGATTAAAAATAGAGAAAATGTACCCATTCTTTTAATTAAGAATCAATATTTCATTTTCTTCTATGCACCCCTTTTTATTACCTTCCCTGACTTTTCCTTCTGCACATTTTACATATCTTAAAATATGCATGGAATATTAATACACATGGGATGTTAAAAATGTAAAACAGCTTTCCATATAGTGGTTTCAACATCTTGGTAGTGACATCTCCCCAACCATTCTGACAATTATATAATCTTCAAAAAATATTAAAAAAACAAAACAAAACAAAACACTTTATACTATCCTCAGTCATCAAGTGGTCACTTGGACAGACCCAAAGCCTTAGACCAGGTGAGGAGTATACCTAAATATTTGTATATTTTTATTTCTCTGCATTCTATCAAGTTTTGTTTCAAGCAAGAAATAATCTGTCCCTCCTTCATTTTTGCACATCACAGAGCTAAGTTTCCCGTGTTACACCAATTTCAAAATGTTCAGCACCATTTATCCCTTTTTTATAGTTCATATAAAGACATGGCTCCAAGACCTCAAATAACAAAAAGTTTATTTATGTATTTATTTTTGCATGGCATGCACTGATGAGCTAGTCTGCTCAGCGAGCGTTTCACAGATTAGACGCCTGAGTATGGTTTCAGGCAAGGCTCCCTCATGTTTCTGCGCATTGGCTGATAAACACTTCAAAGTAAACCGCTCATAAATATGAAATGAAAAGCCGAGGAGTCGTTATGCACAGCTTTGAGATACAAATCTCTTTATTCCCTTCTGAAGTGGGGTTTGATTGACATAATGAGTCATAGAGCCTGTCCAGGGACACACTGCCTTTTCCCCTTTTTCTCTGGAGACAGGGAGACTTGAAAGAAATGCACTTCAGAACTTGGTGATAGACAGCTCACTTGAAAAAATAATAAAGTTGAATCCTATATTAAATAACTTATTATTTTGTGTTAATGCCGACTTTGACAACCATGACATATGTCAAAGTTTCACTCCACATCCTCAGAAAGACATGATTAGTTACAACTCTAAGAAAAAGATTGCCAAATTTCAAAAAAGTGCTATTATCTTTTTTGTCATATATATTGTTGCTCTACAGGCCCTTCATTTGGTAAGAGAAAAATCACTACTTCAATTAATTCAGAGTAGAAGACTAAAATCCCGGAAGCCAAAAGGCTACAGGGAGTAATACGGGCAACTGGGAATAATTATTGTGGAAAATTCATTTCATAAATAAATGTCTTTCAAGAAGGAGAGGCTCACATAGCAGAACTTTCTATGAAAAATAGGCTGAAGAACAATTCAAAGTGGAGATTCAGTTTATTCTTGCTCACAAGTTTTTAATAATTATCTGCTTGCTTGAAAAAGATAAAAATTTCAGTGAGGTCGCACAATTTCCCATTAGATTATATTTTGTAAATGTAAATGACTTACAGAAACCCAGTGGTTAATGTAAGAAGCTAAGTCAAGTTGTGTACAGGGCAATAAGGAGTCGTGGAGACCTGTTAAAAAATGGGAGGAAGTACAGGTCCCTTTCGATGAGGCAGCTATTATTCAGCCAGTAGATTTTTGTCACTCAAGAAGACAGAATTACTGTTGCTAGGTATTGCAATTTTTCCAGAAAAGCCTGATATCTAGATTTTATGGGCTATTTACCTATCGATAAATGATGGTCAAAAATGTAATTTCGAAAAAGCAATCCAATAGAAGAGATGTTTGGCCTGCCAGTCTTTCCTCTCTGCTTTAGACTTTCAGGAGCGACAATTTAAATAAGTTTTAAGAAATAGGGACTTCCCTGGTGGTCCAGTGGTTAGGACTCCATGCTTTCACTGTGGGCCCCGGTTCAATCCCTGGTCAGTGAAGTAAGATCCCACAAGATGCGTGGCCAAAAAAATAACAAAAGGAGGGAGAGAAAATGAAAACTTTACATCAGAAAACAATGAGAGAAAAAGGAATCCAAGATCCTCTTGAGTGGTTTTAATATCTCTTTCCAGGATCCCTGGGGGTCTCTTCCCGAAGTCCCTTCAACCAGAGCATTTGTGCTTTCTTATTTAAATAACGATTGTGGGCGAGCAAACTTCTGAAAACAGTTAATTAAGACCATCTCCTTGTTTGAGAGTAAAGCAATCCAGTTATCCACCACCCTCTCCTCAAATATTTAATTGGCTTAAGGTTTCTGACTCCATTAAGTTTCAGGGTCAGATCAACTCTAATCTTCTGCCTTAGAAACTCATCTTGAGTGTCAGAGATAATTAACTGTCCACCAAAATTAGTGTCTCCCTTTCCATGGTACAAAACTGCCATAGAGAGTGGTTTTCCAGCCAGGACCTGTCATTCAGTCTCCATTGCATCTAGGTGAGCCCATGTATCTAGCTCTCATCAACCTAGTGAAGCAGAAGTGATGGGGCCATTTAAAAACCAGAGACCTTAAAAGGCAAATGATCCTTTTCCAGGTTCTTTTCCCCTTATGATATGAGTGATATGTGTGAAGATGGACTCAAGATGGCAGTGCCACTAGATGAAAGAAGCCTTGTTCCCAGAGTTGCACCTGGAGGGAAGGAACCTAGGCATCAGTATTACTGATTTCTGACTTCACAGGAATGAGCCATTAATCCTGACTGAGGTGGGTCCTTCATATACTTTAGATTTCCTTGTTCCATTAACTAGATTTATCTAAAATAATGCAGTTAATATTGAATTGTTTGAAACTGTATTAATAGTAAATATACACAACTAAATGATCCAAAAAAGAAACACTGGGTTCTTATTGAGAGCTTGCTAATGCCAATAACTACCATTTTCAGATCTATTTATATTAAGTAATGGAGGACCAAGGAATGACATGACCCACCAAAGAATATAAAACTGGTCCATGTAAAAGCAGTGATTCAAACCCAGATGTTGGCAGTTCCAAATAAGTTCTCACCAACTGACACTAATTTTTGTTGCAGTGTCATGAGTTGGTATCTGAGATTTTATTAAAATCCTCACCCATCCAACTTGATAAAATTTAGCACCATTTTGATATGTCATATATTAGATCTGATTATTTGTACTACAAATTTTTAAAAAAAACTGAAAAATGCAAGTATCTCTTAATAAACTTTCTGCCATAAAGAATTAGTTGGCTAATGAGTAACATTATAAAATTGTATTCAATTTTATTCTTCAGTAACAATAGTAAGTTAGCATCAGAAAACTGGCAGCCAATAAACCCTAACACAACTCAAAGTAAAAAAAAAAGAGACATGATGTGTGTGTGTGTGTGTGTGTGTGTGTGTATACAGTATATATACATTAAGAAGAAGAGTGGAATGGTACATACATAAGAATCATCACTAATTTCCAATTTCCCTTAAAGTCCACAGTCAGGTCACTTTCTAACTACAGTGATGTGTGGCTCAGTGCAAAAGGGCCATAGAATCAGACTAAATAAAGTTCAAATCCTCCTGCTTCTTAGCTCTGGGATCTTGGGTCAATTTCCTTGCTTCTCTCAATCTCAACTGCCTTATTTATAAAATAAGGATGATAATATCTACTATATTAAAAAATACAGAAGAAAGTCCACATCCAACGAAACGAAACCTAGACCCTTCAGGTGATGAGCAGAAATCATGATCATGTGAGCTTAAAATTAAACCAGTCTGTTGCCTGGGACTGGAGCTGGGAGCAAAGGAGCAGGAGAAATCTTTTGGGGATGATAGAAATGTGCTAAATTATATTGTGGTGATGGGTGTACAACTGTTAATTTACTAAAATTAATTCAGTTGCACACTTTAAATAGGAGGATTTTATTATTTGCAATTATACCTCAGCAAAGCTGTTAAAAATTAAACGTTGCATGTAAGTATTTCTCAGTATGGAGGTAAAAACTGCACCTGGAAAATCCAGAGAACAACAACAGAGTTAGCACTTCAGATTTATAAAATGTGGAACAAATGAAAGCTAACCTATGACTCCTGTATCATGAATTGAAAGAAGGAGAAGAGGGTGTCAGAAGATGAGATGGCTGGATAGCATCACTGATGCAATGGACATGAACTTGGGCAAACTTCAGGTAATGGTGAGGGGCAGGGAGGGCTGATATGCTGCGGTCCGTAGGGTCACAAGGAGTCAGACACGACTGTGCGACTGAACAGCAAGGATCTCTGCACAAAGAAAGCAGAATTAGCGTAACAGTGTTTCTTTTATTTTGATTCCATCACAAATTTTAGCAGCTAAAATATTCCTGGAATAATAGTTCCTCATTAACTTTTCTTTGAAAATGGGGAAGACACAAGTTCCCCTAGGATTAAAACTCTTGATGTTAACTGCAAAGGTAAAAAGAATAGTCTTTCTAAGAATAAATCTGGAACAGAATACTTCTCCATCTCCGAGGTGTTTTAATCCTCTTGACTGAAAATAGTTTGATTAAACAGGCTGCACTGGGATCATGCGTGCCGTCTCAGTCCAGGAAGAAACAGCTGTCAGTCACATATCTGTCCTCCTCCCACCGTCCCTGGAGGGCATCGTAAGCAAGCTGTCTCCAGGATAAGCGCTCCTCTGAGAGTTGCTGGCTCATCGTGGCCCGCAGCTGAAAAGCAGCCACTCTGCTCGCTCGGTCTATTAGCCCTTTGACTTTCTTCCTTCACGCACAAATATAAATATAAAGCTTAAGTGAATGACGACTACTGTCCCCAAAGAAATCTCAATTAAACACTTGGAATCCTTAGGAATGGTACCTAGGGAGATTCCCAAACAGAGCTGCAATTCGTTATGTATTATTAAGTCTGGCTTCGAATTGTAAATCTTTTTTTTTTTTTTCTTTTCATGGTAGCCATAGCCTTTCAAAGAACTGTCTCTCACCTGATTTGAACAACTCTTTTCCAGACTCTAAGCAGGACCAGTAGAATAGAGTTATTTCTGAATCGCAAGCCCCTGTCCAACTAAAAAGGAGATGAGCAAATTCCCATGTTCTCTACCAGAGTATTCTTGCCTGGAAAATTTCATGAACGGAGGAGTATAGACGGCTACAAGTCATGGGGTAGCAAAGAGTCAGACATGACTGGGCATGCATGCACATTTCCTCTCTTCTCAAAGGGAAGGGAGGTCATTAAGAAATGTTTGATGGGTGCTGGAGTACACTCTTCCCTGCCATCTCACTGTTTCAATCCTCCACAGTCCTGCAACATAGCATGTGTGAAAGCTAATTACCTGAATTTAAGCTTCATTAAAGGAGTACTTTTTCTAACTGACTTCTGTATATTCGGCATCTACAACAATAAGGAGTGTATAGAGAGAACATTTTCCACAAACAAGTTTAAATGGATGGAAGGAAAGAAGATAAAAAGAAAGAAGGAAGGAGGAATGGAAGAAAGGATGGGGAAAGGGTAGGCTTGATTAAAAGGCCTTCACACGTGAGCCAGATCTTTTTGTTCCACTGCTGGCAAAATTTTGTAAAACATTTCCTCGGGCCACATTTACTATTGGATTCTTTTGAAAGAATTTACTTAGGAGCCAGATATTTGGTGAAACTTATGTTATGCTTTCCTTTTACTGATTAACTGTTTTTCAGTATGTTATTCAGCTGAATTAAATGATTAGAGCTAATCAGATTATATTCAGAGATGAGAAGAAAAGTCCCCCCCCCCCAAAAAATAAATTCACTAGGGTCAGTGGATTGCCAAATAGCATTTCCTCCTATATTGAGATTCTTTGAATCACTCTCTTTTGGTCTGTCCAAATACAGTTTTTAAAGAAATCAGGAATATGAGCTTCTTTCCAGTACTAGATCTTATGTCAATTACATAAAACAATATCAATAATTTTAAAGGCCAGTGAGGCCTATATTAATCTCTCTCTTCAAGCATTCATTCTCCAACTAAAGAAGTTGTTCTAAATTCTCTCCTTTTAGTACCAATTTCCTTTCTGTCAACTGCATATGTTCATGGTCACCAAACCTGAGAAAACTGATACATAAATGAGTTTTTGATATTTTGTCTCCTAGCAATGAAAACTATGTGCTCCCTGATACCCTGCCATGTCCCACTGGATCCAGGTGGCCACTGAAACCTGAAATGAGGGGAGGCCTGTGAACATCAGCTTTACTTTATAATCATGATGTTAGCACCTGGTACACAGCAAATGGACTCTTTGCTTACCTCCTGCAACTCTCAGTGATGCCTATTTTTGAATAATGGCTCCCAAACTAAGAGGAACAGCTCATAAGCACCTGGCCTCCAGGTCCTCTGTAAAATGCTGGTCAGGAGTACAGGAGAAGAAAGATGCTTAAGAAAGCTGAAATTCTCTCTTCACCCTCAAATGAGGCTACCTTTCCTATCTTTCTGTCTCTCAGGGTGTGGGACACCACAAGGACAAAGGAGGCTTGAAATGGGGTGATTTGGGAGGGTCAAAATGGTCATCATTTATCCATCTTTCATCATCATAGAAAGACTTTTAACACTCTACTTTCTGGTAACCCAGGAGCTAAGAAATGCTGCTCCAAGAAATTAAAGAGCAGACGTGATATCTTAATGCCTTCCAAGTTTCTGGTATGCCCACCTTACAGATGGCCTTCCTTGTCACCAATTCCAAGAATCAAAACTAAAGAAACAGAGAGAAATAAGAAACTAAGTCATGAGACAAGAAATTGCTGACATTGTTGGGAAGGATAAAGGCAACATCACTGGATTAATGACATTTTTAGGAAACATCTATATCCATTTTTAGTATCATTCAAAGAGAAATATTCTTGGTGAATCATCAAAATCAGTCATTAGCTGTGTATTTTATTTTCCTTTACATAAGTTAGTTTTTCCTTGTACATGTGGTCCCAAGCAAAGATGAACTTCTTTTCAAAAATTTTGGTTCTAGTCAGTGAATCTCAGGTCAAAAATAGCAAATGTAATTCAGATGGTCATGTCCCTACTCACCAAAATGCTTCAATGAATCAGTTTTATCTCTTGTTAGTAAATTTTGGGAGTAATTTTCTTTCTTTCTTTCTTTCTTTTTTCTATTCTAGATGGGAGTGGCATTCTAGGACACTTGAATTCTCATTCTAGTTTCACAGCTATATAAATGAATGATCTTAGATAAGTCATTTTTCTCAATATTAAGATGATTGAGTGGAAGATAGTTTTTAAGACCCCCTTCTAACAATATATTTTATGATGAAAGTAATTGCTTTAATAAACATTTTTTCCTCTTTGAAGCTGCTATCTCATGACCAATGACTCTGCAGCAATATGCCATTTCTCAGACATCTTTCGAAAGGCAGATCATTGTAACAGAGTTTAAGAAAAACGAAAGCATAATTGTTTCAAAACAATTGAACTAGTCTTGATTTTATGTTAAGGAACAAACTTCTTTCATCAATTCACTTAAAAAACTCAGTAGAGGCATTCCATTAATTTAGTTTAGCTTAGTCTAGTTTAATTTCTGATATTTTCCTCACAGTTGGGTTGACTGTGGAAGAAAACTATGTTCTGTCAAACTAAAACAAAAGTGCATCCCTTTTTAGATGGTCAAAGCAGTTTGATTCTAAAGGTCCCAGACAATAAAGCAAAACAACTGGAAACAAAACCTAAAGTTCCTACAGTACATAAGTGGAAATGAAAGAAAAGATGACTTCTTCACAGTGTGTGGGACAAACATCAAGTCCTGCATGGCCAACCCACATTAAAGCTAAATCAAAACAAGAATCAAAAATATCAAGTCACACTTAAATCATGGTTTCCAATATTATTCTAAAAAAAAAAAGTGGGAGGGGGATACCAGGGGCCCTTGGAGAAATGGCTGATCCTAGGGTTGGGGGCAGAAAATACACAAGCAAACATACAAAAGCCTAATGTATCTTTATAATGCCAGAAGTAAGGAAACGCTCAAAACAAAACAAAGACTCACATGACGGGAACCAAGGCCAACTGAAAGTGTTCCCAGTGGTCAAAATGGAACCTTCTGAGAAACAAAGTAAGTAACGTAGTACCAGCTTATAACCCAAAGTTAAAAAAAAAAATCCAGGAGTCCATAGTAATATGAATTAATAACTGAATAAACAGTATAAATGGAGAAGGAAAAGGCGACCCACTCCAGAACTCTTGCCTGGGAAATGGCAGGGACAGAGGAGCCTGGCAGACTACAGCCCCTGTGATTACAAAGAGGTGGACATGACTAAGGAACTAAACAACAGTAAGCAGATTGTATGTAAGAATGACAACTTTCTCTTGTATAAGAATCCCAAATCATTCATGTTGATATTCTGTTCTAGACAAGGAAGGACGTAACTTCCCGCTCTTTAGGTGTGAGTGATTTTTTTCCCCAAAATAAAAATAAATAAATTATGAAAAGGAAGACAAAAGGAGTAAAATTATAGTGGAGAAACTTGAGAAACATTTCCTCAACCAGGCAATCAGCCCTAACCACAGTGATGTCACGCTGGTAGGATGTACCCTTGATATGATATAATGAAAATGGCACTTTTACCTCTGTAACCCTCCTTGTAAAAATACATTACCCCATTCTAACCAGGAGAAAACTATCAGGCAATCCCAACTCAGGAACATCTTACGAAAACTGACCAGAACTCCTAAATCTACCAAGTTCTTTATAACCAAGGAAAATCTGGGAAACTGTCACAACCAAGAAAGCCTAAATAGACATGATTACTAAATGTCAAGATGGGATTCTGGAAGAGAGAAACGACATTAGGAAAAAACTAGAGGATCTGAATGAAGTATGAACTAATTATTATTAGTTAATAATAATGTGTCAATATTGGTTCATTAATTGTGACAAATGTACCATACTAATGCAAGATGTTAATAAACTGGGAATGGAAATATACAGGAACTGCATACTATCTTTGCAGTGATTTTGTAAGTTTAAAACTTTAAAAACACTTTTTAAGATTACAGGTTTTTTTCTTCTTAAAAAAAAAATAAAAGCAAAAACAAACAAAAAAATCCCCTATTGTGTTCTGTAACCTCATTCCACTCAGAAATAGAAAAGAAAAAAGTGATTAAAAAGGGGGAAAATATCACTATTTGGGGAGATTAATTGGGGAAACTATTTGGTAAAATGTAAGTTTTGCTGTTTCTCTTTTCCTTAGGAATAGATAACATGTACTAAATGCTTTATACTATACACCATATATTGTGCTGGAGACTTTATATTAATTACCTCACTTAAGACAAAGAATTATAAAATGATTATTTTCTCCTTTCAATCTATATATGGAAAAAATCCAAATATAAAAATCAACAGGATTTTTTTGGAACCTGAAAATATAGTTGCAGTGTACCCCTGAAAGAGTAGAGGTACAAGAGCAGTTAAGAACCATTTAGAAAGAACATCAGTGAGGGAAATTCTTGTACCATCAGTTTGAACAGTATATTATATAACTTAATTCAAAGAATTTTTTTTTTTTTTAAATCACAGCAAAATTAGCCAAGTAATGTCACAGCTGTTTCTTTGCCCTCAGGCACAAGAGCCATCCTTTGGTTGAGAATCAGAGACAGACAACCTCATCTTCAACAATAACACATAGACACATGATTCCTCCTTTACGAAATTTAAGACAGAAGGTTTCGTCAATCATCTCAAATGTGAAGTACTCCATAAAGATCATGCACTGCCTTGCTATGAATAATTTAACGGCACAGTATTAACCCGCTGACTGAAATGTTCACAGAAAAATCAAGGGAAAAATGGGAAAAAAAAAAGAAGGAAGAAAAGGAAGCAGTCCATGTGTTCTTTGTTGAAACAGGTAGATGGTTCCATCAAGTTATAACACATGAATCAATCTAGTGATTAACCTTGACTGATTTTCTCACTGCCTATCCTGGCATTTTGGAGAACAAGAAAAGAAAAAAAACCAAAAACTAAAAAATCCTTCACAGTAGCAAGGAATGAAAGATAGTTTATCCTTAGGACAAACCAATAGCTAAGTTAGATTTTTAGCTAAAATAAAATAAAAATATCCTTTTCTAATTTCAAGACATGAAGATGGAAGGAAAATAATAAATGACACAGTTAAACTAGAACAACTCACAGGAGAGCTTGACATGGCCTGTTCATAGAGAAATGGTGGCACACCTATCAGTTAGCTAAAGTTAGACCCAAACAGGAATAGCAGAGGCCCGGGAATTTACTGACAGTACCTTCAGGGATGGCCTCGCACTGAGGCAGAAACTATGGTGTGTCACCAGAATTGCCTCCATTCTGCAAACGGGGAAGGAAGGGAGGCGAGATGAAGAGTGAGAGATGAGCAGGCTCCCTCACTACTTCCTTCTGACTTGTCTTTTTTAGAATCTTGTTGAAAAAAGTTAAAAAAAGAAAAGCCCATACAGGAATATTTTAGGATCCAAATCTTGACAATATTTACTAACAACTTTTAGAGCACACAGTTGAATAATTTCTCAGTGTAATTAATATGGTTTATGCTATTATACCACCAATCCATCCTTTATATGCAACAGACCATTTTGATAGTGTCATTCCCCAAGTTTATATTTAACCAAACTTTATAAAAAACCATATGATGTGCTATGGGCTGAATTGCGTTCCCTCCTATAAATTCAAACGTTGAAGCCTTAGCACTCCAAGTGATTGTATAGGAAACAGGGTCTTTAAGGGGATGATGAAGGTTAAATAAGGTCACATAAGATACAGCCCTGATCTGATAGAACTGGTACCTTTATAAGAAGACGATGAGACACCAACACTCTCTCTCTGCCATGTGAGGACGCAGTGAGAAGGTAGCTGTCTGCAAGCTAGTATAAAAGTACTTAACCAAAACTCAACCACGCTGACATCTTGATCTCTGACTTCCAGCCTCCAGATCATGAGAAAACAAATGCCTGTTGTTTCAGCCACCCAGTCTATGATATTCTGCTGAGGTAACCTGAGCTGACAAATATATTATGCAGGAAACTTTGTGTGGTCCCCAAATAATCAGGGTTCTCTTCCTTCAAGGAATATGGTAGGACTGAACTTCCTTAATTCCTTTAAGAGTAGAGAAAGCCACCTGATACCTTTTAGCCAATGAAATGTCACTAAGGGTGACATTTGTCACTTTCAGTGAGCCTTTAATAAGAAGAGAAGGTGTGATTTTCCATGTGCTTTGTTTTTCCTCTCTCTGCCACCTGCAGCGCTCCAGATGCTGAAGTCTCTATCAGCGGAATGCCTGAATGAGGACGATGGGGAACAAAGGCCCCAGTCAACCCACAGTGGACATGGAGTATGAGTGGGAAATAAACATGTGTTGTTTTGAGTCACTGAGACTTTCCATTGTTAAGGTTGATATAGCAACCTTAGTCCTATAGGGAAAAAACAAAGAAACAAAACTAAACAGCAAAGCAAGCAAGCGCACAAACAAAAAGCCCTTAGTCCTACAGGGGGCAGAAAGCAGAAGCAAACAACGATGAGAACAAACCTGGTAATGCTCTGCATAACCCACTGAATAACCACAGTGGGCATACAGCACAGAAGCATAATCAGGAAAAATGTGTTCACCTCTGCAACCATGTAGACATTTTAATTAAGAGATGGCCCACCTGATTTGGTATCTACTGAGAAAGCACAAAATTTCATTTTATGCTTTAATATTTTAATAATAATATCTATTCAGATGCCAGATAATTTTGAAACAGCATTGCGATTTCATCTAACCTTGTTTAACATTATTTGGAAAGCTTTTATTAGTTACAAGGGTGAACAATAGCAAATTAATCTTACTTGATTTATGAGAAAACATCCCGACACATATTGAGATTGCCATTTGAAATTGGTCATATTTTGGTCAAAACTTTTATCATCTAAACTATGTTCCGAAGACTGACCTTTGGTCTCCTTTTCCTTGTCAATTCCTGATGTCAGCCCACCACTTTGAACAATCCAGCTTGTCCTCGGTGGACCATATCCCTTGACTACATTGAATCTTGACCCAATGGTCTCCTGTGCCCTTGGAGGTCTCCTTCCTCCCATTTACCATCTGGATGATGACTACTCATTCCAGAAGACTCATCTCAAATGTCAATTAATCCAAACTGTCTTGGCCAAAATCTCCAGCAAAACTTCTTTCCTCCTTTAGGTTCCCAGATCATATGATCAATATCTTTACCATAGTAGTTATTCCCCTTAAATACAATTTATCTATTAATGTGTCCGCTTATGGATTTGTGAATTCCAAGTGGGTTGAAAAAAATCCCTCACTTAATGCATTCTGTAGCTACAATCTATTTGTTGAATGAATGGGTGAAGGAGTCAAATTATAAACTATTTCTACCTAAAAATGTTGACCACTTAATAAAAGTGAATATTTATATGCATAATGTTTACTTTTTTTAATCACAAAGGAAAACAGATTGTAAACTTACTTGTCTTCATTTTCCTTGCTTTCTTATTTCTGTGTATTATGCATCCTATTAAAACACAGAAAGTTCTGCTATACTAGCATTTAAATTTGCTGGACTATGCTTTGTAACAGTTGGTGTGAAAGAATTTATAAGAAGACTTAGAAGTCTCTACAGCTCTGCTCCTTTGCAAAGTTCTGACATGTGATTTTTATTCCTTAGGTAATAAAGGAGCTTTCTTCAACTTTCTTCACAGCCAGCCTACTGAACCTCTTCAGTCTTCATCCCTACCACTCCTGTGGTCAAGAACAAAAGCAGAAAAAAGCCAGAGACCAGAGATGCCTTTTTGTGCTCTTAATCAAAGACTGTGGCTGCCTGAGCCTGGTGCACACTCCAAGCAGCTCTCCCAACTAGGGATGGTCCAGCTTAGCCAGCTACAGAATAAGGCTGGCAAAACCAGAGAAACTACAAATGACCACACCCACCCCTTATCCTGGTCCTCTACCTTGACAAAGAAAGGAGAAACCAAAAGGACTTAATCAGACAAGACCCGGAGAGATGGCTGTGGGTGTGAGTGCGTGTTTACAAGTGCTCTAGTCTGAGAGATGGGAGAAATGGATTGAAAACTGTCCACGAGGCAGCACTGCATAGAGGTTGGCATCAGGAAGACAGGGGCTTAAAAGTAAACACTGCCATTTCATGGTAGTGGGTTTTGGGAAATGACTTCATCTGGGAAGGCTTTTTTCTTCATTTACTAAGGTGGGAGGAACATCAGTGATTTGGAACACAGCTCATGGCACGTAGCTCAGGACTTACTCTCAAGAAGGGTTTATGTGTTATTAGGTCCCTTAGACTATACACATCGTCAGAGCCTTCATTATCAATAACCACTAGCATTACACCAGCAGCTGATCACAGTTTGATTAGCTCGGTTTGTTGTGATTATATGGGGCAATAGCTGGATGGATTTGGAAGACTAGAGTTTGAGGCATGGCTGAACCTCTAAGTAGTCATATTATCTTTCACAAGTCACTCTTTCAGCTTCAGTTTCCTCAGCTTTAAAATAAATGCATTACAACAATTGGTCTCATCTGCAGTGCTAATATTTGAATCTCTAGATAAACTAGACATGGCTGGATTGTGTGCAAAAGGAAGTGGTCATAGTGACCAGGGTGAGAGTGTGTTCAAAAAGCAGGTGTCCTAAGGAAGTCACAGAGCAGGAGATTACTAGCCAGCCAAGTTAAAACAGTCAAGCCCTGTTCACAATAATAAGAGGTTCCAGTTAGGCAACCCTCATGAGTGACTTGCCATGAAATCTGAGTTAAATTTCTACCCATCAATGGACTTTGTTAGTTTCATTTCCTGTTAGGTTTTAAACCCCTATGCATGCTCAGTCGCTCAGTAATGTCTGATTCTTTGCGATCCTACAGACTGTAGCCTGCCAGGCTCCTCTGTCCACTGGATTTCCCAGGCAGAATACTGGAGTGGGTTGCCAGTTCCTCCTCCAGGGGATCTTGACCTCAGGACTGAACCTGCATTTCCCGTGTCTCCTGCATTGGAAGGCAGATTCTTAAGCACTCTGCCACTTGAGAACACACATTCTGACGTATAATGAGAAATAGGGCTAAGGTGACACCTGCAAAATGTTTGCAAATCAAACATTTTGATTTGTGTCCTTTTAGGATGTGAGGAGAGTTCACCACTTCAAATAATGGGACCTTCAAGCATGAGGACGGATTTTAAGGAGGGCTTTTACAGCCAAAATGCAATGTACCTATAGCATGTGGACCCAAAGCTGAGGGTCTGAAAAAAATGACAAGCACATGGAAGAATGAGAGAAAAAAGAAGAGAGGAAGAAAGGGAAGAGGAAGGAGGAGAAAAAAAAAGGAAAGAAAAGGAGAATGCATTATTGAATGGAAATTCCTGGATCAGCAAATACACTGTTTACTTGGCCAAGTCTAAAAAGTTCCACTAAACTTCAATTTTCAGAGACAGAGGTGGTATTTATGCAGATGTTACTTAATAACTTTACTCTATTAAGTGTATCTGGGGGCTTCCTAGGTGGCGCACTGGTAAAGGATCTGCTGGCCAATGCAAGAGACACAAGTGATGTGGGTTCAATCCCTGGGCTGGGACAATCCCCCGGAAGAAGAAATGGCAACCCACTCCAGTATTCTTGCCTGGAGAATGCCAGGGACAGAGCAGCCTGGAGGGCTACAGTCCACATGGTTGCTAAGAGTCAGACACAACTGAGCACACACACACACACAAGTGTATCTGGAAACAAATTAGTTTATTTTCAGCAGGTAAACTCTTAATACTTATGTTGAAGGAATAAAGTTCATCAAGTACCTTTAAAGAATTTAATGAGATTTCCACTGTCCTTCAATACAAATGGTGGCCATTAATTTACTTAAGGTCAGTTTTGTTTTAGTTTTGGTTAAGATGTTGGGTCCTGAATCAGGATTCCTAGGCTAGAATTCAACTCCACTATTTGATAACTGTGTGAACTTAAGCAAGTGACCTACTCTCTCTTCATCTTAGTTTTCCCATTGCTAAATGGGGAAGGATAAAACCCTAAATCATAACGGTTTAGTGGGGCAATAAAGTGATTTATAAAAGCAGTTAAAATAGTATCTGGCACATAGTAAGTATTTAATAAACATAAGCTATAATTACTAGTAGAGTTCTTATTTAAGTATTTTAAATTCTATATATTTTTGTTACAAAATATGTACATATATCAACTCATAACAGGATGCAGACAAGGCATCCTGTACCATTGACTTAATGAGTTTGTAATAATTTTATTGAAATTATTTTCTCTAACACTGCTGCCATAGAGAGGGAAGCCAAAGTAACCACTGATTCATGAGCCTAGAAGGTGTACTTTAGGAGGTTGACACAGATTTTCTAAATCTCCTTGAGGCCAGTATTATTCCAGCCTTGCTGCTTAGAGACCTACTTTTAAAGGTACACCTTCCCCATCATGCAGGTGTATCTACATCCTTCACTGTGGAGAAAGGGACAAGAACACCAAACATCCGCACCAATCACAAGCTAGAAAATAACAGCAACTCTAGCCTTCCAGCCACTGCCCTGGCAGCACTCTAACCCATACCAATACCAATGCCACCATTTGCCCATTCCTAGGGAACATGTCCTATTGTAGGTGGCCCAAGGACACAGAAAATAAATGATAATTTCACATTTCTTTGCAATTATTTTTGAGTTTAAAAGGCTCAAAAAAGTTGGGAGGGAGACTCTCTGATCAATTTGTCTAGAATATTTGTTTTCTTAAAAATAATAATGATAAAATATGTATAGTAACAATAACAACAATAGTTATTGTATAATATATACTAGCATATAATATATGCTTTAAGAAATTTCTGTAATGGTTATCTTATTACACAACTTTGGAAGATGATACGATCATTATTCCCACTTTATACATGAGAAGGGCTTCCTTGTAGCTCAGCTGGTAAAAAATCCGCCTTCAACACAAAAGACCTGGGTTCTATCCCTGGGTCAATCCCCTGGAGAAGGAAATGGCAACCCACTCCAGTATCCTTGTCTGGAGAATCCCCATGGACAGAGGAACCTGGTAGGCTACAGTCCATGGGGTCTCAAAGTGTCAGACACAACTGAGTGACTGAGCACAGCACAATATGAGAAAGTTGAGGCTAAGAAGGTAGGTCAGTAGTTCTAGTGGCCCCGCCGTCAGAAACTGGGGAAGGCAGGACCCTGAAGCCACTTCCCATTTTCTTTGATTTGTCCCCATAATCTACCAGGAATTCAACCCTGTTCTCCTGTTCTTCGGGATACACATACTCTACTTACTTTTCATCTCTCCATCTATTTTACTTACTGCCTGTGTCACTGAGAGAGTATATCTTTCATCTTTGTTAATGATTTATGGATTCATTTTGGCATCTTCACGATGTCCACTATTGTTTCTGCTACTTAAATTCACACCCAATTCTTCCTGAACCTCGTCCTACCTTTTAAACTAACTCCTTCCCTGGTTTGGCACCTGTGTTTGCATGTAATTCAGAGGATCCATTTGTCTCCTCAATTAGGGACTCAGCCCTATATTCACCGCATGCAGTACCTTTTATTCCTGATTTCTTTGACAAGTGTGTCTCTATAGAATATTATGATTTTCCCAGAATGTGTAGGACAAGAAATACACACGATAACTAACTGAATCAACAACCCTGAAAGACTATTCTATAAGCACTCAGATGTTCAGTGCTTCCATTTTCACTGCGGAGCTAATTAGTTTTTTTGTAATTAGTGTTTATGAACTCAACCAGCACAAGGAAGTAACATACTGCACCGGATATTCCTGAAGTGATAGGTTACATTAAGAATCCCAAGTTATGAACGCCTGCTACTCATGGGAATGAAACTGGGGCAAAGCCAAGTGACCAGGGCCAAATGAAACAAATCCTAATCTCCTGACCCCGCCCTGACAAAACAGAAGCCTCGCCTTCACTTGTCACAAGGCTGTTTTCTAGGGAGCAAAGCCCTGTTTCTGTTGAGGTGGGTGCAGCTACCAGCAAAGAAACACTCACCATGATTCAACCACGGTTCAGTTCAGAAGCGCAGAAGGCAAAGGAAGCAATTTTGACAAAGAATAGCAAGAGCTATCCATACAAATGTAGAACAAAAACACACACAAAAAAGCATAAAAGGTATTGATAATTAATTTCAAATACCATATGGAAACCGTAGCTAAAGAGAGGGAGAGAAGAAAGCCCAACAAAGACAAATGGAACTGCCGAGGCCATGAAAGCAAATGCCCCAACACTTCGGGCTGCAATTGCAACGCCCAAGTTTTTTCCTGTAATTATGGTTCTACTTATCCCATCTTAGATTCATAGAAAAATCTGAGTGGATAGGGGACTATTTCATGCTGGGAATACAAAAGTAAGTTTGAACAAATTGCCCATTTGTGATTATTTAAATAAAACATCATAATTGGAATATGTTGGTCGATAAAGGCAATTTTTTTTCCTTCTTTCTCTTTTGTATAAGAACAATAGACTAAATGCTATCCTGATTTTTTTTACTGCATTTCTGTAAATACAGTATTTAATGCTAGGTGCCCCCTCAATTTTACATTGTGATGGGCTACAGAAAAGGAGGAGTAAATGCACTCTGAGTTGTTTTCCACACCACTTGGGCTCTGACAAATCATTCACAACATTCTCTGCTAGGCTATTGTCTTCTATCATCATTCTCGGCAGCCTGACTCAGTGGTGCTCCAGTTAAAGGGGGTTCACTTTTACCACATTTATTCTAATAATGGTTCCTTTTACCACATTTATTCCAATGATGGTTCCCTTATACAGTTCTATTTGCCATCACTGTTTTCACAGACCCTTCGAAGTATATCTGTCAAATAGAAGTAAGTACTCCTTCTCTTTTATGTCCAGTAAAATATATTCTCTTTTGCTCCCAGCAAAGAAAAAGATAGTTTTTTATTATCTTGAGATAACAGAACTTCCTGCATCAAAAAATAAATGTTTCTTAGATATGGCTAACAAGATTTAGATACCCCATGTCATCAATTCTGTAGGCACACATAGTCAGGTCTTGAGGTTAAAGGGCCTGGTCTTATTTCCCCAGGCACCATCTATCAAGCTTTTGATCTTCAAAGAGTTTCTAGTTGATTGGACTTTTCAGCTTTTATATATACATTTTTGAAATAGTTTATTTCAACAGGCATTTAAGCAGTACTGAACAAGTTATTCTTTCATAACATCCTTCAATAGATAAGAAATAAAAAGTATGATTTAAAGGTCTACATTGAACAAAGTTTGGGTCTACAAACTTTGGAGAAAATCTGAAGATGTATACCTGTGGCGGATTCATTTGGATATTTGGCAAAACTAATACAATTATGTAAAGTTTAAAAATAAAATAAAATTTAAAAAAAAGAAGAATGAAACATCACCTCTGCCTTCAAAATTAAGGGGAAGACATAAGATACAGACCTATGAGTGTTACCTTAAAAAGCAGCTATGGATCCCAGATGCTAGAGGAATTAAGAGGAAACAGAAAGGATGTTAGGTGGCAGAAAACTGCACAACTGCTGACACCTGCGTTCCCAGATTTACACAGGAGCCTGAAAGAACTAAAAAACCATCTAATTTAGCGACTAGTTTAGGTCTTTGATCTCTTTGGGAAATACTTGGTGAGGGGAAGCTTGGTCTACTCACACCCCGCCTCTCCTTGAACCTCTCTTAGGATGATCACTTCCTGTCAAAATAGCTCATCCTCTCTGTGTTTTGAAAGCTTTTTCATATGTTAATTTGGAACCATGCAAATATTCTACTTTGACCCCAGGGATGCTGCAATTTAGGCCTGTGGTTAAGAGGCCAGGATCTGAAGTCAGACAGCCTAGATCCTAATCCAGACCTTGAAGGCAACTCTCTGGTTTCCTCTTCCACAATGTTCTTTATATCATACTGTAATGATCTTTAGAGAAGTCACATGATCAAGGTCACATATCTGGTAAGTTCCAGAAACAGCAACAACTGAGATATCCTAAAAATCCAGTGACTTTGCCATTATGAAACATTTCAAGAAAGTTTCAAATGTTTTATTCAGGACAGTACTATAGTTTCTTCTGTAATAAATGGTACCACAAAATTCAAGGTAGATTTCAATATTCCAAGTGACCAATTGGTTCAAGGGCTTTGTGAGAAATAGCTGTTTTTGTTCAGTTGGTAAGCTGTGTCTGATTCTTTTGTGATATGGACTGTACCCTGCGAGGCTCCTCTGCCCATGGGATTTTCCAGGCAAGAAGAGTGGAGTGTGTTGCCATTTCCTTCTCCAGGGGATCTTCCTGACCCAGGGATTGAACCCATGTCTCCAGCATTGGCAGGTGGATTCTTTACCATGGAGCCACCTGGGAAGCCCTTGTGAGAAACTGGGGTTATGAAAAACTAAACCAATTGTCTTAATGAGAAATAAGCCCATTAACCCCAACAGTGAACTGTACTAAAATTAAGAAGCCATAATTTCCACCCCCTATATCTTCTTTCCATTTCCATATTCAAAACTCAAGTTTGGACATTTGACCTATACTCTCTAAATTGAGGAATTTCCTGACATATTTTTCCTCATTCCAAATGTATGCTTCCTCCTTCATACTATTCTCCGTTATTATTAACTCAAAACATAGGACACATTGTACCATCTTCCTCTTTAAAAATCTAATAAACCCTAAATATCCATAGCACTGTGTCCAAACTTCTTGGGAAGCTATTTAAGATTCTTTCAACCAGCCCCAAATCTATCCACCTGTAGCCAAACTCATCTCACACTGAGAAAGTTGTTGTTGTAAGGAGTCAATAAATTCAACCCCTGACAAATTCCAATTGTCAATAAACTTTAGCTATTGTAACAGCATTATCCCAGAAGGCACTACCTTCTTCTGCAACTATGGCCATTTATTTAATCATTCAATCAATGTGTATTGAATTTATATTTTAGTGAATATACAGGCAAAAGAGTAAAAATAAACTATAAACTTCATTAGATACTGGTAAATACTAAGAAGAAAAATAAAGCAGAGAGAAAGGATAAAGTATACTGGTGAGGAGGGTTTGAACATTTAGATAAGTGACCAAGGAAGACCTCAGTAAAGGGGGTATTTGAGCCAAGAGCCAAAGAAAGTGAAATACTGCTTTCATGTATATCTAGGTAATTCCATTCAGAAGGAATACGAAGGGTAAGTAGCATGAGATAGAGCATGATCACTGTGCTTGAATTCTGGGAGAAAGCCAGTGTGGCTGGCTCAGATTTAGTTAGGAGGACACTAGTAGGAAACTGATGCATAAATTTAACATGAGAGAAGAGGATTTAGGGGACTGTAGGTCAAACTGAGGAGAAGGCAATGGCAACCCACTCCAGTACTCTTGCCTGGAAAATCCCATGGATGGAGGAGCCTGGTGGGCTGCAGTACATGGGGTTGCTAAGAGTCAGACACAACGGAGCTATTTCACTTTCACTTTCATGCATTGGAGAAGGAAATGGCAACCCACTCCAGTGTTCTTGCCTGGAGAATCCCAGGGACAGGGGAGCCTGGTGGGCTGCCGTCTATGGAGTTGCACAGAGTTGGACACAACTGAAGCGACTTAGCAGCAGCAGCAGCAGGTCAAACTGAGAATTTTATCTTTTCCTTTTAATGTTATGGGGAACCACTGGAGGGTTTGAACAGAGGAATAAGACAGATTTTTTAAAGAAGAGAGTCACACTTCATTCTATGTCAAGCAGAACTCCCAAGTTTTTAGCTTAAAAAACTGAAAGAAGGAAAATACATCATTCCACTTCATTCAGTGACTGTATCTGGAAAACGTTTGGCCCATCCACTTTTATTCATCTATATTCTCTCTTCAGCCTAACCACCATCACTTTTTATCTAATTTAAAATACTACCATCATAAATGGTTTGCCATTATCAGCTCTTGTCCCCACTTAGTCAGTTTGTTTGGCAGAGATTAGGAGGATCCTTGAAACCTATGAAGTCCTGCAGTCGCTTACCTATTGACTTAGAATGTGACTTAACTCTTTATGGCCTGCAAGGCAGTACCCGATTTTGCCAGTCTCTCCTTCTTCAGTGTCATCCTTCTGGCTTTATGACACAAGACCTTCATACACTTGCCCCTCTATGTAGCGGCTGCTTCTCCCTGAAGTCTTTTGAATTGATAATGTCTTCACTTTCTTTTGATCACAGCTTAAATGGTAGTTTCTCAGAGAGACTTTTTCTGACTGTGCTGTGTAAAGCATGTCACTCTCTGTTATCCTATTATTCACCATTCATTCATAAATTCAATTGATATTAAATGTCTACATGTCCGTATTCCCTTAAATGCCATTCTTTTCTTCTCATTACATTTATTCTAATTTGTGACTATATTTCATATGGACTGCATATGGGCTATATTTATAAATGGACTGCAGATCCCATAAAAGCAAGAGTCACATGTGTTCTGTTCACCACTGTATTATTTCTGATATGTGACAGGTAATCAAAAAATATTTGTAGAATAAATGAATAATGTTATTCAGGATCTGCTGGGTTTTCCTTTAGGCTTCTATTATAAAATTTATTTCATTAAAATTTTATTTCATAGGTAATTTTAGATAGTTCTTTTCTTAATAGCATGTAGCTAATTTGATATAGAAGCTATTTCTTTATCATTATTGTATCTTTCAAAAGGCCTAGCTTAGTTTTGTAACTAAAAATACTTCCTGAATTGAACTAATAACTGGGTAGAACATTAGGGCTTTCTTCAATACCTCAAACACATGCTTCTTTGAAGACTTGACTTTATTCCATTTTAAAAGGGTAGTATAAAATAACTAACGCTCTTGGTAGTTCCAGAAGTTTAACAACAAAGCAAATGGACTTTTCATTTGTTTTTTTAGTTGCTAAGTCCTGTCGGTCTTTTGTGACCCCATGGACTGCAGCCCGCCAGGCTCCTCTGTCCATGGGATTTCCCAGGCAAGAATACTGGAGTGTGTTGCCATTTCTTTCTCCAGGGATCTTCCTGACCCAGGGATCAAACCCTCATCTCCTGCACTGCAGGCAGATTCTTTACTATCTGAGCCACCAGGCAAGCCTCCACTACTTTCCATGCTTTAAAACTAATGACTTCCCATTACAATATCAAAAAATACCAAACTAGAGCCTCCAGAAGCCTCCAAAATATGTACATATGTTCACCAAACTCATTTTCTAGGATAATTTCCCTCTCTCATCTACAAATGTTCAGTCATGCTGGCCTTTTTTTTTAAGTATAGTGAATTTACAATGTTGTGTTAGTTTCGGGTTTATAGCAAAGGGATTCAGTTATACATACATACATATATTCTTTCTCCGACTCTTTTCTTTTATAGGCTATTACAGGATGGTGGGGCTTTCCTGGTGGCTCAGTCAGTAAAGAATCCACCTACAATGTGAGGGACCTGGGTTCGATCCCTGGGTTGGGAAGACTCCCGGAGGGCATGGCAACCCACTCCAGTTTTCTTGCCTGGGGAATTTCTTGCCTGTCCATGGACAATCCCCATGGACAGAGGAGCCTGGCAGGCTACAATCCATAGGGTTGCAAAGAGTCAGACATGACTGAGTGACTAAGCACAGAACAAAATGTTGAGCATAGTTCTTTGTGCTATACTATACTTATTGTTTATCTATTTTATATATGCTGCTGCTGCTGCTAAGTCGCTTCAGTCGTGTCTGACTCTGTGCGACCCCAGAGACGGCAGCCCACTGGGCTTCCTCGTCCCGGGGATTCTCCAGGCAAGAACACTAGAGAGGGTTGCCATTTCCTTCTCCAATTCAGGAAAGTGAAAAGTGAAAGTAAAGTCGCTCAGTCGTGTCCGACTCTAGTGACCCCATGCACTGCAGCCTACCAGGCTCCTCCATCCATGGGATTTTCCAGGCAAAAGTACTGGAGTGGGGTGCCATTGCCTTCTCCCATTTTATATATAGTAGTGTGTATATGTTAATCCCCAAATCCTGATTTATCCTTCCCCTACCCCTCACTAGGGGCTTCCCTGGTGGCTTAGAGGATAAAGCATCTGCCCACAATGTGGGAGACCTGGGTTCGATCCCTGGGTAGGGAAGATCCCCTGGAGAAGGAAATGGCAATCCACTCCAGTACTCTTGCCTGGAATATCCCATGGACGGAGGAGCCTGATAGGCTATAGTCCATGGGGTCGCAAAGAGTCAGACACAACTGAGTGACTTCACTTCCACCCCTCACTGGGGCTTCCCAGGTGGCTCAGTAGTAAAGAATCCACTGGCCAATGTGGAGATGTGGGTTCAATCCCTGGGTCAGGAACATCCCCTGGAGAATGAAATGGCACCCACACCAGTATCACTGTCTGGAAAATGGCATGGACAGAGAAGCCTGCCAGGCTAGAGTGCATGAAGTTGGAAAGAATGGGTCACAACTGAATGACTGAGCATGCTCTCCTCACTATTCCCTATGGTGACCATAAACTTGCTTTCTTTTCAAATTTTTTAATTTAAAAATACATTTTCAGTTATTTACAATGTTGTGTAAGTTTCTGCTGTATAGCAAAGTAAATCAGCTATACATACACATATATGCACTCTTTTTTAGATTCTTTTCCCATATAGGTCATTAGAGAGTAGAGTTTCCCATGCTATACAGTAGGTTCTTTTTAGTTATCTATTTTATATATAGTAGTGTGTATATGAAGACGGCAATGGCACCCCACTCCAGTACTCTTGCCTTGCAAATCCCATGGACGGAGGAGCCTGGTGGGCTGCAGTCCATGGGGTCGCTCAGAGTCGGACACAACTGAATGACTTCCCTTTCACTTTTCATTTTCATACATTGGAGAAGGAAATGGCAACCCACTCTAGTGTTCTTGCCTGGAGAATCCCAGGGACAGGGGAGCCTGGTGGGCTGCCGTCTATGGGGTCACACAGAGTTGGACACGACTGAAGTGACCTAGCAGCAGCAGCAGCAGTGTGTATGTCAACTCCAGTCTCCCAATTTATTCCCATCTTTGGTAGCCATAAGTATGTTTTCTGTAACTGTGACTCTGTTTTGTAAATAACAGAGCTTTCTCTGTTATTTGATGAACACCACATAAGTTCATTCGTGCCGTGTTTTTAGATTCCACGTGTGAGTGATATCATGCGATACCCGTCTTTTTCTGTCTGACTTACTTCACTCATACGACAATCTCTAGGTCCTTCCATGCTTGTTCTGTTGTGTATATGTACCACTTCTTCTTTATCCATTCATCTGTCAATAGATACTTAGGTTGTTTCCATGTCTTGGCTATTCTAAATAATGCTGCTATGAAAATTGGGGTACAGGTACCTTTTTGAATGATAGTTTTATCCAGATGTATGCTCAGGAGTGGCATTGCTGAATTATATGGTAACTGTTTTTAGTTTTTAAGAATCTCCATATAGTTTTCCATAGTGGCTTCTCCAACCACATTCCCATCATTAGTGTAGGAGGGTTTCCGTTTCTGCACACTCTCCAGCATTGATTATTTGTAGACATTTTAATGATATCCTTTCTAACTGGTGTTAGGTGTTAACTTATTGTAGTTTTAATTTACATTTCTCTAACAATTCATCCTGGCTTTTTTTTTTTTTTTTTAAATCCCAAACCACAGAGAGTATATTCCCTTCTCTGGGCTGTGCACTGACCATTCCTCTACCCAGAATGCCCTTCACCCTGATTTCTACAGCACAGGCTTCTGCTCCTCCTCTAGGTTCTAATTCAAACACCACCTTTCCAGAGAGATCTTTGCAGAAAGTTGTGTACTTTCTTCACTCTTCTTCAAAGTACTCTATATATTTTCTATTTATCTTTTTGTTCTTAACACCTGCCACTCACTGCAATTAACTTATTTACAAGTTCATGGTTGATGTCTCCACTGCAGAATGTAAGTGCAATCCAGCACATATCTTGGAGTGTTCACTGCTGCTATCCTAGAACAATGACTGGTACACCTTTGAACACACATAATAAATACTTGCAGAATGAATGAATTAACGCATACATGATGAAAATATCCCATGGGCATTTATTATAAACAGTTACATGGCTTATAGCTCTTGAATTGCATGTAAGCTAAACCCCACAAGATATGATTAAGAACAGAAATAGAACAATTCTAAATTATGAACTGGAAGTCATGTAAGTTCCCTTGTATAGGATGTTATACAAGGAAGAAAGAAGGTTTTCTGATGTAAAGGATGCTGGACTCTAATACGGGCTATTATTCCTAGATTTCCAGAATTCGGTTTTTCTCTTCTGTGGGTCTTCAAGAACTAGCATATTTCCTGGCTTAAATGAAATTACGATAGATGCTTATTGAATTGGTCTCAGATTAGAACACAAACCTACACTAGAACATTTGCTGCTATAAACTCCAGCATCACTCAAACTATATTTAAACCATATTTACTTATTTATAAGTATCATTTAAATAGATGGATATAAATTCTTGTCAGCTAATTTCCAGTGATTTACTAAAATGCTCTATTTAAAAATGTCAAGTGGCCATTAGCAGTAAATCTCCCAAAATTTATCTGCCATAATATTCCTACTTAAATATTGTCATTGCGTTATCTCATTTCATTGGTTAATTTTTAAAAAATCTTTCTGAAATTGTTGAAAGTTTTTAATAGCAATCTGTTCTCAAGAATACACAGAAGAACTGTTCAAAAAAGAGCTTCACGACCCAGATAATCACGATAGTGTGATCACTCACCTAGAGCCAGACATGCTGGAAAGTGAAGTCAAGTGGGCCTTAGAAAGGCATCACTACGAACAAAGCTAGTGGAGGTGATGGAATTCCAGTTGAGCTATTGCAAATCCTAATATGCCAGCAAATTTGGAAAACTCAGCAGTGGCCACAGGACTGGAAAAGGTCAGTTTTCATTCCAATCCCAAAGAAAGGCAATGCCAAAGAATGCTCAAACTACGACACAGTTGCACTCATCTCACACGCTAGTAAAGTAATGCTCAAAATTCTCCAAGCCAGGCTTCAGCAATACGTGAACGGTGAACTTCCAGATATTCAAGCTAGATTTAGAAAAGGCAGAGGAACCAGAGATCAAATTGCCAACATCCGCAGGATCATCAAAAAAGCAAGAGAGTTCCAGAAAAGCATCTATTTCTGCTTTATTGACTATGCCAAAGCCTTTGACTTTGTGGATCACAAGAAACTGTGGAATATTCTGAAAGAGATGGGAATACCAGACCACCTGACATGTCTCTTGAGAAACCTATATGCA
>NW_011495049.1:5240368-5271702 GCF_000754665.1 Bison bison bison | reverse complement strand
AAATAGGAAAAGGAGTATGTCAAGGCTGTATATTGTCACCCTGTTTATTTAACTTCTATGCAGAGTACATCATGAGAAATGCTGGGCTGGAAGAAGCACAAGCTGGAATCAAGATTGCCGGGAGAAATATCAATAACCTCAGATATGCAGATGACATCACCCTTATGGCAGAAAGTGAAGAGGAACTAAAAAGCCTCTTGATGAAAGTGAAAGAGGAGAGTGAAAAAGTTGGCTTAAAGCTCAACATTCAGAAAAGGAAGATCATGGCATCTGGTCCTATCACTTCATGGGAAATAGATGGGGAAACAGTGGAAACAGTGTCAGACTTTATTTTTTGGGGCTCCACAATCACTGCAGATGGTGATTGCAGCCATGAAACTAAAAGACACTTACTCCTTGGAAGGAAAGTTATGATCAACCTAGATAGCATATTGAAAAGCAGAGATATTACTTTGCCAACAAAGGTCTGTCTAGTCAAGGCTATGGTTTTTCCAGTGGTCATGTATGGATGTGAGAGTTGGACTGTGAAGAAAGCTGAGTACTGAGGAATTGATGCTTTTGAACTGTGGTGTTGGAGAAGACTCTTGAGAGTCCCTTGGACTGCAAGGAGATCCAACCAGTCCATTCCAAAGGAGATCAGTCCTGGGTGTTCATTGAAAGGACTGATGCTGAATCTGAAACTTCAATACTTTGGCCACCTCATGCGAAGAGTTGACTCATTGGAAAAGACCCTGATGCTAGGAGGGACTGGGGGAGGAGGAGACGGGGACGACAAAGGATGAGATGGCTGGATGGCATCAGAGACTCGATGGACATGAGTTTGAGTGAACTCTGGGAGTTGGTGATGGACAGGGAGGCCTGGCATGCTGTGATTCATGGGGTCACAAAGAGTTGGACATGACTGAGCAACTGAACTGAACTGTTCTCAATTTAAGGTGATTAAAACACATGGAACAGAAATGGAAGGCACATTCTCCCAAGACTTACTAAACATCTCTATACCCAGCTGCCAGTAGGGGCTGCTAAGGCAAGCTTGCAGTTGAATAAGATTGCAAGGCACAGATATTGACGTTTGCTACTCTGGGCCAGGTTGGGCCAAATTCAGTCCATCTGGACCCTCTGTAGGGTCTGCTTCTTTTACCTCGTAACTTATTTCAGCCACCTTCCCTAAGACCAATTTACCTGGTCATAGAATAACTCCAGGACTATTATCTTAAGACATTACAAATAAAACTAAAAACACATACAGTCATATTTATTTCTATTTCATATTTATTTCTATAGTCTTTTCTTTGGTTCTACCCAAATGCACTGTTTTCCAAGTGACTGTTAATCTTCTTAGGAAGAGGGATTTAACACCCTGGGTCTATTTAGATCTTTCTATTTGTGGTAAATAGAGAAGGACAAAATCCCATATAGTTTCACATCTGTAGTTCAGAGTTTTACAATAAAATTGGAGTTCTCCTCGGAGAAGCTCGTGTCCAGAATTATTAGCTCAAAATATATAGTTTAAAATGCTTTAAAAAATAGTTATGTTCCTTTAAAATGAGACAGTTGGCAAGGATGAATCACATGCTGTTTCTGAGGAGCTCACATTTGGAAACAGACAGCAATCACATCTCTCTGGCTAAACACCGTTTGCAATTTTAAATATGAACAACAGTGAGTTTCTCTTCGAGAGCACATGCAACTATATTTCTCAAGGATGAGCCATCCAACGGAACAGCTGATGAAAGCTATGATGGCCTCATGTAATGCGGTCATCAGCTGAGCTCCTTCAATGGGCTAGCCATTGTATTCAATACTCCACATAATCTGTCTCTAATCTCCACACCAGCACTTCAAGGGAAATATTATCTGTACTTCACCATGAAGAACCCAGCGCTCACAGTTGGGTGACTAACTTACTCAAGGTCACCATCTAATGAGTGTCACAGCTAAGATGAATGCAAACTCAGATCTTTCAAATGTCCCTTATACCAAAGCCTCTCTGACTTGGTCTTTCATCAGAACAGTCAGGTGGCTTGTAAAAAAACCCCGTATCTCTGGGCCCAGCTCCAAAGTTTCTGATTTAGTAGGTCCTACGTGGGGCCTGATGATTTGCATTTCTCTCAAGTTCACAGGTGATGATACTTCTGGTCCCAGACCACACGTTGAGGAGTGTTGGCCTACATCACGCTTTTGGTTAAAATGTAAGTCTTGCCATCAGGACCAACCAAGTACTGATCTTACTTCAGAAGTTTTACATATGCTTTTATGAAATTTAAAATGTATCAACATAACATTTATCAAGACCTTTATAGATGTTACTTCTGGAATTTCAGGCAGTTTTAGTGTTCTTTATGAATTGTTTTATGTTTCAAAAATGAGCACATAATTTTGATTACTGGTGAATAAAAATGATTGCATTTAGGAAAAATAAAACATAAACCCCCAGAAGTGTGACATTTGCAGGGATCTCAGTATCTCAACACCTTTTCTAGCTGGGGAGAATATACATATATACACAGAAACACATATCTTTACATGCACAAGGATACAAACCTAATTTTTCAGCCTAACCTAGGTCAGGAAGATTTGTCAAATTCTGAACCAGCTGCTCATTCCACTTAGCCATGCCTGGTAAATTCACTCCCTCAGATAGGTTTCTTTATCTGTACATTGTGAAGACTGGACTAGAATCAAACATCTCGTAGTTAAAGGACTTTTAAAAGACTATCTAGTCTCCAAAGTTCAGTCCAGTTCTGTATACTGTATTAATGTAAATTCTCCTTTCAGGGTTTGAAGGAGAAAAGACCAAATATCAGGCACCTTGGAATGTGAGGGTCATTTAAATGAGACCAGAATAAATGGAAGTGTGTTCAACAAGTCGGTTAAAGATGCAGGGCCAATTGGTCAAAATAGCCTAGTTACAGTTTTACATTTTTAAATGATATCATATTACATAATGATAGCACATGACCATTTGTATCCTGCAAATTATGCCAGCTAAAGGAAACACCCTGGTATTTATGCGATGCTTAGTGCATCTGTCACCATGGCCTTATGGCCCAAATCAAAGTGATCGGAGCAATTAGGATGATTTCCCTATTTGTGTGAATTTTAAAGACTATAGTTTTAGAGTCAGTGGCAGATGACCTACTAATGGTATTTAATGGTTCTCTCAGCAAATTGTGAAGTACCTTGAGTGACCCACTGGTTAAGTACGGAAAAGGAAAATTGGAGTTTTAACCATTTCATCCTTCATTCTTCCTTGTTTCTCTTTTGGATAACAGTGTTAGATTTTTTCCACCTTCAAGGAAGAATAGGGAGAGGAAAAAAGGGAGGGGGGTAGAAAATTAAGATTTCCTGAGCACTAGGCTAACCATCAATATTAGCCATGGTATTTGATCTTTGTAATACTACAGCAAAAGGAAATACCTTCATTTTGCAAATGAGGAACTGAGGTCACACAGCTGGGGAGAAATGAACTGGGATTTGAACTTGATCTACCTGAGTTTTCCTGGTGGCTTCCCAGGTGGCTCAGCTGGTAAAGAATCCACCTGCAATGCAAGAGACGTGGGTTCGATCCCTGGATTGGGAAGACCCCCTGGAGAAGGGAACAGCTACCCACTCCAGTATGCTAGCCTGGAGGATTCCATGGACTGTATAGTCCATGGGGTCGCAAAGAATCAGACACAACTGAGCAACTTTCACTTTCACTACCTGACTCAAGAGTACAAGTGTTTCCACAATGTTTCCCAGAGAGAGAAATGCCAAGAACATTTCTCTATGATGCTCGGGGGCGGCAGTGGAAGCTAAAAAGGACAAGATAAGACTTCAAGCCCACTAAGGCTGAGATATGACCCGCAGTGGAACCCCTACAGATGTTCTTAGATTCTTAGTTTTTCTTTTTTTAAAAAGACACTTCTTGGTATTTACATACATGAGCATCATAAACAAGCAAATCAAAGAAAGTCAAGAAGAAAGGGGAACAAAAAGGAAAGAGATTCAAAACCAAGGCAGCCATCAAGGAGAAGCAAAGACAAATTTGATCAGGGGAGGATAACTAGAGCTGAGACACGAGGAAAGCAAAACGAAGCTGGCAAGGGTAACAGAGCAGTTTGGGCATCCTGCCTTAGCTGCTGCTTCTCCCTTCTCTCTTAGCAAACAACCTAATCACTGGCCTGAAAACAAGGGGCAAGCAGTTGGCCGAGGAACCAAAGTCAAGGCAAGTTAGAGCAGACAAATTCCTGCCAAAGAAGTTTCTCACCCTGGGAGCAGGTGATAAATCCTGCAAGGCTCATGTCTGTAGAAGGGGAAATATGTCTCCTCTCCAAATAAGACTAACTTCAGGGCTTCTAGGTTAGCTCTGTCTGTCAGACTCCATATAGGAAAAAAAAAAATAGGAAAGCAGGCCTGAAAGGAAGAAGCTTCAAGAATGGCACCCATTTCCTTTGCTATCTTGGACCAAATACCCCCCAAATCCTCTACTATTTATGCCTGCTTTGATACACTGGCCAAATAAGTGAGTTTTTACTCTTGGACAAAAATTTCTTCATTTTGTGAATATACATCATAGCTAGAATTGTAATATAATCTCCAGAGAAGAGCATCAGTTTAAAAAATAAATAAATAAACATCTTTTTGACTGAACTAGCAATTTCCTAGTCCCTTCGTGCTTACAGGAGAGTTCATTTGAAAATGGAGGGGCCTTAAAGACTCAGAGAGTAGGTGCTCTTTATCCTAAGGAAGTGGCTTAAAATAGCAAAACGGGGAATTAGGAGTACAGGTGTGTTCTAGATATATTTTTGTCATTACAGGAAGAGGTCCCTCTAAAAGTAAAAGAAACACTTGAAAGTCTTAATAACCCTTAAAAAACTGTTGTTTCTGTGTAGCTAGGCCATGAATGAGCTGCTTCTGCATACATCAGAAAAGAAGGCCATAATTTGACATGTGATTTAAGGCAGGATCCACCTGCATAATTAAGAATCTTATCTATTCAGGTCTTTTCCTGAACGAAGTCCATCTCCTTTTGAGCCCTAACTGTAGTTTGGTACATTGGTTTTTTATACTGCCTAGGATAGTTTTAGCGCATGAATTTTTTTTTTCATATTTACTTCACTTGTATTAGATTGTAAGTCTAGCCATTCAACAAATATTTTATTGAGCAGCCACTACGTGCCAGAAGACAAACACTGTTAGACTGAGGATTTAAATCGTATTTGATTTTGATTTTTCTTCATATATCATAAAATGAAAATAGTAGTAGTACTTATTCCATAGGGCTTCTGTTTGAATCAAATTACAGAAGCAACCCTTAACCCATGGTCTGAAGTGTCATAAGTGTTCAATACACATTATTATATATCATTATTGCTAGCATATACATCACTATTGCTAGCACAGTGCCTGGCATACACCAGAGATTTAATAAGCATTTGCAGAAGGAATGGTCAAAGACTGGTGGCATACAGTGCCCAACAAGGCAGTGACTATGCATATTATGCCCCTGGGGAAGAGACAGGCTACCCACTCCAGTGTTCTTGGGCTTCCCCTGTGGCTCAGCTGGTAAAGAATCTGCCTGCAATGCGGGAGACCTGGGTTCCATCCCTGGGTTGGGAAGATCCCCTGGAGGAGGGAATGGCTACCCACTCCAGTTTTGTGGCCTGGAGAATTCCATGGACGAGTCCATGGGGTTGCAAAGAGTCGGACACAACTGAGTGACTTTCACTTCACTCACATGCATATTATACAATTGGTTTTATCATTGATACTAACTGGCCCCATGGTTCCAGTCATTTAATAGGTTTTGGGAAGGTTTACTTATAGTAAGTTGACACTAAAATCATTTTGTTTTCAAAGACTTAAAAAGTGCAGTTAATTTTTAGCGTGGAATATATGAGCACTATGCGTGATAGCAGAAATCACACTGGGTTGGAATAAGCCCAGCATCCTGACAGGGTCATTTCTTCCAAATAGATGTATGACATTTAAAAGTCACTTGCTAGACCTCCCTGAACATTTCTTCTTCAATTGTAAAATGAGGAGGATTAGACTCAAACTTGATGTTTCCTTCCAGCATTAACTGTTTATGATCCTAAATAATTTTCACAGTAAGATTCTGAAAGGGCTGTAGCCTGCCAGGCTCCTCTGTCCATGGGATTTCCCAGGCAAGAATACTGGAGTGGGTTGCCATTTCCTTCTCCAGGGAATCTTCCTGACCCAGGAACACCGAACTGGGTCTCCAGCATTGTGAGCAGATTATTTACCACCTGAATGACCAGGAAAGCCCTTAACAAATGCAGATGAATAAATTATGTCAACTTTTGGTTTTCCCTCCATGACCTTCCTAGGGATTGTGTGGACAACAATGACCATTGTTAACAGCATCTGAGGACTTCTAAAAGCCAGGTAATATGTGTTAAGTGCTTTTACATGGAGTCTCTCATGTAATAAGTTTCACAAGTCAAAATAAAGTATTATTAATATCTCCAAAACAAACTCAAATTTAGAGAAAGTTACTAACTTGCCTCTGGTCATATAGATGACAAGCAGAATTAGGACATCTGAGCTCAGTATATCTTACAAAGGTGAAATAAATTGAGTTCTGCCTGCCCCCATAAAACTAAGCTTGGTCTTAAACTCCTTTCACTGATGGGTCCTCAGTCATCCTAAATTGGCCCACTGTACCTAGATTGACAGGTAGATATTTTTAAGTCTCCAATCATGCATGGTTGTGGGATGTTTGCATCTGTGATTGCACATGTGAGACCCACACACAAGGCTGCAATGTGGGCATGGACATTCCCCATACAAGAAAGTGTCAGCTGACAAGTTGCCTTTGTAAGACATAGTTAATCACTCTACTAGGAAAATAATACTTTACACATGCTCCCCACTGCTCCTCTCTCCCTCAACTCAATGGAAGACAGCCCTAAGCTGACTGTTTCAAAAATGTAATTCTAAAATATTAAAAAAAAAAATTACTTTCTAAATATGTTTCACATGTACAGATCCCACTTGTTGGATTTGGGTCACAAAACAGTTGGTAAGTTGGAGATACCCAGAAGTATATGTGTACGCTAAGTCCCTTCAGCCATGTCCGACTCTTTGTGACCCTATAGACAATAGCCTAGCAGGCTCCTCTGTCCATGGGGTTCTCTGAGCAAGAATACTGGAGTGGGTTGCTGTGCCCTCCTCCAATGGATCTTCCTGACCCAGGGATCAAACCAGCATCTCTTAACCAGTCTCCTAGAGGGTTATTGCAAATGGTCAGGAACCTGATTATCTCAATTGACCAGGAAGGTTGTATGGTGAAAGAAGGTGGAATGTCCCTTGAAATGAGAAGACTCTAAACATGATTCCTAAATGGAGAGGATTTTTTTTTTTACTATGTTGCTACTGGAAAAGTAGTTGGGCCCTATTCTTACAGTGCATCAACCGAGGCCTTAAAGTTAATTACAGTCTTGTATTTATTCTGACTCTATTATCTGATATTTACAGATGAAAAGAAGATGGTTTAATCACCAAGGTGGTTTTAATGTGTGCTTATCTCCCTTTATTCATGCCATGGGGGAAAAAAACATGTATTTGTAATTCTAAAAAAAAGGAAAAAGAATGAAGGATTTCATCTAATCTTTAATTTCCTAATATACATCAAATGAATCTGAGTATTGCAGCCCCCTAATCTATACAGTGCAGCCTTTTTTCATTTCTCTAACATGGAACACGTGGAAAAGACTCCTCCATTCTGAAATGGCTAATTTCAAACTTTCCCTGGGTACTCTCCTCTGAGCCCCATTACCAACACATGATTGTCACTGCAGCATGGCTTTCCTGACACATGGGTGTTAAAAGGCAGTGACAGAGCCAACAGGAATGAACCGAAGCCATTTCTCTACACTGTAGAACTACCCTGACAATCCAAAGGAACACGCCATCTGCATTCTGTGTTGCTGCAACCACTGAACTGTGGGTTTGCAATTTCAGAATTCAGAATGTCATGCCCGGCGCCACTTTAGGGAGCTCCCACAGCTGCTACTTTTGCTTCCCTGCCTTTAGAATTCTGATGCTGAAGTTAATACACGAAGACATCCTTGTGTAGTGATGGAGACATGGCAGTAGGGCATGCTAGAGCACCATATATTTTCACGCACTTATTTATTCAAGCTGTGTGGCCTTCCCCCATCTCCCTTTCCCTCTGCAACTTATCAACCCGAGCCCTCAGACACTCACACCCACACAATGATCTCAGCAGGCAAGGAGGAAAAGTAAAAGCAAATGTACTTTAGAAAAAGTACAGGAAACCAACACTGAAATGGCCATTACTTGGCATTTCAATTTTACCTGTGGTTTCAGCTTCTGCTCCAAGTACACGCAATGAATGTGGCCTGATTACCTTAATTCAGTGATATTGCCAATAATCACAATGACAGGCAGTGTCTAAGAGATTGTCCTTGATGGCAGAGTCACAGAAATGGAGATATGGAGAATGTCCGTTGAGCACAACACACAAAAGGAAGAATAGAGAGATGCTCAGTGCTCTCTATCCTTGGAGAAGGGTGGCTGGTAAGAGTGAATTCACTTTGTGATTAACAGTAGGGTTGATAAGTTGATCTTTTACTGATCTCTTCTAGCATTCTTACCCTCAATTCCATGGGAGGATCAGAGGAGAGCCGAGATACAGAACAACCACAGAGACAGTTTAGTGCTGATTTGACTTAGTATGAATAAGAGAAAGTTTTACAAAATGAGTTAGAGTTAAACATAGTCATAAAGAAAATTGATTTTAAAATACCAAGGGCTATTCCTTGAATAAAAAGAATCACCAGCCAACCAAAAGTAGCCTTTCTAGTTGCAGTACTGACTGCTGAGAGGAAGTCGATTTTCTGTCTTTGATAACCACGGACATTTTAAGTTAGGGAAATCTGTTGGGTTAGGGAAATCATAGATGAGATGGAAGGCAAAGGTTAAGGATACTGCAAGTCATTGATGTGATGACAGACTAAGAAGTGACCAATGAATATGAGAAGAACACTGAGACGTAAGAAGATATTGGTAATGGGGAGGAAGTGCAGAGAAAGGTGGAGATTCTAGACCGTGCTCTTTGTATTCTCAGCTCTCAGAAAAGCATCATTAGAAAGTATAACTCTTCACAGGATACTCTACCTCTGGCCTACACAGTATGAACATCAGAACTTGAGCTGCAGTTATCAATTGAAATTTACTTATTCCAGGCTCCTCTCCATTGCAATATCTCAAGATATTCTTAAATGGCTTTTTAAAAGATTTGAAAATATTGAGATGAACTGATTCTGTGCACCAGGATACCCCCTGCAGAGGTTAAAGTTAACTTAAACAAGACACTCACAGAATCTTGTGTGGGTAAATATGTGTATTTACATGGCTATATGCTTCTAGCTATGCATATTCATGGATATCTCACATGAATATGTGTATACGTGTGTATATCCTTATCTAACTGACAATAATATGCAATGAGCTTCTGAAATCTATCTTTAATTCCTCCTCAGAAAGCAATGAAGACATGCTTAGACAGAGGCAGACAGGATCCCATCTTATCTTCTGTTTCACTGGTTGCCTTCTGTCTCCATTTCCTGCATGGTCCCAAAACTACATCTCCGTGTTTACAACACTACTCTGGAATAAGTCATTTATTTGTATCAGGTTTGATGTATCAACTAGAATTTGGGCACAGTTTCTCCTCTGTGATATTCCACAATTCACTCATTCATTCCTTCACTCAATAAGCATTTATGAAGCACTCATTAGGGAGCAGGCATTGTTCTGTCAAGTCCTAAAAATATAGTCATGAGTCAAAGAGACACAAATTCAGTGCCTTTATGGAGCTTACATTCTTAGGGTACACAGACAAACAGATTAATCAGCAAATGTCAGATTATGAAGCATAAAGCAGGATAGAGGGGAATAGGGAGTGGGTAGCCAGTAGGGTGTGTCGGGTTTTTAGATTTTACATTAAGTAGGTAGGGTGGTGCCATTCACCTATGTGCTGTTTGTTAGTGGTCTTTCTCCTCTGTTTCTTCCTCATCTTTTTTTTTTTTTTTTGAATAGGAGGGATTTTATAGCTCCCTAAATACTAATTAGGAAGAGTCAATTTTCATGTTTAGTACCTCTTAAAAGAGCATCCTCACTATGTCTATTAACTGACTTTAGTCTATTTCTAAACACTCAGTATTTTGCTATATTAAACAGTATTATTCCTAGCAGCAGAAGACTATAAGTAAATAAGTGTTAGTGGCTCAGTCGTGTCCAACTCTTTGTGACCCCATGAACTGCAGCCTGCCAAGCTCCTCTGTCCATGGAATCCTCCAGACAAGAATACTGGAGTGGGTTGCCATGCCCTCCTCCAGAGGATCTTCCTGATCCATAAGCTTTATCTCAATTCTGTGAATATCTTAAGAATTTGCTAATGGAAAATTATGGCATCATATGCAGGCTACCTTACATATTACCACTTGTCAAAGAATAAAATATAGAAAGCCAAATTAAAAGAGAAAAATGGTCATGTTATCTAATTACCTGTGAAATTCTTGGGGCAGATTGGTTAAAAATAAGTTAACCACCATATGGTACCATCTTATCTATTAATTTTATGAAAATTATAAAATAATGATGCCATCAAATGCTGTTCAGCTTGTAGTTGAATTACCTTTTAGTGTAGTATCTTTTAAAATGTTAGTCACTCAGTCATGTCCAACTCTTTGCAACCCCAGGGACTGTAGCCTGCCAGGCTCCTCTGTCCACGGAATTCTCCAGACAAGAATGTTGGAATGGGTAGTTATTCCCTTCTCTAGGGGATCTTCCCAACCCAGGGTGAACCTGGGTCTTCTGCATTGCAGGCACAGTCTTTGCTATTTATCAGGGAAGTCCTACCATACTTAATTTACTGATGGTAGTGTAAAATGGTAAAAATTATTTGATGTGTCAAGAGTCCCAAAGGAGGTCATTCTTTTCACATATTAATTCTACTTCTATAAACTTACTGTAAATACATACAAAATTATTTATTGAACCACAAAGTGACCTAGTTACTTAACAACCAGGAAATGGTTAGGTAAAGTCGAGTACATCAATCCTATATATGGCATTCTAAAAAGGAAATCATTGAAGATAAATAAGACTGAAGCGTAATTGAAAAAAAAAGCATATAAAAATATGACTATTCTATGTAAAAATGCACTATGTTCTATAAACTATTCTATGTATTCCAAACGATTAGTATCAAAAAGAAAAATGAAAATCAATGATTTACTAGGAAGATATAAAAATGCATATATTACTAATATATATTAATATCATATATATATACTAATAACATATTTTATATATTAGGCTACCCTTGCTTAAATATTATTTCTACAATTTATAAAACATAATTTTAATGTTTGAGGCAAGCAAATTCTTGAATGAGTCTGTGAAACTGTATTAGATGGCTGATGTCCCACTTTTTGTTAACTGTGTCATGTCATCTTTAAGATGATATCCATCTCATCTTATGTAAAGATTCTGGGGCTCCTAACTATATTAAATCACATATTAAACATATTTTCTCATTTCTCCAAATTCAAGATTCTAATTCTCTTTAATGCACTATTTTAATTGGAATGTTGCTAAATCCGTTGACAGTCTTACCAACCATTTTAACAGCCTTTTAATTTGTCGTCTAGAAAATTATAACTCTTCATTAACTTTGGGAGACACAGCGTTGCAGTTGTGATATATCATTCCTCATTTTATTAACAATCTACTTAATGAAATTCAGGCTTCAAGCAGATGATGGTGATAATGTAAGCACTTGCCCTGGATTTTTTTTTTCTTTAACAAAATTAAGAATTTACTGATAAGCATAATAGGAGAACAAACATTCAATTCCTCAGGAGTGCAAGAAGCAAAAACCTAAAGAAAGAGATTTTTTTTTGACTCCTCCTATATGTAATTAATATCCATATGAATTTTTCCAAAATACCTAATCCCTTTACAACATCATTTGCCACTTATGGCAATACTGGGAGGCTATGTCTGTCATTCAATATTTATAAACATAATCCACTTGGATCAAAGAAGAGGAATGACATAATCTGACAGAGAATCTCGGTGAGCGTGAAAATGACACTCAGGGCAGGAGGCAGGTGCAGGAGAAAGGACACTCCTTTGGCAGGGGGCAGGGAGCCATCTGGAGGTTCTTTAGCGGATTCCCTGGTGGCTCTGCGGTAAAGAATCTGCCTGACAATGCAGGAAACATGGGTTCGATCCCTGGGTGAAGAAGATCCCACTGGAGAAGGGAATGGCTACCCACTCCAGTATACTTGCCTGAAGAATTCCACAGACAGACAGAGGAGTCTGGAGGGCTATTATCCACGCGGACGCAGAGTCAGGCATGACTGAGCACACATGCTGGAGGTTCTCTATTCCAAATGGCATTCACATGTGTCTACACATTTAAATATAGTTGCTTTCTTGCTCATCAGATCTCTCATACTGTGGTCTTAATAATTAATTCTGAAATTAATTATGACTAGATATATTCAAAGGTCTGGCAAGTCAGTTGAAGAGCTGAGACTGAGTCTTCAGAAAAGCAGACATAGAAGGAGTAACCTGAGCGATCTTAAGGATCATTCATGTTTCTTACTCTCACTTTAGGGAAGAGAATTGAAGCTTCCAGAGGGTCACTGACTTGCCAAGGTAATATAAGTAAATTAGTGTCAGAGTCAAGGCTTCATGAGGACAGGGTAGTCCTCTGCCAGGGCCCATTCCGGCAGCACATGTGCTGGCTACACAATGACTGAGCCCTCCAAGACATCATGCCTTATACTGCATTCACCTTGGCAGTGCCCCACGAAACTGCAGAGATGACTATAAAAGATAGCTTCAGTGGGGAAAAGCATCTTCTCACAATGTTTTATTTTTTTTTTTTCTTCTTTTTTTGTTCAGGTTTATATAGCAAATGTTGTAACACACTGAGATTAATTTTCACATAAGACCTATTTTTCCCACAGGAATCAGACATCATTTCATTCTTCGTGCCCTTCTCAGATCATGACAGTGTCCTCCCCAGAGATGATTTGTTGTATAGGTGGAAAGCTTCCCACAGACACATACAAAATAGACAGAAAAATCCAGTCATCCTTGCCTTTGTCTCTTGATTCCATCTTTTGTGCTCTGGCGTTTGTGTATTTTGAACCAGGAAGCAAGAGTTCCTTTTGAAATAAACTCTAGTCAATAATTTATAGTTAGGGCAAATGGAAACTAAGAGTAGATCAGGGTATTATATGACCTGGAATTTATTGTTAATTGTTCTAATGATCATCTGATTAAAATACGTCACAACCAAATCCAATCAAAGCCCCCAACTCTATGTGCAAATTCTTTAAATAACATAATATACATTTAATAAATATGATTTTCATGTATGTTCATGAATATAAATGTGTAAATATTTTATTGTGCTTAATACATGCTGTATGTTCTCTGTGATTTATCCAACATACATGTTTAATATGTTTATACTTATGGGCTTTCCAGGTGACACAGTGTGAAGAATCTGCTTCCCACTGTAGGAGATATAGGAGATGTGGGTTTGATCCCTGGGTTAGGAAGAGCCCCTGGAGATGGAAATGGCAATCCACTCCAGTATTCTTGCCTGGAAAACCCTATGGACGGAAGAGCCTGATGGGCTACAGTCCACGGGGTCACAAAGAGCTGGACATGACTAAGCACACAAATATTTATACACATATGTATAAATAAACATGAGGAAGCCTTACAAAGCTGTGAAAAGAAGAGAAGCTAAAGACAAAGGAGAAAAGGAAAGATATGCCCATTTGAATGCAGAGTTCCAAAGAATAGCAATAAGAGAAGAAAGCCCTCCTCAGTGATCAATGCAAAGAAAGAGGAAAACAATAGAATAGGAAAGACTAGAGATCTCGTCAAGAAATTTAGAGATACCAAGGGAACATTTGATCCAAACATGGATACAATAAAGGGAAGAAGTGGTATGGACCTAACAGAAGCAGAAGATATTAAGAAGAGGTGGCAAGAATACACATAAGAACTATACAAAAAAGATCTTCATGACCCAGATAACCACAATGGTGTGATCACTCTCCTAGAGCCAGATATCTTAGAATGCAAAGACAAGTGGGCCTAGGAAGCATCACTATGAACAAAGCTAGTGGAGGTGACAGAATTCCAGTTGAGCTATTTCAAATCCTAAAAGATGATGCTGTGAAAGTGCTGCACTCAATATGCCAGCAAATTTGGAAAACTCAGCAGTGGCCACAGGACTGGAAAAGGTCAGTTTCCATTTAAATCCCAAAGAAAAGCAATGCCAAAGAATGTTCAAACTACTGCACAATTGCACTCATTTCACATGCTAGCAAAGTAATGCTCAAAATTCTCCAAGCCAGGTTGCAACAGTATATGAACTGTGAACTTCCAGATGATCAAGCTGGATTTAGAAAAGGCAGAGGAACCATAGATCAAATTGTCAACCCCTGCTGGATCATCGAAAAAGCAAGAGAGTTCCAGATAAACAACTACCTCTGCTTTATTGACTATGCCAAAGCCTTTGACTGTGTGGATCTCAACAAACTGTGGAAAATTCTTAAAGAAGTGGGAATAACAGACCACCTGACCGGCCTCCTGAGAAATCTGTATGCAGGTCAAGAAGCAACAGTTAGAACTGGGTATGGAACAACAGACTGGTTCCAAAGTGGAAAAGGAGTATGTCAAGACTGTATACTGTCACCCTGATTGTTTAACTTATATGCAGAGTACATCATGCAAAATGTCAGGCTGGATGAAGCACAAGCTGGAATCAAGATTGACTGGAGAAATATCAATAACCTCAGATATGCAGATGATACCAACTTTATGGCAGAAAGTGAAGAAGAACTAAAGATCCTCTTGATGAAAGTGGAAGAGGAGAGTGAAAAAGCTGGCTTAAAATTCAACATTCAGAAAACTAAGATCATGGCATATGGTCCCATCACTTCATGGCAAATAGATGGGGAAACCATGGAAACAGTGAGAGACTTTATTTTGGGGGGGCTCCAAAATCACTGCAGATGGTGACTGCAGTCATGAAATTAAAAGATTCTTGCTCCTTGGAAGAAAAGTTATGACCAACCAAGACAGCATATTAAAAAGCAGAGACATTACTTTGCCAACAAAGGTCTAGTCAAAGCTATGGCTTTTCCAGTAGTCATGTATGGATGTGAGAGTTGGACTATAAAGAAAGCCAAATGCCGAAGAACTGATGCTTTTGAACTGTGGTGTTGGAGAAGACTCTCGAGAGTCCCTTGGACTGCAAGGAGATCCAACCAGTCAATCCTAAAAGAAATCAGTACTGAACATTCATTGGAAGGACTGATGCTGAAGCTGAAGCTCCAATACTTTGGCTACCTGATGTGAAGAACTGACTCATTTGAAAAGACCTTGATGCTGGGAAAGACTGAAGGCAGAAGAAGTCAGCGACAGAGGATGAGATGGTTGGATGGCATCACCGTCTTGATGGACATGAATTTGAGTAAGCTCCGGTAGTTGGTCATGGACAGGGAAGCCTGGCGTGCTGCAGTCAGTGTGGTCACAAAGATTCGGACACAACTGAGCAACTGAACTCGACTGAATTGTATATAAATATATACGAGTACAGTCAAGTGAAAAAATTAAAAGTATATCCTACAAGTATATGGTACAACCCTTAATTTCACAGGATTTAGGAGTTAAGATGCTGTTGCAAAAATCCTGAGGTTTGAGGGGTAGTCATTTGATCTTATGGAACCCCTCCTTAACTGGGCTCTAAACAAATATGACATAGGATCTCCACGCTCATATAATAAAAACTGGTTTAGCAAAGTATCATTACAACAAAATACTTCATAAAATATGTTGGGATATGATTTGTAAATTGAATTATAATTTTATTTTTAAAAGTCCCTAAATGTTTAAACCAGTATTAAAGCCTAGCCTACTTTCTCTTTTCCCCTTCTACATTAACATGATTTAAAATGTTCACAAGTTCTTCAGATGAAATTAGTGACATGCATAGAGATTTATATAGAATCATGTTCACTGGAGCATTATAATAAAAAATGCATGAAAACTAAAATTCCATCGGAAGAAAAAGATTAAATGAAAAGCATAGTGTGGGTATATCCATATGACAATGCCACACAGCTGTTAAAGAAAACTTATATCAGAATAATATTTTCAGAAAAAGAACACATTCATGACATAGTAAGTAAAATGAGTAGGGTACTACATAGTACATATAGTTCCAAGTTTTAAAACACATTACCCAAATACATAAACAGATTAAGAGGCTAGAAAATAAATATTCCAAAATGATAATAGCAGTTACTGTTGGGAGGTAAAATAATAGGTTCTTATAATTTTCTTCTTTATATACTTGGTATTTACAAATTGTCTACAATAGATGTGAATTTGTTTTATCCAGGAAAAAAAAAATCTAATGCTAATAATTTAAAAGACTCTTAAAGAGTGGTGGTTTAATTTCTAAGTTGTGTCTGACTCTTGCAACCCCATGGAATGTAACCTGCTAAACAGTACTGGAGTGGGTTGCCATTTCCTTCTACAAGGGATCTTCCTGACCCAGGGACCAAACCTAGGTTTCCTGCACTGCAGACAGGTTCTTTATTGACTGAGCCACCAGGGAAGCCAAATTACCCAAAACTCCATGCAGCAGCCTGTGCCCTCCCTGCCTGTTAATGCATCTTGGTTGTTACGCAGTCATGTGTAAATGTCCAGGATTTCTCAAACACTGGGCCAAGCCAAGCACTAATGAACACACTGTTTTCCAAAAATAAACAGAGAAATGAAGGAAGACACTGAATTTTGAGCACTGTATGCTAAATATTGATTGTAATTATGAAGCACAATTCATTTGATTAAAAGGATAATTAATCAAATAAAAAAATAAATACATGGGGTTTAAACTAAGTCCCTAGCTATTCAGGTTCATTTGGCTCCCAGCTTAACAATTATTTACATTTAGTATAAACTAATTTACTGTTATTATCATTTTTATTAACGTCATCAATTTCTCTGATTTACTTTCACACATTCAAGGAGAATCAACAACACTAATTTTCCAGCCTATAATTTGTATGTAACAACCAAGCCTAGTGTACACCTCTCATATGAAATTAATTCTTTTTTACTTTAGTTGTTTCGGATTCAGTCCTGATCAAATGAAATTCAAAATGCTATTTATATTTTTTCTAAGACACAAAACCTCCTCCTCAGAGGTCACCGAAACTGCATCAAACAAGAGGCTAATTAATGTGTTTATTAGGTTGTCTCTGAAATAAACACATATTTTCAAGAGTGAAAAGTCTTCTTTTTCATTTCTTTTTTCTTTTTTTTAAAACAAGTGCCAGGTGATAGCATCCATTAAACACAAACACTGCATACTCAGAGGACGACTTTCTACAAATGTTTTTAAAGGCTCCTTTTGGCTCTGAATAAAGCAATATACTGGGACTGCCATGGGAGCATGAATCGGGCTGTGAGAAGCCATAATCGGAATATGCTAAGAAAATGTAAGCAAAAAATTGCAAATAAAACTGCTTATATTCATGTAACTTGTTTGGCGACAGCCGTATAGCATAAGGAAAGCTGCTATAACTCATAACAGCATCTTGTAATAAAACAGCTCTATGCATCCCTCTCAAACTGTTCAGCGCTCAAATCTCATCAGATGGCTGAGTAAGCATTACACTTTGGGACAGTAAATCTGTTTCCAATATGGTGTACATTCACAGACAGGCGCTTTAGTATTCATCCTAAGACACTTCCAGCTAAGTACTTATAAAGAAAGGGTAATCATATATTTAAATATCGGGATGCTATTTTCTCGGTCTATTTTAGTAATCTAGTTCACACTACAGCAATCCTAAATGGATCTTAGGAAATCTTCAGCAAACTCAACCTTGACTCGCATTGCAAAAATCTCAACAGACAATGGTCTCCAGGAAGCCTTCCCTTCTGTTTCCCTAATGCTTTGGGCTTCTGTTGGCCAGACTAGCTTCTGTCTGGTGTTAGCATGACTGAGCTCTTTACCTCTCTGGCATGAGCTTGTGAATTTCCTGAGAGCATGGACTACACCTTTTTCCTGTTTCCCTAGCTCCCAAACAAAACTAGGGACAAAGCCTGCCATAGTTAAGTGTCTGCTGACTGAGTGATCTCTGAGGGTTTAAAGTTAACTAGCCTGAATTTGAGGTTTCGAATCCTTTCCACAGCCCTGAGGTTTGAATGGGGGTGAGGATAAAGCAAACAGCGAATGAGGTTTTCAAGCTGTTTACAGAAGTTCATTCTTCTAAGAGATCCATCCCTGGTTTGAGCTATGGAAAAGATTGCTTCTATTCTGGTACCAACACACTGGAATCAGAGAAAGAGAGAGGACAGAGGTCTTTGTTCCTCCCGTTTTCCTTTGTGGCACTACATCCATGGCCAGCTTACCTGTCTCAGTGTAGGGACACAAAGTAGGAGAATTATTAGAGGCAACAGAAACATTCTCTTAGAAAAGAGATTTTTTTTTTTTTAATTTAAAAGCATCTCCATACAGATAAAGATTTTAGCTTCTATAAAATTAGATCATTTAGAACTCTAGGCAACCCTAAAGATACATTTACTATGTGGTGAGACTGGTTTTAGATGAGTTTGAGCTCTGATTGAGCAGGAATACCCCACCTCCCTGCCCCCACCCTCACCTCTGCAATGGTTTCCCTTGGTTTCTCTTTCAGGGGCTACTTTCACATGTATGTGTCCATGATCATGCCTAGAGAAATGGAAATCGCTGAACGCCGTGGTCTCAGCCTATGACGTGGCAGACTTATCTCTTAGAGAAATGTACAGGCAGAGCCTGATGGCCTAATTACATGGGGGGATTGGTGAGATCTGAGCCACAAGAAATGCTGCCTCTCCACTAAGTGATAAATGGAATTCAGAGTTGGGAAGTTGGCCCTGCTGATGGATGACACTGCAGGGCTCTGGTGAGGGGAGAGCACGGCACACTTGGACACCAGGGAGATCCAATGACTTTGGGGAGTCCTGGGCTCAGTCTCCTGGGCTGGGACAGGCTGTCCCACAAGATGTCTCTGTCAACACAGGAATGTGTTGGGTCTTACAGGGATTCGTGAATAGAACTGTAGAGTTCCCAATCTCTTTTGTCACTACACTTTTCACTCACAGTAACAATCTGGTAGTAACAAATACTGTTTATGAATTATTTCACCATTAATAAAGTTTACCCCCAAAATTACACTTTGGAGTAGGTACCAAGATACCAATTGTATAGAGGAACACAACTTCACCCCAGGAAAACCCAAGACTTGCCCAGCATCACATGGCACATGGTGATCTGGCATAGGATTGAAGCTCTGTCTTTCTGTCTCAAATTCTGGGTCCGTTTACTGGTTTCAAGGAGTTTGGAACATCTGAGTTGTTGGAAAATCTGTGCAGAGGAACAAGTCAGGAGGGAGGCAAGGGATGGAGAGGCAGGCACTGGGGTTTCTTGGCAGGCTGGAGCTCTGACTTGCTCTGATCCAGCCTCTCTGTTCACATAGGAAATAGCAGGAGAAAGACAGGAGATGAAGACTGTGAGGTGAGGTAAGGTAAGGACACAGCAAGGAGCTGGCGGCTACAGCAGGCAGAGAATGGCTCGGCCCATCATGTCACAGAGGTCTCCTTTGGGTCAGAGAATGCAAAGGCTCCAGCCAAAACAGTTATAACAGGGAGAAGAGCTAAGGACCACCATTCTGTGGTTAAAATAAATAATACTTGCATGGATACTAGAGAGCAAAGGGAAAATTTTCCTGCCTGTGCTTTGTACTTTAAAAAAATTATTTATTTATTTGGCTGCACTAAGTCTTAGTTACTGCATGCAAACTCTTAGCTGGCATGCAGGATCGAGTTCTTTGACCAGGGATCGAACTTGGGCCCCTTGCTTCAGGAGCATAAAGTCTTAGCCACTGGACCACCAGGGAAGTCCCTCCTACTTTTCTTTAACCATGTTAATATACAGACAGATTCTTTACTTCACATAGAATGTAAAACTCAACTCTATGAATCCAGGGAAGGAACCATGAACTTGACCAGCAGGTGACCAAATGGGATGAACGGTGAACTGGGGCGTGGGAACTAGTGTTCTAGTTTAAACTGAGGAGCTTGTGCGACCTTGGCCACCACAGAAGCCCCAGAGTCTCAGTTTTCTTATCTGTCAAATGAGTGGTTTGAAACAGATGGTCCCCAAGGATCTGTCTGGTTCTGATATTCTCCAGCTCTAGTGCTTTTGAGCGCTTCCATGCCCTTGTCGTCCATGGTTTCCAGAGAAATAGCATCTGTCACATCAATGACACAGCATTTGTATCCCTCCCTTTATTTTTCCTCCTGCTAAGGTGTTTTAATCCTGACAGTATAATAGAATAAATCACAGCCATCAGAGATGGGAGTGACACTGGCCACACACATTAGAGATAAACAGTCAAAAATCACTCACCCATGCCTTCCCCTTGGCCCGAAGCCTCTGCTGTCTGACAACACTAAGCCTGAACTATGATTTCCATCTGGCTGCACAGATCCGAGCACTGGAATAGCCCTCTGCACTGTCTTAATAGCTGTAATGATACTTTGCTTCTCAGCAGCCTGCCCGTCCAGACCATCTCAACATTTGGATTTGATTTCCTCCCTCCAGCAAGTATAGAGGAAAGCATGGTTTTCACATAGTCAATCAACAAACAGTTCCAAGCACCTACAAACAGCAGCCACTTAAGTCAGACTGTGTAAGTTTAGTTCTCATCCATTCCTTTTATACAAATTGCCTGTCCTTAGTAGGGTAGCTAAACCCTCTAAAGCTTGGTTGTCCTTAGGTATAGTGATAATTCTCATGTATGAATCTCATACTAACATTATTGTCACAACTCTTTTGTCTCTGCCTTAAGCAAGAGGGGAGTGCTATGGTGATACAGATTTGGGGAAATGGATAATAGTGACAGTAAGCTCCAAAGAGACAGTTTTCAGAATAATTGGTTGGCCTGGGGGCTAAGTCAGTCATGCAAGTGGCACATTTTCAAGATGAGCTGTTATAGCCACATTCATGTTTCATTTCCTCAACACTTGGTTTAACTGGAATTTCTGCATCTCTGTACATAATCTACCTGTGAACCAGAAGCTGTGATAGTCCGTACAACCAGGGATGGTTATGTTTTTGTATAACAGAGGATTTTCTGGTCTTTAAAAATAAAGATTCTTCTCTCTTAAGAAAAAAAAAAGAAGCTGATATACCAGAGTTAACTCAGCTCTGAAAAGCCAAGGAATTGTTGTTTGCTAAGGACAACTGAGGAGCAGGAAGTCAGTACTCACTGTGTGTGGAGGGCAGGGCAGTGGAGGCCAGCGGAGGGCACATGGTTTGAGATAAAGAACAGAAGGTTGAACCCACTGATCCAGAAAGTAAGACTTACAGATAAGGGCCAAGATCTAGTTGAAAAGTGCTTTCATTATGCTCTACAAAATGTCTCTGAAACTTAGCAAATCCAGAACAAGAGGTGAGCTTATTACCCTTCATGTATGAATGAACTCAGAGATTCCAAATGTCCATCAGACACATCTGAATCCCATGGAGGGCTCAGGATGCTGTTTTCCTTAAGCAATCCTAGATAGCTTTTACCTATTCTCCCTGCTGACTTTCTACCTAACTTAGGATCTGTTTCCCACAGAGAATTCAGGGCTTTCTCTATGAGATAAATGATAAAACACTGCTCTTCTGCTGAAAATACTCCAGTGAATTCCCACTGTCCATTTCATTTAAGTTATCTATGATTTCTGTTCCTGTGTTTCCATTTTTAAAATTAGGGAGATATTGAATGCATATGGGTATGGTGCATGGAAGAACTCCTGGCACTTCATAAGTACTCAATCAAAAGTATTATTATTAGAAAAAATAAGACACAACAAAACTCTGTGAAAGAAGGTATCTTTTGTTCATTTCATTCCTGACCAAACCCCTTTATTAACTGTGTTGAATCTTGTCCATAGGTTGCTGAATCCTTCTAATTCTGTGAATGACTGAAAGCAAGTAGCTTACAGTATTAAACTACTGCATAATTTAACATTCTTTAATCATTCTGAGATGTAAACTATGGTAGAACAAAAGCAAGTTGTTCACAAATACATTAATTTTGTATCTTTCACAGCTTTGTGATCAAGCTGGTTGAATTTCCTGAAAAGGGTTAATAAAAGGACCTTTTTAAGGTGTTCTTAGATCTGAGACTGAAATGATAACATGTGTTATCATTGCTGATTTTTTTGTTTGTTTGTTTTTAGCCACCCAGTAAACAAGAAAGATATGCGCTTAGATGATCTAGAAAAGAAGCAAAATGCATGTTGGCTTTCACTCAGGGTTTGGCTAAAAATATATCATGACATGCAGGGCACAGGCATGTCCTAGAAAGCTCTCAGGGTACCAGGGCAGCCAAGAGGCCTCTCTGGCCGACCTGGCACTAAGATTACTTGATCGTGCCTGAGGAGGTGGGGGGTCTGGCAAAGCCAGCCTTGAGTATAAAACAGCCTTTCAATGTTCTTTCTCAGTCTTTCATGGCCAAACTGAAACAACAGGCAGGGGAAAAGCTGCCTTGTGGGGAAGGGAAAAGAGGATCTGGGGATTGGAGGCAGAGCTGGGGACTGGATGTAATCCCTCCAGATTCTAATGTGTGATGGGGATTCCTTGTTCGACAAATCTTTACTAAATTTCCCCATGCACAGCACTCTGGCTGGTACAAAAGGGGATGGAAAGATGCATGAGGCATTGTCTTTGTCCTCAAGGAACTTACAGGATAAGCTTGCTATTCTGCACTGAGATCTGATATAATGGCTTTCAAGGGGGAAAAGCAGTATCGGGTTTGTTAGGCATGTGCTTAGGAATCTCTCATGCACTACAAACCACCAAAAACAACCAAACAGGGAACTCTGTACGTTTACAACTTTTGTGTAAAACTACTCTAAAATTAAAAGTTTATTAAGAGTTTTGACAAAAATAACCAAAGAAACAGAAAATCACATTTTATGTAAAAATCACATTTTGTGTAGAAATCACATTTCTTATGTAAAATAACATCCAAAAAGCAAATCACAAACCTTCCAAAATTTAGTAAGTACCAAGACACATCTCTAATGTAAGCTCAATGCCTTCTTTTTAGATCAACCATTTCCCAGCTAAGAAGTCTTCAGGAGCTACACCTTCTCTACAGTCTTCCTTTGGCTTACATGGTGATTCTTTCAGCAATTTAGCTGCCGAAGGCCTTAACTCACTTTGTCCTGTAAGGAGAAGCTGAGAAAAATTCTTGTGGATAGGTATATTATTGGGGACATGATTAAAAGGATTAAGAGTGAAGGACAGGATGAAAAACAGGACAGGCAGAAACAGCAATACAAGAATCAGTTGCAGAGTTGCCCATTGCTGTGGGTGTTCAGTGATGATGGAGGTGGACCCTTCCAAGAAGCTTCAGGCTGTGCTTCTCAGGACAAAGCGGGGAGGCATTTATCCTTGGCTTCCTATCTGTTGGCTTCTGAACTTACTGGTCAAGGGGGCCCCACATCTGCCAGAGGTAGACTTTCTGACACTCCATTTTTCCTGTCTTTAAGGGCATTCAGCACTTCAGCATCAGAAAATTCCAGGGCAGGAAATGAGGCCAACGTGCACAGAGCCTCCCTAAACTGCCCCACAAGTGGCCATTCCAGCAACATTTGGGATTAACATATACACACTACTATACATAAAATCGGAGAAGGCAATGGCACCCCACTCCAGTACTCTTGCCTGGAAAACCCCATGGGTGGAGGAGCCTGGTAGGCTCCGACTCGCAGTCCGACTCGCAAAGAGTCGGACACGACTGAGCGACTTCACTTTCACTTTTCACTTTCATGCACTGGAGAAGGAAATGGCAACCCACTCCAGTGTTCTTGCCTGGAGAATCCCAGGGACGGGATTCTCCGTCCTGGAGAATGCCTGGTGGGCTTCCGTCTATGAGGTCGCACAGAGTCGGACACAACTGAAGTGACTTAGCAGCAGCAGCATTCATAAAATAGATAACCAAAAACGACCTACTGTATAGCATAGGAAACTCTACTCAATAGTTTGTAATAATCTATATGGAAAAAGAATTTGAAAAAAAGAATGAATATATATATAACTGAATCACTTTGGTATATACCTGAAACTAACACAACATTATAAATCAATTATACTCCAATAAAATTAAAAAAAGAAGTGATGTGAATCACCAAAAAAATAATAAATAAAATCTGAGTATTTTATGAAAATGAAATCCACATTTCTCAATTTTCTTGAAAAGCTGAAAGATCTAACAACACCAGCCCTGAATTCCCAAAGGCACCAAATCATCAGAGCTGAGAGGCACGGCCTGGACACAAATAATCCAAATCAGGACAATCTCCACCATGGCACACAGGTGAAAACCCAGCCTGCGTGGTTCCATGATCTTACCTTCCCTGTGAGTGTCCGACTTTCAATCTTATTTGAACTATTCTCAGGCTTAATAAATATTCAAATCAAAAAGCAGGTAGGAACCCACTATTAACATTACTTTTCCTCACTGCCTTCACCTTTCACCATACACGGAACCTGCCTGTCTTTCTTCTGAGGGGAGGCTTCAATTCATCATGATGGCTTTGCCATTGAAGATGTTCGATCAATGGACACAATTAATTGACTATATGCTACATTCCAAGCCAGGTGCTCAAATTAAACCTGTGTTTAATGCTTAACAGAATATATGATGGGAAGCAGGGGTTCTGGAGGAATCCAGTCCCCTTAGTTCTTGTAACTTGGAACAGGGAGACCCTGACATTGCAGAACCTATGATAAATAAGACATCATCAAATAGCTGCTCATTATTGATTTGATTTGGAAATATGATGTAATGTACTCCTGGCTGTACCATATTTATGAATCAAAGCCCCCTAAGAATTAGGAAAAAAACTGAAATTAGGGGCTTCTGCATGAAAAGTGAGATTCCAAGTCACTACGCGAAGTACTAGGCCCTGTACGCTTGAAATGCGATCAGTCGTCAAAGAAACTGTTACTTTCTGTAGTGTGTCCTTGTTGCACTCAATCCTCTGAGATATTTCATTTACGTAAAAGTACCGTTTTAAAAATACTGATGCCTAGATCCAAACCAGCGTTTCTCCCCTGCTCCCCTGCCGGAGATTTTGATTGAACTGGTTTGGGTGTGGGGACTTTTCAAAACTCCCCAGAAGAGGCTAATGAGTGGCCACCGGTCCAGAGACAGAAATGACATGAGGGGGTGGCCCCACTTGCTGCCCCCTCGCTGCTCAGCTAGGACATCTCTGCACTCTGCTGGAGCCTCCCTGCTGTTCAGTCTCTGGGCTTGTGAAGCACAAAGTGTTAACTGGGTCACCTCCAGGCTGGGCTTCTGCAACGGGCAGAGATGGGGGTTAGGCTGTGAGCATTCACTGAATTGCCACTGTGAACTAAGGACCATTTGATCCTGAGGCTGCTAGGTGGTTGGGAACCTTTTTAAAGTCGATAGTGTCCCCTGTATCTGCAGTCATTTTGAGAGGGATTTTTGGGAGCTATGGATATTTACCTTGCAGTTGACTGTATTTTTTTTTTTTTTTTGAGGACATTAAAGTAATAGTCCTCTCTTCTGTCAATGTTCCAGCTACAGCAAATAGATCCACAGAAACAAATTTAATCCACTGGAATTACTCTCTAAATAAATTCAACATTTTGGTTCACAGAGCTGCAAATAAATTGACTGCTTTAATTCCCTATATGTGGAGTGGACCTGAACTGTACACGGACAGACCGAGAAGCACCTATTATGTAGTCAAGGTGGCCATGGACGAGGGGGAATTGAAAAGGAAGCACTTCAAACTATTTTTAAAATAAAATGCATCCCACTGGGACAGTGACTGCCCGATGCCTACTATTCAGAAATCAGGGTGAACAAAGAGAAGCTTCACATTTGGTGGTTCTGGCCAAAGAAAAAGCTCTGGAAAAAGGAGGAGAATAACAGGTCCAGCTACGAATATAACAGAGTCCCTCTGACTTTTCTCTGTGTAGGTTTTTTCTTTTTTTTCCCCTAGAAAGATCTTTCCATCCTAGAGAAAATGTGTTAAAGATAATTCTCATGGTAACTTTGGTAAAATATTCCAATTATTATAAAAGGCTATTGGACATTATTAAATAAGTCTGTGTTGCACTTATTTTTAATATCTTTGTGCACACTCGGTATTTGTTCTGATGGCTCCCAGCAGACATTTATTACTAAAGTAGATCTGACTTGAGGTTGAGTGGAAAGGAAAGCAGTCAGTGTGGAAGGAATTTTGAGTAACTTGGTGGTATGATGGAATCTGGCTGCAGCAAAATGAGAGGGCCTGTGAAATATATGTGCCAATTAAGAAATGAATGTGAATTCACAGTGGCCAGACACCAGCCCCTTCCTCTTCATATGTTCCTAGAGATGCTTCTGGAATTGCCACAGCTGAAAATTAAATTATAAACCTAAAACATGACGCTGAAAATGGAGTGTCTCCTTTGATAATATCGGCATGACGATTCATGAGTGGGTGGGCCAGCACCCCTTCTGAACTCAGAGTGCAAGGCATCCTGAGACAGACATAGGCAACTACCCCACCTCTCACAGTGACGTTTTTCTAAAGCTTCTGGTCTGAATTATATCCTGCCACCAATCACAGTGCACCAAAGGCTCCCTACACATAAGACATAGTAGGTCCCTACAGAGACAGGACTGCGGTACGTAACACCAGCCTAGAAAAGCCAATACGTCATTGGATTGCCAATACTCAGAAAAAGCAAATGGTAGTGAATTTCAACATAGGTGCGTCAAAGTATGTTGCAGAAAACTCTTGCAAGTTGGCATTTCACAACATGAGATTTGATATCATCATGCCGGACAGATATACAACCCAGATTTCTAAGCAGATTCCTTCTGTGAGTCATGGTGCTTTAAATTCTTCTCATTAGAACAGGAAACAAACCACTAATGGAAATAAATTTTCTTGTCACTGCCTCCATGAGTCAGAAAACCGCACTCTGTTTTGAAGAGAAAAAGTTAAAATTTTACATAACCTCCTGTTCCTTCTGCCTCTGTAACTCCGCTTGCTCTTTGCAAAGTCTGGATCATATAGGTCACGTAGTCTCAGAAAGTGGGGACTTACAATACTAGGAGCTGAAGCTTATCTCACTCACCCTTGTCCTGCTCTTTGCGATTGCCCAGCCCCTGCAAACCTGCTTAATCTTATGCCTGTCCCTGTAAAGGTCAGGCATTCCCCTCCCCATCTTGACTGCTGTCCCCGCGCATGTGAAACCCCTAGCTTTAAACCAGCCTATTAGCAGCGAGTGTTGCCCACTATAGTCTGTCTATAAAAACTCCGTAACCTCTTGGTTCAGGCTCAGAGTTTGGAGTATTAACTCTTCTGGGCCCACCAGTGTAATAAACCTGAGCTCTCCAACTCTCCAAGTGTGGTGCTTGGTTTCTCAATTACTGGTTTCTGCAACAGTTTTATCTCCTTATTCACAGGGGTCCTAACTTCCATGTGCCAAGGTTTCTGAGTCACTCATTAAGAGGTAACAACAAGAACAGCTATGGAGGGCCTGTGGAAATCAGAAGGCTGAGCTTTCTCCATAGAGGGGATCCGAAGGAGAATAGATCTGTGGGATGAATAGATCTGGAACAGGCAGATAGATATTCAACAAGGAAGGAGTGGGCACAGGAAAGTTCTGGTTAGTTTTGCAACGGCAACACCCTTCAGGGTCCTGGCATGTAACGTAAGAGACTACAGAGAAGGACAGCTGTTAAGACAAAAAGCAGCCATAGCATCTGTGGCAAATGGGAACCTGAATGGATTGGCTGTGGGCACACCATTCAAATGGCTAATGCAATCTATAGGCCAAACAAAACACAGGAGCCAAGCATGGCCTGTGTGCATTGACTTTGTGATCTCTGATCTAGGGGGTAATTTGGAAGCCAAGTTGCTGTAGTGGAATGGGAAATATAATAGGTGTTGTTTTATTTATTTTTACCTGTAAGGAATGCTAAGTCAAGTTTAGATGGACTCAGTAGAGTATCTACAGAGAAGGCAATGGCAACCCACTCAAGTGCTCTTGGCTGGAGAATCCCATGGATGGAGAAGCCTGGTAGGTAACAGTCCATGTGGTAGCTAAGAGTCAGACATGACTGAGCGACTTCACTTTCACTTTTCACTTTCATGCATTGGAGAAGGAAATAGCAACCCACTCCAGTGTTCTTGCCTGGAGAATCCCAGGGACAGAGGAGCCTGTTGGGCTGCTGTCTATGGGGTCGCACAGAGTTGGACACAACTGACTCGACTTAGCAGCAGCAGAAGTAGAGTATCTAAAGGAATAATTTTTTTTCTTTGTTTCCATTCTCTTTGCAGGATCTTCTTCCTGTCTATTAATTACCTGTGTTCTCATGTGAGCCCGTTATTTCTGCTCCTTGTACATTTTTTCTTCACCGATCAAACCAAAGTGAAAGTGAAAGTCACTCGAACGTGTCAGACTCTTCGTGACCCCGTGGACTGCAGCCTGCCAGGCTTCTCTGTCCATGCAATTATCCAGGCAATACTGGAGTGGGTTGCCATTCCCTTCTCCAGGGGATATTCCCAACCCAGGGATCGAACCCAGGTCTCCCACATTGCAGGCAGATTTCTTATTGTCAGAGCCACCAGGGAAGCTCAAAGCATTCCCAATGACAATTAGCAAAACTAATTAGAATGACCACTAATTTCTTCACAAATACCTCTTCTATAGCAGTTTTTAGGCTGGATCACACCAAGTCCCATACAATTATTTAGCTGTCATCTCCTCAGTCTCTATCCAGCTCAAATGTCTCAGCAGAATTTCAGAGTTGTACATTCAACTGTCTATTAGACATTGACATGTGTGTGGCCTGAGGGCGCCTCAAATTCAAAAGGTCTGCAGTTATACATCCTATCTGAACCTACAAACAGCCCATCCTCAGTGATGAGCAGGAACATGCAGTCAGTTGCCATATCCAGAAACTTTAGTGATGTTCTTGACTCTACTTCCTTCCGTGACCTTGCTTGTCCCACTAGTTGCCAGGAAATATTGATTTCATATTCTCAACATCCTCTTGTTTTTGCTAGTCAAGTTTCCAATTGGCAGAAATGAAATATACACTCAGGCATGTGCTCAAATCTGCTATGAGTTCCTGATTTATTTAGCCAATAAGAGAAAATGAGCAATGTGTTGTGGTCACACAGAGGGGCAGCAGACAACACATAAATCTTTTCCTGTGTTTTCTTTGCCCTGGACCCGTATGAGATACTCTGATGTTGGTGCCATTCTTTGCATAGACAAACCTAACAAGACTGAGAAAAACATTCAAATTTTTATAATACCATATTTTTATATTCTGGCTTATGTTGCCATTGCAGGAAAATTTGAAATAACAATTTGAGGCATTTCCACTTTAAGGGGATATTTACAGAACTGATCTTTTCTGATGCTTTAAAGTAATCTTGGCATCGGGAAGGCAATATTCTTTTTGCGGGAGAACACAGCAGTCAATGCCCAAGAGAACCAGATTAGTATGCCTGCCTCCCACTTGTATAGGGTCCTTAAAGTCAACCATCTCTGTTCCTCAACAACATTTCTCAGATCATCTCTGTTATCCCAGTTTAGGGCACCAGGCTCCCTTGCCTAAACAAAACACAGCCTCCTACCCCACCTCACTGATCATCTTGCTTCCCTGTAACATACTCCATCGACTGAAGCAAGCATAATTTCTCTGAAATGCCTTCAGGAACCAGTTTCTCCCTTCCACTCCATCTCATATGTCCCCACGCCACATTCAGCTAACCTGAAGTTCTTTTATATCCTTGGAACAACTCATCTTTGTCACATCCAGATATTTGGATACGTTATATCTCTTGCCTGAATACTCTTTCTTGCCTCTTAAATCACCTAACTCCTCCTCATCCTTCAAGAGTATGAAGGAGTGTCACAATTTCTGAGATCCATGATGCACAATTCTGGGTGAGACACCTCCCCAGAGCCATTTAATATTTTCCGTTTTGCTGTTTTTATCAGATCAAATCTAGTTCTATATCTATTATATTTTTCCTCTTTATGATTGTGAAGTTTTGTGAGCTTGGTGGTCATGTTTGCCTTATTTATTGTTGAGCGCCATAACTTAACACAGTTGCCTCATCAGATCAGATCAGATCAGATCAGTCGCTCAGTTGTGTCCGACTCTTTGTGACCCCATGAATCGCAGCATGCCAGGCCTCCCTGTCCATCACCAACTCCCGGAGTTCACTCAGACTCACTCAGTCCATCGAGTCAGTGATGCCATCCAGCCATCTCATCCTCTGTCGTCCCCTTCTCCTCTTGCCCCCAATCCCTCCTAGCATCAGGGTCTTTTCCAAGGAGTCAACTCTTCACATGAGGTGGCCAAAGTACTGGAGTTTCAGCTTTAGCATCATTCCTTCCAAAGAAATCCCAGGGCTGATCTCCTTCAGAATGAACTGGTTAGATCTCCTTGCAGTCCAAGGGACTCTCAAGAGTCTTCTCCAACACCACAGTTCAAAAGCATCAATTCTTCGGCACTCAGCCATCTTCACAGTCCAACTCTCACATCCATACACGACCACAGGAAAAACCATAGCCTTGACTAGACGAACCTTTGTTGGCAAAGTAATGTTTCTGGTTTTGAATATGCTATCTAGGGTGGTCATAACTTTCCTTCCAAGGAGTAAGCGTCTTTTAATTTCATGGCTGCAGTCACCATCTGCAGTGATTTTGGAGCCCAGAAAAATAAAGTCTGACACTGTTTCCACTGTTTCCCCATCTATTTCCCATGAAGTGGTGGGACCAGATGCCATGATCTTCGTTTTCTGAATGTTGAGCTTTAAGCCAATATTTTCACTCTCCACTTTCACTTTCATCAAGAGGCTTTTTAGTTCCTCTTCACTTTCTGCCATAAGGGTGGCGTCATCTGCATATCTGAGGTTATTGATATTTCTCCTGGCAATCTTGATTCCAGCTTGTGTTTCTTCCAGTCCAGCATTTCTCATGATGTACTCTGCATATAAGTTAAATAAACAGGGTGACAATATACAGCCTTGACGTACTCCTTTTCCTATTTGGAACCTGTCTGTTGTTCCATGTCCAGTTCTAACTGTTGCTTCCTGACCTGCATACAAATTTCTCAAGAGGCAGATCAGGTGCTCTGGTATTCCCATCT
>NW_011495049.1:5203640-5240268 GCF_000754665.1 Bison bison bison | reverse complement strand
TTCTCATGATGTACTCTGCATATAAGTTAAATAAACAGGGTGACAATATACAGCCTTGACGTACTCCTTTTCCTATTTGGAACCAGTCTGTTGTTCCATGTCCAGTTCTAACTGTTGCTTCCTGACCTGCATACAAATTTCTCAAGAGGCAGATCAGGTGCTCTGGTATTCCCATCTCTTTCAGAATTCTCCACAGTTTATTGTGATACATACAAAGGCTTTGGCATAGTCAATAAAGCAGAAATAGATGCTTTTCTGGAACTCTCTTGCTTTTTCGATGATCCAGCGGATGTTGGCAATTTGATCTCTGGTTCCTCTGCCTTTTCTAAAACCAGCTCGAACATGAAGAAGTTCACGGTTCACATATTGCTGAAGCCTGGCTTGGAGAATTTTGAGCATTACTTTACTAGCGTGTGAGATGAGTGCAACTGTGCGGTAGTTTGAGCATTCTTTGGGACTGGAATGAAAACTGACCTTTTCCAGTCCTGGGGCCACTGCTGAGTTTTCCAAATGTGCTGGCATATTGAGTGCAGCACTTTCACAGCATCGTCTTTCAGGATTTGAAATAGCTCAGCTGGAATTCCATCAGCTCCAGTAGCTCCATCACCTCCACAGTGCCTCATGGCTACTCCTTAAAACTAAGGCAGTGTTTTAGAAACACCAGACTATCCATTATACAGAAGAAAAAAAAATGCTAAGGGAAAAACTAAGGGCAAAAGGCAACTTAAATGGTGAAGCAGAGGGACAATATTGCAATGTTGGAAGCTTCCCATGGGTTAGGAAGCTTGGGACTAAAATAAAATTAAGAGGGATAATGGTCATGATATAGTGAAATAGAGAAGCAAGAAAAAAAGAGTCTTAGATGACTCTTTTAAGAGGCAAATGTTGTGATACCTTTCTCCCAAACTGGGGTTTCGGTGTCGGGGTGGGGAGGCGGCAGGAAACAGATATTGAGGAAAAGACAATTACGTTTGACACGTGACTTTTTAAGAAAAATATTCCAAAGGCAATTGGAAAAGCAGAAATGGAGCTTGGAAAGACCACATGTGTTTCATACTTGAGTGCTGCTAGTATTGGGGACATGGCGATATTTCTTACCTATGTCTGATTTTAAGACATTTATTTGCTAAGTAGTGTTAATGCCATCAGGCCTAGGAACTACTCATAAGCCACCTCCAGGTACAGGATAGCCTAAGCCCAAGACAAGGCCAACTGAGGGTAGAGTGACAGAGGCATGAGCATGTGTCCCACGCCAGGCCCACCTGAACCTTCGTTAGGAATGTTCTGCTGATGATTGCAAAAGACTGCTTCCAATAGTGCTACCCAGGGAAGAAATCTGGGAGTGGGGTTATCAACAGACATCTTCAAACATCTCTCTCTCCAGCGTAAAGCCAAGTAAAGAGGAGGAGGAACAAGATACAAAAGTGTGAGGCCAGATGTACTTCTCGATTCTCCAACGATGTAAGACAATGCATCTGATGTTTTCATAAGTTAATTTCAGTTGGGATATTATCCTACTTTTACTTGTAACTGAATGAGTCTTGAGAAAGAGAAGCTGTGAACACTAACATTATACAAACAAGGCTGCTTTAAAGGAGATGCTGTGGAGATGAAAGAGGGGACGTCACAGGTGAAATGGAGAATTACCATGGGGGGAAGAAAAAGCAGAAAAAGGAAAACAATTCAAAGAAAGTTAGATCTGAAGTTGAAGGTATAATTGACAGTAGGTAATTACTGAAAGAATAACAACTGGGAGACAGGAAGATTGTAATCTTAGAAGGGCAGAGAATATCAACAATGAACATCCAGAAAAGCTCAACTCTCTAAGTGACAAGGGCTTCAAAGTATTACATGTAGCATGATGAGAATGAATTCATTTTCATCCAGAGTTTATATGTATAAAATCTGCTTGTAATTTAAAACCGTTCCTCAGAGTTACATGCCAATTATATGCTATAAAAGGCACATCTGTTAAAATATTGCATCCAATGCCACTATCTTCGAGCATTTTTCTGTTCTTTTCTTTACTTGTAAAATTGTCTGACTAGCAACTCTACAGTGTGTTGGCATCGGCTGGCATTTGTTAGATGGTATCTTTCATTCCTTTCTAAAAATAGGGAAATAATCTATGAGTTATGCTCATCTTTGGGAGCAAAAGGTATGGTGTGTGGGGAGTCCAACAGCTGGAAGGGAATTTCTGGCTTCGAGGAGCCAGAACTATTGCAAGTCACAGGAAACAAACCTAAGCAAGGGGAAAAGGAGATTTGTGTTGCACACAGTATTGTAAGGGTAGAAAGAGGACAATCACCACTTTTGCTTGGTATAAAATTAAAATGATAGTAATTATAACTGTTAGCATGTATTCAGCACTTATTAACAGAAAGATAACATCCACAGCATGATAAATGCATTGTTCTGTGGGAGAGGGAGAGGGTGGGAAGATTTGGGAGAATGGCATTGAAACATGTAAAATATCATGTATGAAACTAGATGCCAGTCCAGGTTCAATGCACGATACTGGATGCTTGGGGCTGGTGCACTGGGACGACCCAGAGGGATGGTGTGGGGAGGGAGGAGGGAGGGGGGTTCAGGATGGGGAACACATGTATACCCGTGGTGGATTCATTTTGATGTTTGGCAGAACTAATACAATTATGTAAAGTTTGAGAATAGAATAAAATTAATTAAAAAAAAAAAAGAAAGGGTCCCAATAATCATATTGTGGAAACGTTTATAAGAACAGAAAATAAGACTTAGTCTACATTCTCGAATGTGATCAAGGTCATACTGCTCAAAGACATGGATACTGAGATTTAGACACAGTTAACTCTGGGTCTGCCACTACTCTCCCATATACCTTTCAGATGAAGCAACAAGCATTTGAGTTAGCCAGCAAGAAGACAACATATCATTATCCACCGAAATGTTATAAATTCTCTTTTTTTAAGTTTTTTTTTAAAGCAACACGACAGTAAGAAGTATTGATAAAATATTATTCTCAGTTGAAGTATGAAAAGAAGTCCTGCCTAGGGGTAGAAGAATAAATGGAATGCAATCTCCTTAAGCTACTGATCAAGTCTTCCAGATATTTATCAACCAAACTTTTGAACACTTCTAAAATGTAAAAGTTTATCATTATAGGTAAATTAAAAGCCTAGGGTTTTCAAAATAGAACCTAAATGGTGCTTTGGGTACAGTGGATAAGTAACTCTATTAAGACAATGGTATAAACAGAAATACTCATACATTCCCAATATACTTCAATAATTATAATATACATTAATTGATATAGGTAACCACTTGAGTTTATTGGTTTGTGAGTTTTTAGGTCATTAGCACATGTTAAAGTTATGCTATGTCAAATTACACAGAGCAAAAATGTATTGCCCAAATTATTTTAAAGATCATAAGAGTGAAAACTGGTTTACGACATGCCAAAATCAAACCCAGTGTCAAATGCATATGCGTATGTGTTGATGTATTTTTAAACGGTTAGTGAAGTTATTTCTATGCTAGATCTGATGGAGAGAAGTGATACAAGCAATCTTTCAAAACTCCAATCTTCCCCCAATTCATTCTCAACCTTGACCCAAACAGACAGCCTGAAGTACAGAGAAAGAATTTAATCTCGGCCACCTCTCAAGAGGCTTGTACCACTAACTGGAGAGGAGGGCTGTTTGAGGGATGAGCAGCCTGGTGGAACTCTCTGGTACACTGGGCCTTGACTATAGCCCAGAAACTCTGTTTGCCTAAGAAACAGTATTTAGAGAGGGCCTCCTTGCTTGGTTAGTGTTCCAGAATGAGAGGTGCTGCATAAAAGTGATGCCCTCCCCGAGGGGAGGGCAGAGAATCAGTGCTGACTAGCCTGGCAATCATATTGACCCTGGAAACTTTTTCCTTCAGGAGTGGGTGGTGGGAAGGTCTTGTAGGAAGGAAGGTTTCCAAGGAGTCTGGGATGGTTGTGCACATGGAGGGGAGCGGGCGAGAACAGGAATCTAGATCAGCAGTGCTGGTGGTGGTGGAGCTCGTTCTAGGTTCCATCAACCTTAGTGATTACAGTTCCTATACTGAGAAAGCCTTACAGGTGTGTTGACACCTAAAAGGTTTAGACATTGAATTTCAGAGCCTTTGACTGAGACTGAATGCCTGGTTTTCATTGGTTTACTTATTTGAGAAGTACTCAAACGCATTGGTTTAAAACATAGCTCTGGAATCCAACTTCCTGTATGGGAAACCTGTCTCTAGTTCTTCCTATGTTTGTGACCTTGGATGATTTCTTTAATCTCCCCATGCCTTGCTTTCTTAATCCAGAAAAAAACGGACTAATAATAGTACCCACTTTACAATATTACCGTGAATATTAACTGAGTTACTAGAAGTAAAGTGCTTAGATGGGCACCTGATGAAGAAAGTCTCCATGACTGTTAGCCATTACTCTTTGGTGATTATTGTTGTTGTTATTCAGTATATCTGAAGACTCTATAATAATCCAGGTGAAGCACAGTATTAGACCAGAGCCAGAAGTACATAAATATGCAAAAGCAGAGTTCACATCTAACTTGAGGCTCTTAAGCCCCAGGAGGATGTCTTGTGTATCACACTGCTCTACACCCTAACTTCAGGGTCCAAAACGACAAGCTGATACAACCGGGCTGAGCACTTGGCTGACCTGTATTATTCAAAGTGGCATCTATTTCACAGATCAGGCAGGGCCTGGGTTTGCCCAGGGATCGGACCACTGGTCACTTTTGTCAAGTGCATTAACTTTCAGACCACTAGGATGCTATTTAGTGCAGGATTAGTCATTTACTAATTACTCCAGCGGCCACAGACCTAAGGTCAGTCATTTTCTCCCTTCACACCAGAAGAATCCAACATAATAGAGGCCAGACAGGTAATTTGCATTGTCTCTTCTTAGGAGAGACCCACAGGAGGAGGAGGCAGGAGGAGGATTCTGTGTTGAAAGCAGGCAAAGGAGTTTTACTTTGACAGGCATTTCCATAAGCTTCTCAGGGGAACTTGTGGCCCATCTTTCCTGCTGGGACCTGGCAGGTTCTCACATCTGATGCTTGCTGCTGGCCAGCTGGGGAAACCGGACAAGGTCTGACCCCAGCCCCTAATCACTTCTACTAGCTGGCAAGTCTTTTCCCCCCTGAGCATCTGGAGAGTCATCCGACTGTGTTTGCCAAACTTGCTTGCAAGTGAGAAGCGTGTTTGTTTTATGATCGCTGTCTTGGGTTTTAAATAAGAATACCGTAGGAGATGATCCCGCTCTGATCCTTGCTAATGTACCTCTAGGCTAATAAGTGCTGAGATGATCCTCCTCTTTGATTTCATGAATAAGAAAATAAAATGGGAAATGCATGACATTTAAAAAAAATTATTGTTATTACTGAGTGTAAAATTTGTTTTAACCCTCTCTGGAGTGGCTAAGTTTCACACTGAAAATGCTGCTTGCCAGATTGTATCTCCTGTTCCTCCTCTCCTTAAATATGTGCTTATTTACTTCCTGCAGAGTTCAATTTTAGAACCCATCAAAGTAGATCCACTCAGACTGACTACATTTTCATGCATAAATTCATAGATGTCTTCAGAAGGAATTGCACTTGCATATGCAAATACTTCCAATGCCTTTTCATTTCTACTTTTGGCCTGCACAGTTTTTAATTCATGCAAACACATTACACAAACAAATATGGGCTCAATAACAACACAAGGCATGTGTGAATTGTTAATTGCAAAGCGAAGGGTTTGATATGGCCAAGCGACTTTCATTATTATCAATGGAGAGGAACAAGATTAAACAGGAAGAATAAAGGTATATTTGAAAATAAAATCCCAAGCACTTGGTTTCATTTTATGTAAATATTAATAAGGGAAAAGGTGACAGGCAAATCCACAGTTCAACAATAATCTGGGATCTACAGTTCAGTGCACAATGATCAGAAGCCAGGACGCACCTTTAATGAGACTTAGGAAGGAGAGGCCACATTTTAGCCCAGAATCATGAGAAACAAAAACATATGCAATAATATCATAAAGGAAACAGAAAACACAACAGAAAACGAAAGGCTGTCAACCTTGTTGAATGTGCATCACCTTTCAAAATATCTCAGTCTTGTATGAGAGACACCCCTGGAAGCAACAGGCAGGTATCCTCAGGTTTCAAATTGGATAGTTAAGCCTTCCTTTAATTAAGCTGTGATTCCTCAGGTTTTTTTTTTTTCTTCTAATTTCCACTACATGCACTTTGGGGTCGGGTGAGAACTTAACAAAGTAAAACACTTGTTGAAGTTACTCACAGATCAAAGACATCTGATACAGAGCAATTTTCAAGCAACCCTCCTCCCCTTGTTTGCAATGTGTTTCATTTACATGCAGTTAACTCAGAAAATAAGAGTGAAGATTAAATAACAAGTGCATTCTGCAAGGGTCTACAAAGGCAGTAGAGATAAAATTTTAACTGTTTCTCCGCTGATTTTGTGGCATGTTTTATTAAATATAAAAGGTGAAGCTAGGCTAATGGAGGAGCATTTGAGAACATGTTTTTTTAGAACAATCACTGGATTATAGGAGATATACATATATATTACATATAAGTAGTGCTTTCTAAGAAATAAACAAAGATGAAGTAAGCTAAGCTAAGGAAATTAAGAAACCAGGGATGGAATTTGAAGCTTCTACAGACTGCATGTTTGTGACTCTCCAAAATTTTTATACGAAAACTAACCCTCAATGGTATTTGGAGGTGGGGCTTTTGGGAGGTAAATGAATTACAAGGGTGGAACCCTCATAAATAGGTTTAGTGCCCTTATAAAAGAGGCCCCAGAGAGTTTCCTTGCCCTCTCAGCTGTATGAGGACACAGGACAAGATGGCCATCTATGGGCCAGGAAGACACCTCTCAGCAGCACTCAAATCTGCTAGGACTTGACCTTAACATTCCCTGCTTCCAGAACTGTGCAAACTAAATTTCTGTTATTTATAAGCCACCAGTTCACAGTATTTTGTTATAGCGGCCTGAAAGGAATAAGACACAAGCTAGGGTATCTAATGAAGAATTAAATTAGTTGCAACATTTACTGACAGGGACATAGAATAAGAACTATACAATCAGTATTAACACATGATGCAGTAAACCAGCAGCTGGAACCTTGACCCTTGGCACTGCAGAGTGCCCCTTCCTGGTGTGTTCACTGCAGTTTTGCGTGTACACTGGTAATTTTGCTAAGACTTTATGTAAATCACATATAGGGTGAGGCTGGTACACAAAGCATAAGACCTAGAGCCAGCCAGTCAACTTGGACACACTGCCTTTCAACACTGTGCCTGAGTCCAGGCGTTCACACATTTACAGCAACTCATCACAAGTGATAACAAAATTTCCCATGGATAGTGACTAAGAAGAGAACGCCAACTGTCAGTGCTTAGGATGAAAACATTCTCCTCCCCAAAGAAATCAAAATTGTATAAGAAAATTATGTTTAGGGAAAGCAGGTGTGGGAATTATACCAGTGGAATTGGAATTGACCTATACTTCAAAACATTAAAAACATGTGTAACTCAGAATTAACACCACATGTTTTTTGAGGGGGGAGAGAGAAATGAATTATTATTATATGGGAGGGGAGTGGAGAGAGATTCAAATATGTTTTTATCATTATACGATTTGTTCAAAGAGAATATAACCGAGAAGCTCAATGTGAGAAGCAGGAGAAATCTGAACTCTTAGAGGCTTGTGGAGAATAGTTTAAAAGGAGGAGAATAGTTTAAAAATCACAGATAATTCCATATTCCTTGGGACTGCGATCCATGATGGTCACAGGGATATCCCTCATGGAGCCAAGGGTCTGCTCTCTGTTACATCTGATCAAAACCTACCCTGGTGTGTCTCCAAAAGTAACCAACAAACTGTCAAAGAATTGAAGTGTCTAGGACAGAAGAGGCCCTTCTGTGATCCCCATAGGAATCTGACATGGGTTGACAAGAAGATTGTTCTCTTAAACTAAACTTGATTGGAGACTTGATGCAGACCTGCTTTGCTCCCTGTTTCCACCAACCTCAGTCATCGATGTGCAACAGCGCAAGCCAGTAAGACAGCTCAGACCTTCAGTGTGGTCAGCTCCACCTACCTTGTCTTGGGAACTCGTCTGACTCCCGGTGAACGAGGTCTGTGACTCGGTTTCCATAGTGCATCCTGCTGTCATGATCATAGGCCTTCAGAGTCTCGCTGGAGCTGTAGGACTTCTGGGTGGGCACACGACAGTCTTCACTGTCCAGGGAGGAGCTCGTGTAGCGACACTCTTTGCCACACCGTCCCCTGGTCAGAGAGCGGTGTCGCCGGTCTTTGACATCCATTATCCCAGGTCTGGCAGAAGGCTGATGCTTTCTGAAAAGTCAGGCTGGGGTTTGGGCACTTGTCACTTGGCCACCTAAAAACATCACAGGAGAAAAACTCAGACTATGATTCTAAGAATTACTGCCTTCTGTTCTGATTCATGCTTCGACTTGGATCAAAACACACAAAGGCAAATTTGGTCAGTGCTGCATCATCTCTTCTGCAAATGCTTAATGTATACTTAAACAATCAGCCTAAATAGAATCATTTGATGCAGTAAATTAATTCCCATGCTATTTAGCTAAATAGATTTCAGGGGAAAATAGTAGCAAAATAACTCATATTTTGATTTTCTATATGTGTGAAAACGACATGGTAAGTCTGTCACTCTAATGAAAGATCTTACTATGAAGTGGTTCAGAGTAAAACTGATTTTATCTGACTTTAATTGCTTCCTCTTTTTCCTGCTGAAGGACTGGGGGAAAAAACACCAAAATTAAATAAATGCAAATAAAATAAAGATGTAAAAGGCATAAATATATGCTGATAATGCTTTTAATGGTACCAGGTCACACTGGACCGACATAAAACTTGCCTGGCTGGGTATGGAGAATAACAATATAAGGCATTCTTGACAAGCAGTCTTCCTCTGATTTATTTAATGAGCCTTCAGTAAAGTCCTCATCTGGTTTATCTTCTTGGCAAATCTGATTCTTGGACACACCTGGTCTTTCCCCTGGTCACCTGCCAACAGGACATCTTGCTCACAGAGGTCCAACTGGCACAGCCACATGGCCATCAACCTAAGCCCACCCTAGCGTCCTTTTCACAGTTGGGATATCCACTGTGGAAAAGAAAAATGGGGAAGAGGACTGAATGCAACAGGTAAGTTGATGGAAAGAAGCCTCTCCAACATATGATCTGGCAACCAGGGAGCCCCCCAGCTTGACACCTGGGACCTAGAAATGTAGACAAACATCACTCAGAAAACTCTAGCCTTCTGCCGAGCAAATAAGATCAAAACACTTAGATGCCTCCAAGTTCCAAATGATAGGCTCTTACTGATTTCATCAGCCATGCAAAATAGCCTGGACCACAGGGCCAGGGCCTGGACAGAATGGAAAAACACAAATTTAATTAAAATGGCAAATACAACCCAGAGCCAGTGTAATGATTTTTATCCAGGCTTCTGATGCTTACTGTTTCCTCAATATGTCAGAATGTACTTGGGGAGCAAGTCTATAGTTTGGAGCCCCTCTGCTCTTCTTTGGTTATTTACCACACTGCAATGAGATGCTTGTGTATACCAAGGGACTAGCCTAAATGTGCAGCAATGTGGAAGACATCAGCCCCAAGAAAGCAGAAGCCAAGTTGTCTCTTCCTTGTCCTTTCATACCAAGAGGTCCTTCTGGATCTCAGAAACCCTCCTAATTAAGACTATTTGTGTATAGTATCAAACATTGCCTGTAATCAGGAATACCTTTGTTTGACAACTGGCAATAAAAAGAGGGCATATCTGTAGTAAACATCAAGCAGAGTCGAGCTGTTGCCACAGTCACTTAAAAAAAATTAATTCTCAGTTTCCTGGAACCTACAGTCTCTGACTTAAGTAGCTGAGAAGCATCTTTGAGAGTCACCAGTCAAGACTCCAGGACCTGCTTAGGGAGCAAAGATGATCAACGTCAGCATGGAAGTTTTGGGGGCTGCACCAAAGATTCAAGTGTCTTAACATTAGTGCAATTTCTAGATGTCCAAAAACTTCTCCCTTAACACCCAACATGTGATCTTAACATTTTAGAATCCGTAGTATAGGCTGGTTAAAAGCCTGGCTATTGTAGTCTTGTTGGATATCAATCTCATCATGACCACTGACTAGCCAGAGCCCTTGTAAAATTCAGGTTCTCAACCACTGAAAATAGAAAATAGGTATTTACAGATTAGAGTATCTATAAAAATTAGATGGGACACAATGGGAAAGCTCTCAATATGCTGCCTAACACATGGTAAGGGCTAAGAAGTAGTTTTTTCCTCCTCTGAATGATTAAAAATAATTTTTTGTCTAAGCTAAATAGCTGCAAATTTGCATAAGACAGAGATGATCATATGAATCCCTGAAACTCAAACTTCTAATTATAAGTATCAATACTCGAACTACATACAGATAAAGGAAGACTTTTAGTGACCACCAAGGATGTGAAAGTGAAAGTGAAGTTGCTCAGTTATGTCGGACTGTTTGCCACCCCATGGACTGTAGCCCACCAGGATCCTCAGTTCATGGGACTTTCCAGGCATGAATACTGGAGTGGGTTGCCATTTCCTTCTCCAGGGGATCTTCCTGACCCAGGGATCGAACCTGGGTCTCTCTCATTGTAGGCAGACGCTTTGCTGTCTGAGCCACCGGGGAAGCCACTAAGGATGTAGGTGGTGCTAACGCTAAAAACCTACTTGCCCATGCAGGAGACAAGATGCAAGTTTGATCCCTGGGTGGGGAAGATCCCCCAGAGAAGGGAATGGCATCACATTCTAGTATTCTTGCCTGGAAAATTCCACGGACAGAGGATCCTGGAGGGCTGCAGTCTCAGTTCAGTCGCTCAGTTGTGTCGACTCTTTGTGACCCCATGGACTGCAGCATGCCAAGCCTCCTTGTCCATTACCAATTCCCAGAGCTTACTCAAACTCATGTCCATCGAGTCGGTGATGCCATTCAACCATCTCATCCTGTGTTGTCCCCTTCTCCTCCTGCCTTGTATCTTTCCCAGTATCAGGGTCTTTTCAGAGGACTCAGTTCTTCTCATTAGGTGGTCAAAGTATTGGAGTTTCAGCTTCAGCATCAGTCCTTCCAATGAATACTCAGGACTGATCTCCTTTAGGATGGACAGGTTGGATCTCCTTGCAGTCCAAGGGACTCTCAAGAGTCTTCTCCAACACCACAGGTTCAAAAGTATCAATTCTTTGGCGCTTAGCTTTCTTTATAGTCCAACTCAAACATCCATACATGCCTACTGGAAAAACCATACATAGCTACAGTCTATGAGGTTGCAGAGAGTCTGACCCCACTGAACACCCACACAAGGATATATAAGATTGTGTGCTCTAACACTGAGGAGCTACAAGTGTTCTGGGGGAGAAGGGTTGGCTGTTTTGAATGTATTTTATCATTTTTCTCTCCTCTGCTTCACAGTGAGTTTTTACTTTTTAATGTTTTCAGTGTTCCTAACTCATGAAATCCTATCTCCTCTAATTTGCATTATGCTTTGGAAATTGGGCTGATTTTCTACGTGTACATGTATGTGATTTTATTTTACACATATTTTTAAAAATCACGCTCTAAGTGGGAGCCTAAAGGCTTATTACCTATTTATAAAGTACAAGAAATTTAATGTTTGGACATTTTGACGTCTAATTTGGTTGCCTAGTGATCTCTTCCTGCTAAATTTCTCTTTCTTGCCTAGGCCCTTGATAGTTGAGTTTGTCAGCAATGTCACCTCCAGATAACTGATAGACATTTATATAAAATTAGGTAAGAAAATGACAAATTTTAGCCAAGGAAAGCTAATTTCTTAGAAAACTGAGCAGAGTATACAGGCTGTTGGATTCTAGACATTTTGTATTTATCTCGCTTGTTATTTAAAAATTAATTTCTAATAAAAAAAGAGACAAACCAGCAGAATTTATATTAAAATCTGGGTCCTGAGCTTATTATGGAAAATCACACAGTCTAGAAATCCCCACTTCCAAAACGATTGGATAAGTGTACTTTTACAATTTTTTTCCCCCACTAGGTATAGCTGAAGACCCTATACATTATATATATAAAATAACAGTAGGAAGAATCTGAAAGGTAGGAATAAGAGACAGACTTACTAGTGCCCTCAGGACCTAAGGAACAAAACTGTGGTGAGTTTCTGAAATTTCTTTTTGCCCTATATATTTCATTCTTGGAGCTAAAGATATTGTCAACCCAGAAACAGCAACAGACTCAGACAATAAAAATTCCAACAAAATCCTGCTGCCTCTAGCCAAAGGACTTTGAAGGGAGCAGCCTAACAAAAGGGGAAACATTTAGATGTTAATCATCTCACCCCAGCCAAATACCATAGGAAATGCAGTAGCCCCGACTCCCACCTTCACCAGCAAAAGCCAAGTGTGGAGCCTAGATTTCCATGTTTCTGAGGAAGCAACAAGCCACCCCAAACCCAAACAGTGGTTTACAGAAGGTTAAGAAGGCAGATAGGACTTTTATGCCTTCTAGGAAGTAATGAGGTCATCTTCTCCTCAGAGGGTGCCAGCCTGGCCTTCCACCCTCACTGGGTGGTTATAAGGTGCCACTCTTCTCCGCTGGGGTGATATAGGAGGAGGACTAGTGGAGACTCAGGACTTTCATTTTTTCCCAGCGGTAATGAGTCCTTCTGCCTATTGTTGTTGGCTATTGGTGCTAGCAGATATCATGTGGGGAGGAGTAATGGAGCACTCCTAACCCTACCACCAGGGAACTATCAGCGGAGGTCTAGTGGGGAACCAGAACTCCCAGCTCTCCTCCTCTCCCAGTTCCTAACAAGGAACTCTCTGCCCTAAAGTGCTAGCAAAGACTGAGTGAAAAACCTGGACTTTTAGGCAAAAGTAGCAATGATGAGGTAGGATCTCTCATCTTACAGAGCAGTGTCAGAGGAAACCAACTATAATAGAAGGTTTAAATAAGACATAGACTCTCATAACACAATACCTCAAATGTCCAGATTTCAAAAAACAAAACAAAACAAAACCTATACCACCAAGAGCTAGAAAATTTTCAAACGGAATGAAAAAGGTTTAATCAATAGATACCAACATTGAGAGGAGAAAGATGTTAGAATTATTTGACATAGATTTAAAAACAGCCATCATAAAATGCTTCAACAGTAATTTAAAGCACACTTTAAACAAATTAAAAAAAAAAAAAAAGGTCTCAGCAAACAAATAGAAGATACAAAGGAGACTCCAATAGAAATTTTAGAAGTGAAAATTAAAATAGCCAAAAAAAAATAATAGATGGACTCAAGAGAAGAATAAAGAGATAGAAGAAAGGATGAAGGAACTTGAAAACTGAACAATGGAAATTACCCACTCTATACAGTTGATTAAAAAACAAACTAAAGAAGAAAAAATGAACAGAGCCTTAGGGACCTATCTACAGAATTAGAACAAAATACTTAATGCTTATGTTATCAGAGTCACAGAGGAAAAGAATATGAAAGAGGGGCGGAGAAAGTGCTAAAACAGTAGCTGAAAACATCCAAATTTGTAAACATTCAAGATGCTGAACAAACCCCCAAAAGGGTAAAGTCAAATGCATTTACTTTAAGACATTATCATAGCTAAACTTCTGAAAACTTAAGACAAAGAAAATCTAGAAGGCAGTGAGGAAAAGCGATACCTTACGTTTAGGGGAAAGCAATTTGAATGAAAGTAGGTTTTTTTCTCAGACCATGGAAGCAAGATGGAAATGGCAAAACATTTTTCAAATGCTGAGAGAAAAGAAATTTCAACCCAGAAATCTAGATCAAGTGAAAATATCCTTCTAGAATGAAGGAGAAGACATGATATTCTCAGATGGATGAAAACTAGGGGACATTATGACCAGCAGACCTATTCTGAATTAATGTTGAAAGAAGTACTTCTCTAAAACAGAAGGGGGAAAAAAAAATCTTGGAAATAATGAAAGAAAAAATAAGAAAGAAAGAATATATATACTTAGTGAAAGTATTAATAAAGACCAAAGACTCCCTCCTTTTGAGTTTTCCAAATTACTTTTAATGGTTGAAGTAAAAATTATAAAATTGTCTGATGAGGTTTTAAATATGTAGAGGTCGTATTTAAGAAATGATATTATAAATGAGAAGGGTAAGAAGATATAAAGGGAGGTAGGGTTTCCACAATATAACTGGTAAAGTGATGAAAGCAGTAAACTGGGATAAGACATGTAGGTATAATGTAACAGCTAAAAAGACTATACAAAAGGATGCACTCAAAAACACTGTACATAAGTCAACATGGAGTTCAAAAAAAACGTTCAATAAACCACAGAAAAGTAGGAAGAAGAAAAGCGAAAAATGAAGAATAGAACAAGAGCATGAATAGAAAACAAAGAGTAAAATGGCATAATTAAGCCCTAAGATAACAATAATTATATAAAATGTAAGTGATCTAAATACACAAATTAAAAAATAGAGATCTTCAGAACGAATTAGAAAATACAACCCACTTCATACTGTCAACGAGTAAGTAAATTTAAATATAACATTGCAGGCATGTTGAAAATAAAACGAAGAAAAAAGAGATATAAAGTTAACATTAACAAAAAGAATGCAGGAGTGACTATTTGTATTAGATAAAGTCTACTTCATAGGCAAAGAAAATTATCAGAGATAGAGAGGGGCATTAGATAATGATAAAAGGACCAATCTGCCAAGAAGTTGCAATTCTAAATATATATGTACAAAACAACAAACAAACAAACAAAACTGCAAAGTATATTAAGCAAAAAGTAACAGAATTGAAAAGAAAAATATATAAATCCATAAACAGAGTAGGAGCTTTCAATACTGGAATTCAACAACTAGAAAATCAAGACAGATACAGAAGAATCCCAAAACACCATCAACCAACAAGCCCTATTTAACACTTACAGATTATTCCTCCCAACAACAGCAGACTGTCACATCCTTAAGTACCCAAGTAACATAGCCTGGATTGTAAAACAAATCTCAAACTGAAGTCATACAGAGTATGTTCTCTTACCACAATGGACTCAAACTAAATCAGTAATAGAAAAATGAGAAGAAAATACCTAAACACTTAAAAACTAAACAACAATTTTCTAAATAATACATGGACAAAAGATCATACAAGATCAAAATATACATTAAAGGAAAAAGGAAATATATCAGAATTTATAAGAAACCACAAAAACACTGCTGAGAGAGAAATTTATAAACTGAACACATTCATTGGAAAACAGGAAAATTCTCAAATCAATAATCAAAGCTTCCAGATTCTAGTAAAAGAAGAAAATACTAAAACTAAAAGTGAGAAGGAGGAGATTAATAAAGAACCAAATTAAATAAAACTGTATGGCACCCCACTCCAGTACTCTTGCCTGGAAAATCCCATGGACGGAGGAGCCTGGTAGGCTGCAGTCCATGGGGTCGCTAAGAGTCGGACATGACTGAGCGACTTCCCTTTCACTTTTCACTGTCACACATTGGAGAAGGAAATGGCAACCCACTCCAGTGTTCTTGCCTGGAGAATCCCAGGGACGGGGGAGCCTGGTGGGCTTCTGTCTATGGGGTCGCACAGAGTCGGACACGACTGAAGTGACTTAGCAGCAGCAGCAGTACGGATAAAAACAACACATAAAACAATGAAACTGGCTGCTTCTTTGGGGAAAAAAGTCAATAAAATTGACAAACTCTGGCAGAGTGACAAAGAAACAAAGAAGACACATGAGATACCACTAGATGCCTTGATGGCGTAAACAAGATTCTTAGGGACCATTTCAAAGAAATTTACAAAAATAAATTTGACAACAAAGATGAAATGGACCAACAACTCAATTCTAAGACTATGACAATTCCCCTAATACGAAATATTAGATCATTTGACTAATTTTGTTACAAATATAGAAATTTAACTTGTAATTTTAAAATTCACATAAAATCTCATGCCAAGATGATTACACTGGAGAAGTCCATCAAATGTTTCAAGGAGAATTAACATCAATTCTACAAAATCTCTCCCAGAAAATAGAATAGGGAGCACTTTACAATTCATTTTATGAAGCTACTTAAACATAACAAGTACCAAAAACAAACAAACAAAAACCCCTCCAAAACTAAAGACCAATATTTCCCATGAATATAGATACATAAATTCTCATCTTAGCAAATATAAGTCAACAGTATATAAAAATAATTATACATCGTGACCACATAGGGTTTATTCTGGGGATGCAAGGATGGTTCAATATTTTAAAATATCAGTGTAGCCACCACATTAAAGAAATAAAGAAGAAAAATTACTGAAAGTACAAAAGGTATCTGGCAAAAATCTACATTTGCTCATGATAAAAATTCAAACAAAAATTTGAAGTAGAGGGAACTTCCTCAACTTGATCAAGAGAATCAACAAAAAACCTATAACCAGACCACCTGACCTGCCTCTTGAGAAACCTGTATGCAGGCCAGGAAGCGACAGTTAAAAATGGACATGGAAACACAGACTGGTTCCAAATAGGAAAAGGAGTACGTCAAGGCTGTATATTGTCAACCTGCTTATTTAACTTATATGCAGAGTACATCATGAGAAACGCTGGGCTGGAAGAAGCACAAGCTGGAATCAAGATTGCCGGGAGAAATATCAATAGCCTCAAATATGCAGATGACACCACCCTTATGGCAGAAAGTGAAGAGGAACTAAAAAGCCTCTTGATGAAAGTGAAAGAGGAGAGTGAAAAAGTGGGGTGAAAACTCAACATTCAGAAAACTAAGATCATGGCATCTGGTCCCATCATTTCATGGGAAATAGATGGGGAAACAATGGAAACAGTGTCAGACTTTATTTTCCCAGGCTCCAAAATCACTGCGGATCGTGATTGCAGCCATGAAATTAAAAGATGCTTACTCCTTGGAAGGAAAGCTATGACCAACCTGGATGGCATATTCAAAAGCAGAGACACTACTTTGCCAACAAAGGTTCGTCTAGTCAAGGCTATGGTTTTTCCTGTGGTCATGTATGGATGTGAGAGTTGGACTGTGAAGAAAGCTGAGCGCTGAAGAATTGATGCTTTTGAACTGTGGTGTTGGAGAAGACTCTTGAGAGTCCCTTGGACTGCAAGGAGATCCAACCAGTCCATTCTAAAGGAGATCAGCCCTGGGTGTTCTTTGGAAGAAATGATGCTAAAGCTGAAACTCCAGTACTTTGGCCACCTCATATGAAGAATTGACTCATTGGCAAAAGACTCTGATGCTGGGAGGGATTGGGGGCAAGAGGAGAAGGGGACGACAGAGGATGAGATGGCTGGATGGCATCACTGACTCGATGGACGTGAGTCTGAGTGAACTCTGGGAGTTGGTGATAGACAGGGAGGCCTGGCGTGCTGCAATTCATGGGGTCACAAAGAGTCAGACATGACTGAGCAACTGACTGAACTGAAGATTATATTTAATGGTGATAGACTAAATACTTGTCCCCAAGGACAGGAATGAGGCATGGATGTCTGCTCCCATCACATGACTCAACACATTGCTAGAAATTCTATTCCATACAATAACACAAGAAAGGGAAATAAAATGCATACAGAGGGGATTCCCTGGTGGTTCAGTGGTTAGGACTCTGCATTCTTACTGCCCAGGGCCTGGGTTCAATCTTTGGTCCCACAAGACACACAGCATGGCAAAAAAAACACAAAAGCATACTAAGCAGGAAGGCAACACAAAACTGTGCCTCTTTATAGAGAACATGGTTTTATATGAAAAGAATCCTAAAAAACTTATGGAAAATAAGTGAGTTCAGTAAGATTATAGAATACAAGATAAAACATGTAAAAACCAATTGAATTTCAATATACTAGCAATAAACACATGGATACCAAAATTCAAAGCACAATGCTATCTATAATTTTCAAAAAAAAGAAAAATACTTAGATGTAAATCTAACAAAATGTGTACAGAAATGGTAAACTGAAAAGTAAACACTTTTTTGATGAAAGAAATTAATTCTAACTAAACGAAGAGACAGGTTGTGTTCATGATTTGGAAGAATCATTATAGGAAAAAATACTAATTTTCTCTAGACTGATATATACATTGAAATTCATGTAAAATTCCAGCAAAAAATTTTACAGACATAGAAGAGATTATTCTAAAGTTTGTATAGAAAGGGGGAGGAACTGAAATAGCTAAAACAATTTTCAAAAAGAAGTGGAAGAAATCATCCTACCCAATTTTAAGACTTCTATATAGCTACAGTAATAGTACTTCGTGGTATTAGCATAGCGAACAGACACATAAATGTGAATTGAAGAGAATAAAATAAATAACCCAAATACAGACACAAAAATCATGGCCAATAGAATTTTTAATGATGCAAAAGTAATTCAATGGATAACAGTTTCAAGAAATGGTTTTGGAATGGGTAGACATCCATAAGTTCCCAAAAGAGAAAAAAAGAAAAGATATTGGCTTAGATTATTCAAAAATTAACTTAAAATGTATTTATTGACACAAAGTACAAAACTTTTATAAAAAGTTTTAGAAAAAACTATAAAACCTTTAGAATAAAAAGGAGAAAAACCTTTAGACTTGATACTGAATGTATAATCCACAAAATAAAACATTAATACATTGAACTTCATTAAAATTAAACACTTCTACTCTATAAAAAGACCCTGATAAGAGGCTGAAAGAAACATCTACAGACTGAAGGCAGCTATTTGCAAACCATATAGCCCAAGGACATACATAAAAATAAAGAAAACATTTCTCAAAATTCAACTTAAAAAAAATCTGATTAGAAAATAGACAAAAAGACAAAGTGACATTTCACCAATTTATTTGAAAGATGTTTGACATCATTCGCCATTGCTGCTTAGTCACTAAGCTACGTCCAGCACTTTTGCAACCCCAGGAACTGCAGCCCGCCAGGCTCCTCTGTCCATGGGATTTCCCTGGCAAGAATACCAGGGTGGGTTGCCAATTCCTTCTTCAGGGATCTTTCTGACGTAGGGATCGAACCAGAGTCTCCTGCGTTGGCAGGTGGATTCTTTACCACCGACCCACCTAGGAAGCCCAATTAGCCATTAGAGAAATGCAAATTGAGACTACAATGAGATATTACTGACACAGACTTGCCATAATGACTAAAATTTAAAAAATAAAAAATAGTGACAACACTAAATACTGACAAGGATATGGAAAAACCCCTTAGACACCACTGGCTTAGGTATAAAATGACACAGCTACGTTGGAAAATGGACGAGCAGTTTTGAAAAAACACTAAATGTGAAGTAGCGTACAGTCCAGTCACTGCCCGGTTGGGCACTTACTCCACAGAAACAAAACTTGTGTTCACACAGAAGCCTACACATGAAGGTTTACAGCAGAATGTTTACACATAATAGCCCCAAACTGGAAGCAACTAACTGATTGTAGACCTCTGAGAGGTACAGCACCAGAAAAGCCAAATGTCCATCTGATTCGGGATTCTGTCAGTTCTGAATACACATTCAATGGGTGACTGGTTAAACATATGGCATACACATGACAGGAAATACTGCTCTGTAATAAAAGGGAATGGACTACTAATATAAACAAAATCAGGGTGACTCTCTAGAGAATAATGCTAAGTGAAAGCAGCCAATTCCAAAGGTTACATACTTTATGCTCCATTTATATACTGTTCTTCAAATGAAAAAAAAAATATAGAAATGAGAACAGACTAATGGTTACCAGGGAAAAGGAAGGAATGAAAGTATGAGGAAAACGATTATGGCTGCCAACGGTCAGCATGAGGAACCCGTGCTGATGGTGATGTTCTGTGTCTTGGCTGTATCACTGTCAAAATTCTAGGTTGACATCAGACTACGGTTGTGCAGGATATCGCTGTTGGTGGAAGTAGACTAAAGGTACCATGCATGTCTCTGTATTACTTCTTGAAATTGTACATGACTCTGGTTATAACAAAGAGCTTGATTTAAAAATTTAATCAGACAGTCAAGCAAACCTGGGTTCAAACACCATCATGAAAACAAATGTTTAATTTGGGAGGTGACTTTTAAACTGGGTACCACGCTCCAAAACAGCAGTAGTATCATCGTATCACTCCTTTTGATTTTATAGACTGTCTGCTTCACTTATTTGAAACCCTTGCTTGGCCAATATAGCTCATTACATTTGTGATTTTTGGTACAGAAGAAAAAGAAACAATTTTGTGGTCACTGGAAAGGATCACAATGGGACAGTTATAAGATAAGAAGCAGCATCTGCCAACATGTTTCTCATCTTAAAAAAATTCTAAAATAATAAGATATTAGGGTTCCTTTGAATGTGGCTAACTATCCATCCTTTATCTAATAGAATGTATTTATTACTTCCTATGGACAAGCACTCTTTGCCTAGCTGTCCTTGAAAGTGAAGGTCAAACATTCACGTGGGAAAATGCAAGTTTAGAGACTGATTTTAAAAAGTAATTAAAATTGCCTTGAAGCAGGAGGAAAGATGGTAACCAAAATTATAAATCTTTCCCCAAGCCTCTGCCTTTACTGGCACTGAAAAATGGCAATCAATGGATGGTACTGCCTCTGCCAGCTTGTTCCTGCTATGCTGAGCTTTTATTCTGTTACATTCCACATTTCCTCCCTTGAAGAGTGTTCACACTGCTTTTTTCATCAGTTGCCTAAGTGGGTTCCATCACTTTAGCAGAAAAGACTACAGAGATCTTGCCTGCAAGCCTTTGTCTAATTAACTAATCCTATGAGCTGTAACACTGTTCACTATTAACTTTTCAGATTATCCTACTACTTAAGGGGGTTGACTTGTTAATCACTGACAGCCCATTTGAGATGTGTGTGCGTGTGTGTGTGTGTGTGTTGTACCTGTGTGGGTATGCAAATATGTGCAATGAATGATGCACAGGTGGACTTTACGTGTGTCTAAGGGAGAGCTACAATTTCTCTGTGACAACCAATCCTGCAGGCAGTTGTTTAAACTTGCCTCACCCTCATCAATGGTCTTTGATCACACTCTGGCAGTTGTTTCATTGTGCTTGAATATCTGTATCTTATAAATTGACTGCAGAGCTCTGAGAGGTATGGTAAACGGAAAACCAAAAATCCATCAGATATGGGACACTGTCAATGCTGAATACACATCACTTTGGCCAATTTTCTTCCTCATTTCAAATTATGATACATCATGGAAGCAGTTTGTCCACAAGGGTATTTGGAGAAGGGTCAGTGCATGTGGTGCTTGTTTCCTAATATGAGCTGGTATCACAGATATTTTAGAAATCCAGTAAAAAATTTCATTATATAAGCACATTTTTGTTTTTTAAAAATGTATTTTTAAAAGCTCAACCTGAAAGCTTCTATAAAATATCTTTCTTCCTCCTGATAACATGTTAATTGGATTGTCTACTTGTTTCTTAAATAATGCAGGTATCATGCTTCTGTGTTTAGGAAGATGTAATGGATAATGCACGGTCCTTTTATCCTTAACTCCTCTGCAAATTTTGTCTATTACCGAAAGCAGAAATGCTAAGTCAACCTAAAGACAGTGCATTCACAGATTCCTTTCCTCTGTACTAGAACTCCTCTGTGGAAGTGCTTTATTTTAAAACCTTTACAGCACCAAATGAAATATAATACAGAAGGCATCCATAAAAGAGAGAGGAGGCGGGCAGTCCGAGTCACACTCATTCAGCCTTCCCTACCCCCAGCTAGCATTGTAAAGGACACAGTGTGAAAACCAGACTGTGTCCTGGAAGATTTCCAGTCTCTCCTCTTAGGAACATTTAAGAACAAGTCTGAACACAGATATACTCCAAAATATCTCAAGACTGACTATCCCTGTGACCTCTGAACGGACCAGGGAAAATCTGGTTTCAAATCAGCAAAAGTGGAAGATGGTGCCCTCGTAATTTAATGCACTAGTAAATAAGAGGTCAAAGGCAATTTGCTTTCTGCTCCCCTGTGCTGTTCTATTGATATGTCTGGGGATAAAAAGCCAACTCTGGTTAATGTCCAGAGCAAGAAAGGATAAGCAAATTCACAATTGTACTTTGCTCTCTAGCTTCAGAGAGACATGTTGCTGCTTTTTAGAATCTGTTAGGGTCCCTGGAGCCATTTGTGTAGGAAATGGTGAGATAGGTCCCCGGATCTGCCGTCTATAAATTTGATGAATTGTGAAATGCAATGCCATTCCTCCATGCTAGAAGTCCCTAGGACCTAGAGCCACAGAGGGGCAGAAATGCACCCTGTAAGCCAAAATATTTGTGATCATGGTCCAACCTTGTGTGTTTGTGTCTTTTTTTACTTGAATAGAAATGAGAAGTCAAAAGTCTATGTCGGACTGGTATTTAGTCTAATTCCACACCCTTTTTCCCTCTCCCCAGTCCAAGCTGTTTAACATTCACAAAAGTCAGCCTGGCTACACCTCCTTCTAAAATTTCAATATGAAATGTGGAAGTTTACTGAAGCCTTTGCTCTTCAGCTCCGCCTTCCCCACACATGGGCCCCTCTGCTCTCTTCCCGTGTTCCTCTCTGCCTCCTGAGATCAGGAGCTGAACAGATGGCTGCACCTTAGGCACTGGCTAAGTAACCGTAACTGGAAAGACGGTCCCTCCCCTCCTCCTCCCCGCCAGGCAGAGCTCAGAGAGCCAGCAGAGCAGGCCTGGAGCCTGCAGCCTCCAAACCTAACGAGGGCAAGCAGTGAGTACCCGCTTCCCGTCTTGTTGAGTGTGCCCGTGTATTGATACATGAGACTGAAATCAGCATCAAATTATCACAAGGAGAGAAGGGTGTTGGACCACAGGTTTCTAGATGAAATGTCAAAGTCAGCAATTACCAAGCTTCCATGTAATGAATGCCTACAAAGTGCCACGTCTTGAGTTCGACTCCTTATATAAGTTGTCACTCATTTTGACATCCTGAAACATGCTTATACTTACCCATGTTTTGGAGGTGGGGAAATGGAGACTCTAGGAGGTTAAGTGACTTGCTAACTCCACACACCCAATAAATGTTCATGCAGAGATTAGGAATGAGAGTTATCCAAGCTCTGCCTTCATTACAAAACTCAATTATGCTACTTCTGAGAATTTATCCAAAGAATATGAAAACACTAATCTGAAAAGATATCTGCACCCTCATGTTCATCTGTGCATAATTTACAATAGCAAAGATTGGAAACAACCTAAGAGCCCATCAACAGAGAAGTGAATAAAGGAGTTGTGGAATGCATACATATAATGGAAAACTATTTAGACATAAAAAGGATGAAAGCTTGCCATTTATGACAACAGGAATGGGTCTTGAGGGTATTATGCTAAATAAAAATGTCAGACAAAGAAAGGCAAATACAGTATGATTTCATTCAGATGTGGAATATAAAAAATAAAAATGAACGAGCAAGCAAAAACTAAGATTTGGGGGACGGGTCTACAGCACATCAAAATGTGGAAAATTCTTAAAGAGATGGGAGTACAAGACCACCTTACCTGCCTCCTGAGATATCTGTATGCAGGTCAGGAAGCAACAGTTAGAACCGGACATGGAACAACAGACTGGTTCCAAATTGGGAAAGGAGTATGTCAAGGCTGTATATTATCACCCTGCTTATTTAACTTATATGCAGAGTACATCATGTGAAATGCCGGGCTGGATGAAGCAAGCACAAACTGCAATCAAGCTTGCTGGGAGAAATATGAATAACCTTACATACGCAGATGACACCACCCTTATGGCAGAAAGGAAAGAAGAACTAAAGAGCTTCTTGATGAAACTGAAAGAGGAGAGTGAAAAAGCTGGTTTAAAATTCAACATTCAAAAAAACTATCATGACATCTGGTCCATCACTTCATTTGAGACAAATAGATGGGGAAACAGTGGAAACAGTGACAAACTATTTTGGGGGGCTCCAAAACCACTGCAGATGGTGACTGCAGCCGTGAAATTAAGATGCTTGCTCCTTGGAAGAAAAGCTATGACCAACCTAGACAGCATATTAAAAAGCAGAGATATCTAGTCAAAGCTATGGTTTTTCCAGTAGTCATGTATGGATGTGAGAGTTGGACTATAAAGAAAGCTTAGTGTCAAAGAATTGATGCTTTTGAACTGTGGTGTTGGAGAAGACTCTTGAGAGTCCCTTGGACTGTGAGGAGGTCAAATCCTAAAGGAGAATGAGTCCTGAATATTCATTGGAAGGACTGATGCTGAAGCTGAAACTCCAATATTTTGGCCACCTGATGTGAAGAACTGACTCATTGGAAAAGACTCTGATGCTGGGAAAGATTGAATGCAAGAGGAGAAGGAGATGACAGAGGATGAGATGGTTCGATGGCATCACTGACTCGATGGACACGAGTTTGAGTAAGCTCCAGGAGTTGGTGAGGGACAGGGAAGCCTGGCGTGCTGCAGTCCATGTGGCTGCAAACAGCTGGACAGGACTGAGCGACTGAACTGAATCTACAGCACAACCTGCATTCATATTTTTGTTATGAACTTGATTGCATAATGTGAGAGCATGGAGTCAATATTACTATTTTACTCTTACGAGAAAGTAAATAACATTCATGAAGACTTAGCTTCAATGATGACATGGTATGATACTGAGGTACAAAATCCAGAAAGGGATGAAAGCAAAGAGAAATTTTCTCAGTATCTAAGTTCTTTCTTGAGGGCAGGGACCTTGTCTCCTGTCAGTGAATCTACTTCCAGGATTGGATACATTGCAGAGAATCTGATAACATGCAGGGCATGATGGGGCTCCTGGTCACAAGGCTTTTCTCTGTTCCCCATTTCTTTGATTATAGAAAGCAGCCTTCATTTAGCCTCCATGACCTTTCCTGAGTTCCAATGGATAGACTCAAACAATTGTTAATTAGGGAACGTAGGGAATGTGAGACCAGAAAGAAACAGTCAAGAGCAGCCATGGGACAATGTCCTGCTTCCCCATCTAAGGATGCACAGAACACTATCTTGAGCTCTTTTGCAGACACTGAAACCCCCTCCAGGTGGGAGAAGTTATGGTATGCTGCCCACAAGCATGTAAACTCGGACCAGTTAAACCTGAAAATGTTGACTCCTACTTACCTTACCACCAACCCATCAGAAAAATGTCCATGAGCTTGTTAGGGGAAGCACACTGATTGAAACTGCCCACCCTGGCCAGGCACCATTTGAATGAGTTGTTTTATGACAGGAGATCCTGATAAGGAATACGGAACTAATAAGCCACCACCAACCGGAAGAGTTCGGGAAAGGTTGAAAGGAGACACCGGTTGTCCGTCCACTTCCCAGAATCTCTCTCACTAGCATCCATTTTGGCTGACCAATTTGTGCGCCACCAGGAAAGACTCTGAATTAGAATGATTGGCCAAAGACCACCGGGAAACTAATCCCATCACCATAAACCCCAGACTGCGAGCCACGCAACAGAGCAGTTCTCCTGGGTTCCCTTACCCTACTGCTCTCCACCCAGGTGCCCTTCCCAATAAAATCTCTTGCTTTGTCAGCACGTGTCTCTTTGGACAATTCTTTTCCGAGTGTTAGAAAAGAGCCCAGTTTCAGGCCCTGGAAAGGGTCCCCTTTCCTGCAACAAGCTGATCACATGCTCTTTTACTATAAAACTTGTCACTATTTTCCCCAAGTTGAGACACGTTGTTTTGAGGGCATGAGCCCTCTGTGTTCCCCTTTCCCCGGCAAAGCAATAAAGCTATCCTTTTCTTCTTCACCCAAAAACTCTGTCTCCAAGGTATGATTTAGTGGTGTAAAGAAAAGCTGAGCTTTCGGCATCAAACCCACCTCTAATGCTGCTAAGTCACTTCAGTCGTGTCCAACTCTGTGTGACCCCATAGACGGCAGCCCACCAGGCTCCCCCGTCCCTGGGATTCTCCAGGCAAGAACACTGGAGTGGGTTGTCATTTCCTTCTCCAATGCATGAAAGTGAAAAGTGAAAGTAAAGTCGCTCAGTCATGTCTGACTCAGCGACCCCATGGACTGCAGCCTACCAGGCTCCTCCGTCCATGGGATTTTCCAGGCAAGAATACTAAAGTGGGGTGCCATTGCCTTCTCAACTATGTTTTAAATACCTGTGTACTTACATCAAGGAATCTAAAGAAAAAAAAAAAAAAAGGGAACAAATTTTGAAAAATCCTAGCCAATTTTTCTTCAAGTGTTAAGTTCCCTGAACATATTTCTTATGTCTATTGTTAATTTGCAAGATTTCCATAAGAATTTTCATATAAATTTTGTGACATAGTTCTTCCTGCTTTGTCAAACAAATACAATGTAAGCATTCTTTTTCAAGGTAGCTTCTGCTTCCTTAAGTGGAAAACAAAGCATAAATATTGCCAACTGCCTGGAAATTTTTAAAATAGTACTCAAAGAGTAGGAGCTGGCTCCAGATACCAGGTGAAGTCAGATCAGTGGCCTGTCTTTGTGACTTAACTCTGGCTTCACATGGCCACGTGTCAAGAATCAACAAACATATCTGTAAAGATCCAAGTGGTAATTTTTCCCCCTTGCATTGTAGGATCTATTGCAACTACTTCCTTTTGCCACTGTAGCACAAAAGCCACCAGGGAAAATACCTGAATGAATGGGTGTGTTTGTGTAACAATAAGACTCTATTTGCAAAAACAGCCAGCAAGTTGGATTTGACCCTCAGGCCACAGTACTTCAACCCTGGCTCTGAGGACAGAGCCAACAAAATCAAGAAGTTTGGTTGCTGTTGTTCAGTTGCTCAGTTATGTCCCACTCTTTGCGACCCCACGGACTGTAGCACACGACTTCCCTGTCCTTCTATTTCCTGGAGTTTGCTCAAACTCATGTCCACTGAGTCAATGATGCCATCCCACCATCTCATCCTCTGTCACCCTCTGCTCCTCCTGCCTTCAGTCTTTTCCAGCACCAGGGTCTTTTCCAGTGAGTCAGCTCTTTGCATCAGGTGGTCAAAGAATTAGAGCTTCAGCTTCAGCATCAGTCCTTCCAATGAATATTCAGTGTTGATTTCCTTTAGGATGGACTGGTTTGATCTTGCTGTCCACGGGACTCTCAAGAATCTTCTCCAGTATCACAGTTCGAAAGTGTCGATTCTTTGGCATTCAGTGTTCTTACAGCCCGTCTCTCACATTCATACACAACTACTGTGAAAACCACAGCTTTGACTATCCAGACTACACGGGCCTTTGTTGGTAAAGTGACATCTCTGCTGTTTTAATATGCTGTCTAGAAGTTCGGAATTCTGGCCAGTTATTAGCTTGAAACTCACCATGCCTCACCAAGTATCTCTCAGAGGAGGACTTCCTTACCAGAAATTTTGTTAACAATGTTGAATTAACATAAAGGAGACATTCATTATCAAAAAATGTTTTGTACTAACCAAAACAATGTAACTAGAGGCAATTGCTTGTATTTAGAAGGTTGCTGATTTGAAATTGATACTTTTTCTTTGGCTGCAAGCCAAAACTGTGCATCTCCAGAAGACAGACTTGTACCTCACTGCTTTTGTGACAAGTTGGAAATTTGACCTTTTTACATAATATGTGTTTAGCTCTTCCCTGACTGCTCCTGCTAATTACTATTTTGCCAATTCTTTTCTGGCATTTAGGTTTGTCACTGAATATTAAAAGCACCAATGATGATATCAAATCATTTTTTTCTTACATCACTGTTTCTCCCATGTTTATGTCTCTATTCCTTAATTTGCATGTCTAAGATCGATGATAATTCATTTACCAATGTCCAAAAATGTTGATAGCTCAGGTTTCAAGATCCAGAAGAATACAATCCCCTGGAAAGAAGCTCATATTCATTCTGGCTGAGGAGGATATTTATCAAGAAGTAAGGGGCAAGAATTTAGGTAATAGCTTAAGAGTTCATTTATACAAACCTTTATTAAAAGGACTCTTTGTAGCCTGTGCTTACCATTGTAGCTTGGTTGTAAATCAATAGATAATATGAAAGAGGATTAGAAAATGCAGAGCCCAATAGAAAATATGTGCAAATTTAAAGAAAAAAAAAAAAAAAACAACTCAATAGCATCAATCTCAAAATTACGTACTTGCATTCCTGCATTTCCTAATGATCCCTCAAGGTATACCACTTTATTTTTACAACCATTAGCACTGCCATTCACCAGAAACATAATGCTGTAAACACTTGGAGTTTCAAGGAAATGAAATTCTCTCACATTTGCCTACTACTCTCTGTTGTCTAATATAGTATCAAATGTTACAGCAGTGTAAACTCTTCCATACATGTGGATAAAAGCCTCTGCGGGAGACAGCTGTGATGTACTGCCTGAAATATAGAGGTAGCTTCTGATTTTTGAGAGGGGAATGTTCCCTCCCAAAGCAATTACCAACATCCCTCATGCTATGAAATGTTTGTGTTCTGGTACAACTGCCTGGAAAGTGAATCTGCCTTCTTCTTTGCCTTTGATTAGAAAAATGGAAGGTCATTCTTGTGGGGAAAGAATAAAGGCACAAAGAGGTCATCAAAACCCCACTTTCAACAGATAGACACTCTTTAAGTCCTGGGAGTGGAAAAGAAACCCAGGCTTGATAAATTAATATTGGTTTTCAATAGAGGTTGCTGGAAAACCTAAGTAGTCAGGATTGTGGGAAACATCAGCTGAGGACCCAAAGCACAAATGGCCGGGCAAACAAAAGAAGGGCACACACCAGAATCAGATGTCAGACAGATTCTATCAAATGCCTTCTCAGATGCCCCAGCAGGATAACCTGCAGTTTTCAGTGGGGACTCAAATACAACTTCATAACACTTTATGGAAACAGCAGGATTTTAAAAAAAGTAACAGGTTGATTTGGCCAGCAGGACCAGTTGATGACAAAGAGGAGAGACAACACAACACATTTTGAGGGATGAAAAAAACAGAGCAACATGCTTCCTGTAAACCACCAATGGAGGGATTACAGATAGGACTGGACTGTCCTAACTTATAAAAGGTGATTCACATGTCAAAGGACATTCATGATTTATGATTTGGTGTGAGTTTTATCCCAAATTGGCATTAACATGTGTACCTGGATATCTGCAATCTTCTATATATATGAATTGGGAAGGTCTAAATCACTATACCATGTGAGAGACTATACTTGCTAACTCTTTAAACACCATTATCATCCTTTATTTTTTTATGGGTTTCCCAAGTGGTGCTAGGGGTAAAGAATCCACCTGTCAATGCAGGAGACAGAAGAGATGTGCATTCGAACCCTGGGTCAGTCCCCTGGAAGAGGGCATAGCAATACTTCTCCAGTATTCTTGCCTAAAGAATCTCATGGACGGAGGAGCCTGGTGGGCTACAGTCCATAGGGTCACAAATAGTTGAACAAGGCTGAGGTGATACAGCATGCAGGAATGCAGACCACCCTTTTATTCACTAACTCCATCTGCATTTTACCAATGAGCAATAAAATAAAGAAACCTGGCTTAAGAATACATAAAAGCAGCAGAGGCTGGATAGGAATCCAGGTATCTAGTTTTAAACCTCGATTTCACCCACAAATGTCACCTCTTTTTGTTTCTATCCTGTGTCCTCTATTGTTTCTAAACAACAGGTTAAATTTCTACAATGTAAAAATGATCTAAAATTTTAAGCATTTCGAAATGACTCTATTTCCAACCACCTCTCATTATTATCTAAATTTTGGAAAATTAAACTTTATTTCCAGTAAGAAGAAACTTCAAAAACAAACGAATGATTTTCCAGCCCTCGTTTGTGTGCTAAGTCACTTCAGTCATGTCCAACTCTTTCTGACCCTATGGACTGTAGCTCCTCTGTTTATGGGATTCTCCAGGCAAGAATCCTGGAGTGGGTTGCTACTTCTTCCTCCAGGGTTCCAACCCTTAATCAAGGTTGAATTCCTTGACCTCTCTTTCAGTGTTAACCCCTTTTCCATTATACCCAAGTGTTTTCATGTGATTTGTTAAAAGATTAAATTTAAATTAAAATTTACTCCAGGGGAATTCTGCACTTCTCCTTGAGATGAGGAGTGACAATCTGCAATCTCACAATCATGATAAATGATCGCTATAATAAGGAGACACTAAAAGGAGAGGCTCAGCTGGTTGAAGGAGGAGAAGAGTCAGACAGTCCAATAACTGGGGCTTGACTTCATTCAGTTTCTAAACTTTGCACTCAACAAGCACTTACTGTGCATCTCCAAAGAATTAGGAACTATGCTGAATACAGTCAATAGACAACAAATCAGACAGGGATTCTGTTTTGAGCTTCTTGCCCATTCCTTGGAAATCAGACCAAAGCACAGATGATTATTGTAAGTTTGTCACAGTGTCAGAGCCATGAGCAATACAATTGATACATAGTGATGATACTGTATACGGTTGTGGCGCTGGAGTGACTGAGGAGATATCCCACATCCAAGGGCAAAGGAGAAGCCCCAGCAAGACGGTAGGAGGGGCGAAATCATGTTTAGAATCAAACCCCATACCTGCCAGAGACACTCAGAGGGCTCAAACAAACCTTGTGTGCACCAGGACCCAGAGACGCCACAGAGACTGAGACAGAATTGGGTTTCAGTGTGTCCTGTGGAGGTACGGGTCAGCAGTGGACCCGCAGGGTCAGGGGCTCTGGGTGCAGCAGATTCGGGTATGGCATATGCTCTCTTGGAGGAGGTTGCCATTAACCCCACTATAGAGCTGCCAGAACTTACACAGGACTGGGGAAATAGACTCTTGAGGGCACAGACAGAACCTTGTGCTCACCAGGAACCAGGAGAAAGGAGCAGTGACCCCACAAGAGACTGACCCAGACTTGCCCATGAGTGTCTAGGAGTCTCCAGTGGAGGCGTGAGTCAGCAGTGACCTGCTGCAAGGCTGGGGGCACTGAGCGTGGCAGTGCTTGCATGGGACCTTTTGAAGGAGGTCACCATTATCTTCATTACCTCCACCATAGTTTGGCCTCAGGTAAGTAAAAGGCTTTCCTGGTGGCTCAGAGGATAAAGCTTCCGCCTGCAGTGCAGGAGACCCGGTTCGATCCCGGGTTGGGAAGATCCCCTGGAGAAGGAAATGGCAACCCACTCCAGTATTCTTGCCTGGAGAATCCCATGGACAGAGGAGCCTGGTGGGCTATAGTCCACGGGGTCACAAAGAGTCAGACACCACTGAGTGACTTCACTTTCTTAAAATAACAGGGAGGGAACAGAGCCCCACCCTTCAACAGAAAATTGGATTAAAGATTTACTGAGCATGGCCCCGCCCATCAGAAGGAGACCCAGTTTCCCCCTCAGTCAGTCTCTCCCATCAGGAAGCTTCCATAAGCCTCTTATCCTACTACTGTGGGCAAGAATCTCTTAGAAGAAATGGAATAGCCATCATAGTCAACAAAAGAGTCTAAAATGTAGCATTTCGATGCAATCTCAAAAATAACAGAATAATCTCTGTTCATTTCCAAGGCAAGGCATTCACTATCACAGTAATCCAAGTCTATGCCCTGATCAGTAACACTGAAGAAGCTAAAGTTGAATGGTTCTATGAAGACCTACAAGAACTTCTAGAACTAACACCCAAAAAAGATGTCCTTTTCATTTATAGGTGACTGGAATGAAAAAGTAGGAAGTCAAGAAATATCTGGAGTAACAGGCAAATTTGGCCTTGGAATACAGAATGAAGCAGGGCAAAGGGTAATAGAGTTTTGCCAAGAGAAATGCACTGGTCATAGAAAACACCCTTTTTCAACAACACAAGAGAATACTCTACACATGGACATCACCAGATGGCCAAAATGCCAAAATCAGAGTGATTATATTCTTTGCAGCCAAAGATGGAGAAACTCTATACAGTTAGCAAAAACAAGACCAGGAGCTGACTGTGGCTCAGATCATGAACTCCTTATTGCCAAATTCAGACTTAAATTGAAGAAAGTAGGGAAAACCACTAGATCATTCAGGTATGACCTAAATCAAATCCTTTATGATTATATAGTGGAAGTGAGAAATAGATTCAAGGAATTAGATCTGATAGACAGAGTGCCTAAAGAACTATGGACAGAGGTTCATGACATTGTACAGGAGACAGTGATCAAGACCATCCCCAAGAAAAAGAAATGCAAAAAGGCAAAATGGTTGTCTGAGGCAGCCTTACTAATAGCTGTGAAAAGAAGAGAAGCAAAAGGCAAAGGAGAAAAGGAAAGATATACCCATTTGAAAGCAGAGTTTTAAAGAATAGCAAGAAGAGATAAGAAAGCCTTCCTCAGCGATCAATGCAAAGAAATAGAGGAAAACAACAGAATGGGAAAGACTAGAGATCTCTTCAGGAAAATTAGAGATAACAAGCAAACATTTCATGCAAAGATGGGCACAATAAAGCAGAAGAGATTAAGAGGTGGCAAGAATACACAGAAGAACTATACAAAAGAGATCTTCACAACCCAGATAATCATAATGGTATGATCACTTCCTTAGAGACAAACATTCTGGAATGAGAAGTCAAGTGAGCCTCAGGAAGCATCACTACAAACAAAACTAGTGGAGGTGATGGAATTCAAGTTGAACTATTTTAAATCCTAAAAGATGATGCTATGAAAGTGTTGTGCTCAATATGCCAGCAAATTTGGAAAACTCAGCAGTGGCCACAGGACTGGAAAAGGTCAGTTTTCATTCCAATCCCAAAGAAAGGCAATGCCAAAGAATGCTCAAACTACATACAACTGCACTCATCCCACACGCTAGTAAAGTAATGCTCAAAATTCTCCAAGCCAGGTTTCAACAGTATGAGAACTGTGAACTTGCAGAAGTTCAAGCTGGATTTAGAAAAGGCAGAACAACCAGAGATCAAATTGCCAACGTCCATTGGATCATCGAAAAAGCAAGAGTTCCAGAAAAACATCTACCTCTGCTTTATTGACTACGCCAAAGCCTTTGACTGTGTGGATCACAATAAACTGTGGAAAATTCTGAAAGAGATGGAAATACCAGACCCCCTACCTGCCTCTTGAGAAATCTGTATGCAGATCAGGAAGCAACAGTTAGAACTGGACATGGAACAACAGACTGGTTCCAAATAGGGAAAGGAGGACATCTAGGCTGTATATTGTCAACCTGCTTATTTAACTTATATGCAGAGTACATCAAGAGCTGGAATCAAGATTGCCGGGAGAAATATCAGTAACCTCAGATATGCAGATGACACCACCCTTATGGCAGAAAGTGAAGAAGAACTAAAGAGCCTCTTGATGAAAGAGAAAGAGGAGACTGAAAATGTTGGCTTAACACTCAACATTCAAAAAACTAAGATCATGGGATCTGGTCCCATCACTTCATGGCAAATAGATGGGGAAACAATGGAAACAGTGACAGACTTTATTTTTTTTGTGCTCCAAAATCACTGCAGATTATGACTGCAGCCATGAAATTAAAAGACGCTTACTCCTTGGTAGAAAAGTTATGCCCAACCTAGACAGCATATTAAAAACCAGAGAAATTACTTTGCAGACAAAGGTTCATCTAGTCAAAGCTATGGTTTTTCCAGTAGTCATGTATGGATGTGAGAGTTGGACTATAGAGAAAGGTGAGTGCCAAAGAACTGAAGCTTTTGAACTGTAGTGCTGGAGAAAACTCTTGAGAGTCCCTTGGACTGCAAGGAGATCCAACCAGTCAATCCGAAAGGAAATCAGTCCTGAATATTCATTGGAAGGACTGATGTTCAAGCTGAAACTCTAATACTTTGGCCACCTGATGCGAAGAACTGACTCGTTTGAAAAGACCCTGATTCTGGGAAATATTGAAGGCAGGAGGAGAAGGGGACGACAGAGGATGAGACAGCTGGATGGCATCACTAACTGAATGGACATGAATTTGAGTAAACTCCAGAAGTTGCTGATGGACAGGGAGGCCTTGCATGCTGCAGTCCATGGGGTCACAGAGTCGGACTGGACTGAGCGACTGGACTGAACTGACCGTAGTGTAAAATGAATCCAATCCCCATTTCTTCAGTTCGATTGGAACAGGGGTGAGCACATGACCAAAGTGAGGCCAATGACAGTATCTTCCCCAGCATTAGGGAAATATTTGGAGGTAAAGGAGAGACTAATTGAAATCAATTATATTCGAGTAGTTAGATCTGTAATGTACAAGTTTGGGAAATGTGAGATCAGAACCCCCTGCTCATAAAGAGACAAGCAGATGCAGAAAAATTGACTTTGTGAGTGAGAGAAGAATAAAGCAGTTGCACTGAGATGTAGGAATGAGAGTCTATATGGTTTTCCAACCCCTAGTTCTAGTACTTTCCAGGGCTACATAAAATTCTATACTTTGATTCACATCTCTATACCCAAAGGAAAAGAATTCCATTTCAGCTTTAACCAACTTGAGATAGTTTCACATATTTGGAACACAGAAAGATCAATTTAAGAAGCTATCACCTGGACTTACATGAAATTAAGATGATTTGATAATACCATAACCTACCCTGCATCCCCCTATCTTAGCCTCTATAAACAAAAGCCCTTGGAAATGGCCACCTTCCCCTTTGTTTATGCACTCTGGTTACATCTTCTCTGGAAAGGCTTTACTATTTTCCTTCGCACTTGACTCATATAAGAGTTAGCTGTTTCAGATAATAAAATCTTAGGCTGAAAAAGCTATTTACCCCATTTTCTGTCTGACCTTGCACATATCTTGGGCATCCAAATGCCTAGGTACAATTTGATGATGCTAACAAGTCTGTCTGCCAGTTTGACTGGCTAAGCACACTTCGGCAACATTCAATGCCCTAGATATGTAAACTGCTGAAGAAATAATATTCAGATGGAAAAATATTCATGGCCTGGTGACAGAAATGTAGCTCTCAACTCACTTCACGTAACAGAAGCCATATAGGAAGCATACAGGTAGAAGCATCTTGACACAGTGCTTGCTTGCTTGCTTGCATGGGTCAGTTTAGGAGAGACTCCACAGTGGGATGACTCCCTATTCCAGACGCCAGCGAAGGCCTCTGTTCCACTGCAGCTACCAGAAGGCCTGGAGGATGTGACGCACACTCCACGGGAAAACAGCCCAGAGTTTTAGGAACAAAACACATACTACTCAACAGTCACATTTCCTACAGCACTCATGAATATGTTTCCATATGCAGTAACAGCCAATTTCAAGCATGCCCCATTTTGTCTCTGCATTAGAATTTACCAAAAAATAAAAGATAAGGATGTAGGTGGGGGTGGGGAGAACACGTCCCTTGGGTCATTAGCATCGGTTCTTAAATGTAACATTTCCATGCTAGCCCTATAGCCAAATGCCAATCTTTTCAGTTTTTTCATGCAAATAACAATATCTAAAATATAAAAATATGGTGTCTTCATTTTCACACCAATCCTTCAGCGAAATCAGCCTTCAATTTCACATTTAAAATAGGCACTGTGGCTACTAGGAATTCCATGTTTGAGGAATGGAATTCTATTCCAGTACCCAGCCACCAAAGATGCAGAGCAAACAATGGAAAGCTTTTTTGCTCTTCACTGGAAAAGGAGCAGAGTTGCCCAGCATTTCTGAAGGTTTTATAAATTAAGAAAGCGGATAGTAAGTAGCTTGGAAAAGCCAGGTATATAAAAGAACAGCTGAGAAATATTAAAGAATTGCAAATGCAGGATTGAAGGGAATTTTATTATTTTAGCATAAAGGGAATTGCCAGAATGTAAATTAACATCCAAGTAGGATATGTAAAAACTAGTGGGTGGGGGAATCCACAGTATTCTACTTTGAGGTGAAAACACTGTGAATTTCCTGTCTTAGTCCACTCACTTTTCCCCTGAAGTAATATTCAAGAGTTCAGTCTCTGAGTCCACACACACAGTTTTAAATTCCAGCTTGAACACTCTTTGCTATCTCTGACCCTTGAGCAAAATTCTTAGCCTGTCTTCGTCTTTCATTACCCCTCTGAGAAACGAGAATAATAATCCTCACTTTTCTAGGATAGTACTGCACGGACTTAGAGCAAACATTCTAATACAGGAAAGCACCGCCTAACACAGAGTAAGCATTCATACATGCCAACAAGTCTACAAGAATTTGTTCATTTACTTAAAACAAAAAGGCAGAGGGAAGGGAACGTGATTTGGCCAAAGTCCTATAACTGAATTGTAACAGAAGTGTGTTTAGACATAATCACACGCAGAAAACTGAAAGCCTTGCGTTGTTCTTGGAAGAGTTCCCAGAATGTTTTCCCAGGTGCATATTTGAGACCAGAAGATATATCTCCTTTAACCCCTTTTCTCACTGAAGCTTGTTAAACAGCTACTCAGACTACAGCAATTCCGCTCCTTGCCCCCTCCTTCCCGCTTATCTCCCTTATTCCAGCTTGCCTGTCCCCAAACTTACCATTGCACACATCTTTTCTCACTTAGGAAAAACAAGGAAAAGAAGTGGCAACTATACACTGTTGCTTTCTTGCCCTGTCCTGCTAAGTTGTAACATTTTAGAATTTTACAAACCCATTAACTTCCTTCTGTAACTTTCCAGGCACCAAAAGAAAGAAATTTAAAAAAAAGAAAAGAAAGAAAATA
>NW_011495049.1:5158143-5203540 GCF_000754665.1 Bison bison bison | reverse complement strand
AGAAAATACATGATTGTTATTGAGAGCTTCTTACATTGAATATCTTAATAATTCTGTTTAAAACAAACAACATGATATATCATCCCATTTAAAAGATGAGGTACCTTAGGCCACTGACATCAAGTCAAACATCTGGTGAGATGGTTTTTAATTCAGTCCGATGCCAAAATAGGAGCTGTTCAACTCTCCCACTGGAAACATTAAAGAAATGGGAGACCCAGGGGACTTGGCTGTCTATTCCAGAAAGATGCATTGTTTCTTTCAAATTAGAACAACTATCAGTTCAGTTCAGTCGCTCAGTCACTTCGGACTCTTTGAGACCCCATGAATCGTAGCACGCAAGGCCTCCCTGTCCATCACCAACTCCCAGAATTCACTCAAACTCATGTCCATCGAGTCGGTGATGCCATCCAGCCATCTCATCCTCTGTTGTCCCCTTCTCCTCCTGCCCCCAATCCCTCCCAGCATCAGAGTCTTTTCCAATGAGTCAACTCTTCACATGAGGTGGCCAAAGTATTGGAGTTTCAGCTTTAGCATCAGTCTTTCCAATGAATACCCCAAACTGATCTCCTTTAGAATGGACTGGTTGGATCTCCTTGCAGTCCAAGGGACTCTCAAGAGTCTTCTCCAACACCACAGTTCAAAAGCATCAATTCTTCAGCGCTCACCTTTCTTCACAGTTGACTCTCACATCTATACATGACCAGTAGAAAAACCATAGCCTTGACTAGATGGACCTTTGTTGGCAAAGTAATGTCTCTGCTTTTGAATATGCTATCTAGGTTGGTCAGAACAATTATAAGGTAATATAAAAATTTGAGAAGAGGATATATCCAAACATGTTCAAAGATAGCATACTAAAAAAAAAAAGTCCTTGTGGAAGATTAATCAAAGAGATTTTTGAAGGATATAGATATTAAGCTTTTAATATTTCAGTTCATTATTTGTGACCTGCTTCTGCCACAAAGGGAGAAACTGTTCCTTAGTCCTCTGCTTAGGAAAAGTATTTACTCTCTTTTCCCTGCCTTAATTCATGTTGCTTTCCTTGCCTGGATGGGAATAACAATGTAGATGGTGATGATTATGATGTGAAGATATTCACTATAATAAGACCTACCACTTATTGAAAGCTCACTTTGTATCAGGACCTGTGCTAAGAATTATATATGTGGTCTCATTTAATGCTGAAAACAGTGATGAGGAGTAAGGACAATGATTCTCCTCATTGTACAGATGATATGTCTGAGATTAAAGAGGGTAAGTAATGTGTTCAAGGTTGCACATGCAGTAAGTGCCAAAGATGGGACCAGTGACCAAGCATCATGACTTCTACGTCACCTGATAGACCCTCTGCTGCCCTAGCCTCTTCACTTAAAGCTGTGACTCTTGAACATCAGAGAACATCAGAATCCCCTGGGAGGTGTATCAAAACACAGATTGCTGTCCTACTCTGAGAGTCTGTCAGTCAGTAAGACTGGGCTGGGGAGGGAACAGGAGTTTTTATGTTTCCATGTGACTCTGATGCTTCTGATCCTAAGACCAGAATGTAGAGAACCACTAACCTAATAAAATCTTCTGTGCTTTTGGACCTGTGAAATGGGATCATACTAAGACCAAACTCATAGAGATCTTGTGAGGATTTAAAGACCTCGTGCATGGAAAGCTCTTAGAGCCAGTATCCCAGACAGAGTAAAGGTTCATATTGTGGTGTTTTGGTCATTATTGTTGTTATTTCATTGTCTGAGGCTAAGCTCAGATTTTACTTAACAGTCTAGCTGGACTCATTTTCCTTTCTATGTCCTCATATTGCTTTTGCACCATCCCACACCAGTGATTACACTTTATTTTATGATGATATAGATGTCTAACTTTCAAGACAAACCGTCCGTACTACAAGGCAGAAAAGGAAGGCTCATCTCCGTTGTTTACCTATCCTCCATGGTGCCTAGCTCAGTGCTGCATAAGCATTTATTGAATTGTTTGCTGTTCAATAAATGAAATGATTCAAAAGCAGAGAGTGAAACTAGAGGAGATTTAAATTATACTATTAGATTCAATTTAGCAGAAGATTTAGTAAGATCCCTTAGGTCTCCTGATGCAGAGTCTAATGGCAGCCTTCAGTCTGTCGCACAGACTTAGATGTAACCACGGAAGAAGAGATAAACAGCCGATGTAATTACAGTGACATAATGGTTAAACTTTTATAGCTGAGGGGAGCAGCAAATAGGATTTTAAAAATCAAATTAAAGCTGTCATTCCACAACATTACGTTTCTAGAATTTTCATTTTTTAATATTAATGGTTTTTTTCTCCAAAAAGGAACAAACAATGCTAATTCTACTGCTACAATACTGTTAATGAAGAAATAAAGAATAATTTATCATTGCATAATTAACACAGTACCGTTAAGCATGTTTTAATGATTTTGTATAATGGCCTCTCATAACTAGATGATACTTGTTAGTCATAGTGAGAAAAAAAAAAAAAGAACTACATTATGAATCATTAATGAAGATGGATAAACTGACCAGGACTTTATTTTATTCTTTTATATAAAGTGTTTACAAGATCTCTTGGTGTATTTTGGCAATGGTTTATTCCTGTAGGTGACCAGATGGTTAGTAAAACATTTTAACTGATTCAAGAAAACGAAAGGCTAAGAAATAAAAAGACTAAGAAAGCAACCCCATGCAAGTCAACAGGCTTTCCTCTTCTTTGCTTCAAAATGGTACCAATTCTTAGTTTTCAAAATAGTACCAACCTTTAACTTTATGATGTATTAGACTTTGAAGGTAGGAGCATTTTGTTATCTTTAGCCATTTATAATCTCTTACATTTATCAGATGTAATAAGGATACTTATTTTTCTGTGAAAAACATTTAAAGGGCCAGGAGTTATGAGGAGTGAAAGAAAATCAAAGAAGATGAATAAAGGTGGTGATAAACATGATCTTATAGCTACTCTTTCTTTGAATGTTGTCACCAAAAATAGACATGTGCCTTACTGAAAGTTGTACCTATAGGGAGTGTTGCAAAAATGTCAGTATCTGCCTTTAATCAAAGCAGGTACATATTCAAGTTTGAGTTTTTGTTGAGTTGGGAGTGAAGGGGTGTGGTGACAGAGTTACATTTTGGCCACTCCTTGACCACGTCTAAACTGCAGACACATTTATTTGACTCACATATTATTTAAATCCTATTTTAGTTAGTGTGCAAGGTATGAAAATTGAGAAAGGACTCATAAAATAAGTATTTCCAGCTGCTCTTTAAAATCAGATCACCCAGAGACACCACAACATATAATCTGCAAAAGATTGTTGGGGGCTGTCCCCTTTCACCAGAGACTTCAGCCCCCAGATCTCTGGTTTTCCATATCTTCTGTGGTCTGGCGCTCAATCCTATTTCATCATTTATACACCTGCCAGACCTCTATTGACGTTTACATGTTTGACTCTGGTCTACCATACTTGCAGCCCAGTGGTTCTCAAAGCATAGTCCCCAAAGCAGTAGCATCGACATCATCTGTGATTTTGTTAGAAGTACCAATTCTCAGCCTCATCCTAGGCCAACTGAACCAAAACCTCTGGGCATAGGACCCACCACTCTGTGTTTAACCAGCTTCTCAAATGATTCTAATGCCCACTCAAGTTTGAGAATCACTAGTCTAGCACATTCTTCTCATATATCCAAGCCTTAAGACGCTATTTATTCTTGCTTTCATTTTCAGAAACCTATGAGGGATCAATAATGGTGGAGACATTAGTAAACCTCTTTTTGTTGTCAGTTGTAGCAAAATTTTCATTGCACAAAGTGAAGCAGAGACAGAGAGTAATCCCCCAAGTAGAGCTACAACCGTCTATTACCTAGACAGCATATTAAAAAGCAGAGGCACTACTTTGCCAACAAAGGTCTGTCTAGTCAAGGCTATGGTTTTTCCAGTGGTCATGTATGCATGTGAGAGTTGGACTACAAAGAAAGCTGAGTGCTGAAGAACTGATGCTTTTGAACTGTGGTGTTGGAGAAGACTCTTGAGAGTCCCTTGGACTGCAAGGAGATCCAACCAGTCCATCCTAAAGGAGATCAGTCCTGGGTGTTCACTGGAAGGACTGATGCTGAAGCTGAAACTCCAATACTTTGGTCACCTGATGCAAAGAGCTGACTCATTTGAAAAGACCCTGATGCTGGGAAAGATTGAGGGCAGGAGGAGAAGGGGATGACAGAGGATGAGATGGTTAGATGGCATCATTGACTCAATGGACATGGGTTTGGGTGGACTCCGGGAGTTGGTGATGGACAGGGAGGCGTGGCGTGCTGCGGTCCATGGGGTCATAAAGACTGAGACACGACTGAGCGACTGAACTGAACTTAACACTCCAGTTGAAGTTTTAACAGAGTTAGGAACACAAAGTTTCATCCATGTCTACATGTATTTCTTAATAGCAAGATTGACCAAGCTTTTATGATAGAAGGAAGCTAAGAGAAGAAGGAAGAGTCTGTATTTGGTACTATGGAATTCTAAATAAGAAAGTGCAAGACAAAAATGCAAAAATGTTTTGAATCACTTTTATATCACTTTCTCTACCTTCTCTCAGGCTAAGCAGAGATCCAAGGGCAGACACAAAGGCATAGAGACTGCAAAGATGGTTCATTGGGAAATGACAGTGCAACACACTACCATCATATCTAACCCCATCCTGAACCCTTGAACTGAAATCAGGAGCACCACTGCTCTGGACATTTGTTACATGAGAAAATCTAACCTCTTTTTTTTAAAAAAGAATCTCTTATTTGAAGCTTTTTTTTTTTTTGCAGTTTAGTACATTCCTAACTGATTTGGATAGCCATCACACATATATGAGAAAAAGGTTGGTAATATTGCATGAAAATAAAAATATAAAACACAGTATCTTCAAATGCTGGTTAGTAAAAGATTTTATTTCCTCTTTGTTTGTTTAGAACTATCCATATTAAATTTCAAAGGGTGTTCTTTTGTTTCTTGTTTTATGAAATAAAGAAAACAAAGGGGTGCGTAACTCCTTCACTTCACGTTGGCTTCATGGTTTCATTAACCATGATCACATAAACTCTTAGTCTTCATGTGAGAGTATAATATTTGGAATATATTCTTATAAAAATTGATTCTCATGGATCTTGACTCTTGTTTTTCTTTGGATTTTTGCTAGCTTCTTTGTATCATTCTTGACTTGTTTTAATTGCTACATTACTTTGCAATTATGTGTACTAAGTATATTTTCTATTCCACTTATGATGTCTTTACAACATCTCGCTGGTCCATTTAACTATAGGACAGACGTAAAGAAAGTAACATATTCATTGCAAACCTTTTTTCAATTTATCTTGTAATATTTTTTGAGTTTGCTTAATTTTCATGTTTTTTATGCTGAAGTTCTTTATTTTTAATTGTCTGGATCCTTGTTTTTGCTTTGCCTTAATTAATTTGGGAAATCACTCCCAGAAACTATTTGATACTTCTTAAAATTTGATCCTTTATTTCCAAGCAACCTATTCCTCATCTGTTCTTGTCCTTGCAAAACAGATTAGGATATATCCAAAGATTTAGCTACATGGATATGTGTTGCAGTAGTGTTAATAGAAACTAAGCATTTGCAAACAATTGGTTGTCCAAAAATAGGAGAATGAACTAATCAATTGCAGTCCCTCACAAAATAAAATATTTTGTAACCTTCACATGGAATACAATGATATGTATCAGTATGTAAATATATTTAGTGGGAAAAACAGGTTACATTACTTAGAGTATGATCTTATTTTATGGTATGGTATTAGGAGAAAGTTGCATTATCTTTTTTGCATATTCTATTTTATCTGTATAACCTAATTTATTGATATAGTGCCTTAAGCTCTTCCATCAAAATCTTGATCTATATGCCTGTCAAATAGCAAGATCCCATCTCAGCATGGTGATGCATGAGAAAGAAGCACAACTTTAACTGAGGGTATTGAAGAAAAATGTGGATATCTTTACTGAAATGTTTTCAGAGTGTATAAAGGGATTAATGGAAAATTGCATCTCACAACATTCAGCAAACCTCCTTATCTTTTTACACAGTAAAACTTCCTTAAAAATTGTTTTACCACTTGATCTCCCCAAATTTCACACCCCATAGGAGCCATTCCACTTTCACTTTTCTTTCTCCTAAAGCCATCCAAAACCTCTCCCTTTTTCTACGTTCATTTGTCTCTTGTCTTAATGTCCCCTCCCCCTCCTAGCTACTTTTTCACCAAGCACATCAATTTAAATATATTATTCTCTTTCTGTGTACTCCACTTGTATCTCCACATGCTTTGATAGAGAAGTGACCAAAAAAATACCCTCCTTGACAGTGAGGCTGGAATGGAGGGAAGAGGATAAATTAAATTAGTTCTTCAATGTGCATATTATACTTTACTAATGCTCTTTATGTTACATTATACTTGGAGGTCAATACAATAATTTGCATCCCAATTACAACTTCTATGAAATCACTACAGATGGTGACTGCAGCCATGAAATTAAAAGACGCCTACTCCTTGGAAGGAAAGTTATGACCAACCTAGATAGCATATTCAAAAGCAGAGACATTACTTTGCCAACAAAGGTCCATCTAGTCAAGGCTATGGTTTTTCCTGTGGTCATGTATGGATGTGAGAGTTGGACTGTGAAGAAGGCTCAGCACCGAAGAATTGATGCTTTTGAACTGTGGTGTTGGAGAAGACTCTTGAGAGTCCCTTGGACTGCAAGGAGATCCAACCAGTCCATTCTGAAGGAGATCAGCCCTGGGATTTCTTTGGAAGGAATGATGCTAAAGCTGAAACTCCAGTGCTTTGGCCACCTCATGAGAAGAGTTGACTCCTTGGAAAAGACTCATGCTGGGAGGGATTGGGGGCAGGAGGAGAAGGGGACGACAGAGGATGAGATGGCTGGATGGCATCACTGACTCGATGGATGTGAGTCTGGGTGAACTCCGGGAGTTGGTGATGGACAGGGAGGCCTGGCGTGCTGCGATTCATGGGGTCGCAAAGAGTCAGACATGACTGAGCGACTGATCTGATCTGATCTGATGAACATCTATTACTTTTACAAGAAAGCAAAAGAGACACTGATGTATAGATCAGTCTTATGGACTCTGTGGGAGAGGGAGAGGGTGGGGAAATTTGGGAGAATGGCATTGAAACACGTATAATATCATGTATGAAACGAGTCGCCGGTCCAGGTTCGATGCACGATACTGGATGCTTGGGGCTGGTGCACTGGGACGACCCAGAGGGAGGGTATGGGGAGAGAGGAGGGAGGCGGGTTCAGGATGGGGAACAAATGTATACCTGTGGCGGATTCATTTCCATAATTGGCAAAACTAATACAATATTGTAAAGTTTAAAAATAAAATAAAATTAAAAAAAAAAGAAAGAAAAATAAAGCAGAAAAAAACAAACAAACAAACAAACAAAAAAAACAAAAGATGAATGCCAGCAGAAATTCCCTGGCAGTTACACTATTTCCATTGCTCTATTAATCTAAGTTTTTACTCTTTGCTTTTGTAGCTTTCCATCAGTTATTCATGACAAAGCAAGGCTTCACCACTGTCTTTTATTTCTCATGTGGTAACAACTGGAGAATTTCCACTTATTCTTCAGTGTTTTAATGTCAAAGGTTGCCAAGCTTTGCTAGCCCAAAAGCCTGCTTTTACTCGTAGCCAGAGACTACAGGGACACCAAAACCTTGTAAGCAATACCTAGATCATCTCCTTGCATCTCCAGTGATGTAAATGGGCTGGTTCCTGAAAACATACCAAAAGGCACTTCATTACTCAGAGGATGGGTACCACTTATTGTAAGATCACATCTAAAACCAAAGCTAAAGCTAAAGCCAAAAGAATGCATAATGAATGGGAATAAAGAGAATTTAACACAACAACAATCACAAGCCTCATGAATTTCCCCAAGACATTTTACGAACCACTATCAAAAACTCATTGTTTCCCAGAAAGAGACTCACAGAGTTAAAAAATGAACTTGTGATTACAGGGAGGAAGGATGAGTGGAAGGCACAGGTAGCGAGTTTGGGATGGACATGTACACACTCCTACATTTAAAAAGGATGACCAACAAGGCCCTACTGTATAGCACAGGAAACTCTGCTTAATGTTTTGTGGCAGCCAGGATGGGAGGTGAGTTTGAGGTAAAACGGATACACATAAGAGCTTCACTGGTGGCTCAGCAGTAAAGAATCTGCCTGTAATGTAGGAGTCGCAAGAGACACAGGTTTGATCACTAGGTGGGGAAGATCCCCTGGAGGAAGGCAAAGCAACCTACTCCAGTATTTTTGCCTGGAGAATCCCATAGACAGAGAAGCCTGGTGGTCTACGGTCCATAGTGTCTCACAGAGTCAGACACGACTGAGGTGACTTAGCACACAGGTGCATACGAACACACGTGTATTACGGCTGAGTCCCTTCACTGTTCACCTGAAACTTTCACAACACTGTTAATCAGCTATATTCCAATACAAACTAAAAGGTTTTTTAAAAAATCATTATTTCCAAATATCTCTTTAATAATCCTGAGCTCTAACCAATTTCAGAGAAAAACAAAATTATGGTAGCATGTGTTCCATGGTATCACCAGAGATGTAATAACAGACAGCACTGAATAAAAATAAAATTTAGCTCCATCAAATCTCAACTTTTCAACACACGCACCTTAGAGCTACCATTTCATTTAAATCAATGCAGCATATTCTTTAGTTTCTACTTGGAGATGTTTTACCTTAAATGAAATAGTCTGTAGTTTCTTGTTCATTTAAAATTTTTACTTCTCAAAAATGGACAAACATCAAACAAAGGAAACTATAGAAATCAAAGCAATAAATTAACTGAAATATATGCTTTCCTAAGAAAGAAAGAATTTATAATAAATGCCAATGGCTTGCATAAAACTCACAGAAAAATATACCAAGAAGAAAAGAGGAATAGAGTTGATCATCAGCTTGTCATTTCTAATTAGTACTGATTCCTTTAACTACTTCATTCATTCTTGCAAAGATAAGTGCTTTTAAATGGAAAGCATGCCTTAAAGAAAGAATGTGGCTTTTAGCAATCACCCTTTGGAAATAGGGCCTTCAAAATGGTATAATTTCTGATACATTAAATAAAAGTCCTCATTACAATCATCTGGGGAAAAAAATAAAAGATTTTACTCTTTGGCATAAATGTAATGGAAATTACAAAGGAATAAACTTTGCCATTCAAGAGCTGGCAATTTGCAAGTGTCGATAAATATTTTAAAAATTCTTTTATGAGTCTCTGTTTCTTTTGCAATTTGACAGACTAAGATTTTGAGTGCAGAGCTCAAGACACCAGAAAAAGAACTTTCAGGAGCACAGAATATTTTAACTACATGGAACAAACAAAAATAAATAAATTCTTGGTAGGTACAAATGGTTTCTTATCATACCTGGGATAAAATCTAAATGCACTTGTTCCTGGGGCCTATGAGGACCTAACTGACCTGGAATCTTCTGTTCTCACACCATCAGTCATATTGACCCACTCTAGACACAAGGGTCTTCTTGCTGTTCTCTGCACTAGTCAAAAATATTCCCACACAGTGTCTCAGCACTGGATGTTCTGTTTCCAGAAGGGTCTATCCTCAGAGTTATGTCTGATTGCCTCCTTGATTCCTCCTCGCCATCCAGGCCTCGGTTCAAATGTCCATCACCTAGAATGGTCTTCCAGGATGGATCATCTTATTTAAATTCAACACTCACTCCTTACTCCCTGTATCCAGGTATCACCTCATCAGCAGTAGTCATCATTCTCCCTAATAATCCTTTTTTCTTTTCCTAATTTTTGTTGAGACCCCTCATTTTTTTTTCTTGGTAATGTCCATGAGCGGAAGAGCCTCATAGTACCTGAGTCGAGTGAATCTTTGCAGACTGCCTGAGTAGGTGAATAAATTTAAGACAAGGGCTGGTTAATTGGCTGACCCAGATAGAATCTACTCTACCTGGGAAGGAGGATAGCTGGATGAAGGAATGACTTTGGCACAAATGCATAATAGAGAGCTGCTATTTCATCTCCACATGGAGCACAGCAGGAAAGGGAGTGCTTTCTCTATGCATTCGGCAGGAGACATGGTTCTGACACAAATGGCTTTCTTCCTGGTCTTTGTTGGAAGGCTTTGAAGAAGGCAACTCCTAGGTGGGAAAGGTCTGAAGAAGGCAGCTGTTCCTGAAACTGCCCTTTCTCTCTTTTCACCCTTTCTCTCCCTGGTTCTGAACACTTTGACTGTGATCCTTGGAAGCTCAGAAGTCCGTGGTCACCATGCTACCTGATCTCTGGGAGTGTAAATGGTTCTTTTGTTAATCCTCACTGAAGTGCAGAAAATGTCTCTTCTTTTTCCCATATGCCAGTCAAGCAATTTGTACTAAATATCTCAGAGGAAGGAAAACCAAGAGATAAAAGAGTTTACCAACTTTACTTCAAATTGATTTGGCAGGCAAGGTTTAGGTGAGCCCATCCAAATTTCTTTCTCTTGGATCACTCCCATCTAAGATAGAAAAATTGGACATCACAATCAGAGCAGAATTGTCAGAGTTTTAGCTTGCAACAAATTTGAATTGTTAATTCTGGGGCTTGTGTTGAACACAGTCAGACCTTTGGCAAGTATTTGTATAGCACCCAGTATGCACTATGGGGCTTCCCAGCTGCACAGCGGTAAAGAATCTGCTAATGTAGGAGATGCAAGAGACATGGGTTCAATTCCTGAGTTGGGAGGATCCCCTGGAGCAGGAAATGGCAACCCTCTCCAGTATTCTTGCCTGGAAAATTCCATGGACAGAGAGGCCTGGTGGGCTACAAAGAGTCAGATATGACTGAGCGTGTGGCATGCACACAGCATGCACATGCCCTACACGGCCCTACACACCACATGACTGGCAGAGTCTGGGGGGAGGGATAAAGTTGATTATTCTTACATTCATCATTTGAATGGGTAAATAAGAAAGTACTACTGTCTTCATAAATGCTAAAACATTATTTAAGAAAAGTCAACCTCCAATCTTGGTTTGTAAAAATAAATTAGTTGAGAAATAGGTATTGATAGCTATCTTAACACAAAAAATTGAGACTCAGAGCTAAGATTTTAATCTCTACAAATTATTTTACATTAAAAATATTGAGCTGCTTTGATAACTTTGAAAGGTAAATTGTTTTTTCTTTTTGTTTCTGTTTTCCTCATTAAAATGTTGACTCCAAAATGCAAAGAGTTAAAGACACATAAACAAGCATACAAAGCTAGGCAGATGAAAATCAGGGCCTGAACCTACAGATGACTCCAAAAACATGGCCATTGCATTCATCATGTTGCCTATGCAGCCATGATATGAATAAGATGATGTAATGTTTATGGACAAGATGATGTAGTTATACTCATCTGAACTTGTTCCCAGAGAGCTATGACACATGAGATCACAGTGGAGCATGTAGGCCAACACAGGTAAGATAATTTTGAAAAACTGAAATGTTACAAGTATCAGCTTGACATGGGGTGCTGTGTCAAGTCTACATAAAACTGATCCCAAGGCAAAAAGCAGATAGTGTTAAGAGTACATAGGATTGATGTTCCATTGAGCCCATCTAGCAAAAATTTCGTGCCACTGACCTAACTTTGGGTTCTCTCTGGTCTGGGTGCACATTTACACTATCTTTCACAGTCTCCCTTGCACGTAGGTGTGACTATAGAACTGAGATCTACCAATGAAAAGAGAGAAGTGAGGTGGACCATTTCCAGTCAAGAACCATTAAGACCTCCTCGATACCTCACCACATTCCTTTTCCTAGAGCTGGCCCAAATGGAGGTGATCTTGGAAGATTTATATTGAATGTAGCAGAGTCTTATTAACCTGGGTTCCCTCCCTCTTAAGGACAGTGTGAAAGAGAACTACTCACTGCTATTCACCTATCTACTACTGTTATTAAGAAACAAATGCATTCTTTGGGTTTTTTTACAGCCATGGTTGGCCTACATTAACACACACACTAGATTCCATCACACTTGTTGAATTACAGTGCAGGCTAATATTTCCCCAAGCTTTGGGCTCGGCGTCTACTCCTCCTCAATATCCTTCTTTATCACCACTGGCACTCCTATTCTGTAGCTTTCTGAGTTTCTACAAAGTGTTCCCTAACCTCAGAGAAGATATTTCATAGCCCTCTAAAATTTTCACTTTTGGGTTTCAGAAGCATAGAGCAAATTAACCTTGTGAACTCTTACTTGAGCAGAAGCCAGGAGACCTCCATCATAGTAAGCCCCCCAAAAAGGCCTGATCTAGGCCCTGAATACATTTCTCTACCTTGTTCAGTTTTCCTGAGCCATCTTTGCTAAGAAATTTTTCTACAATTTCAAGTGTGGAGGATGCTTTGTCTCTTCTGATGCCAAGCGGAGATTTGCCTTGACACATAGTAGGTATACAATAAATATTTATCAAATATTATTTATCCACTAGGCCTTTGAGAAGATAGAGCCAGAATTCCAATGCTATAACTTTGCATATCGTAACAACATGATACCCACAGTACAGCTCACACACAAAATCTCAAAAATTCACACAAACAACGAAGAAGTATCATTGCCTCACTGAACTATGGTCCAAAGTCAGTTTGAGTCCCTTATTCAAAGTGAAACATCTCATACGTGAAGTTTATGAGGTCAGTGAGGTATGCTCCATCCTTTATGAAGCCAAGGTGGGCCCCAGAACTTGGCCATTTTTCAGCAGCTGTGTGGAGTGCAAACTGGATAGCATAAACTTGCCTAAATTAGTTCAACAGAGAGCAGAGACAGAGCCTTAGCTTCTGCCCATTCTCCATCAAGAAAAGTAAAGAAAATATTACTTCTCAACTCCTCATTTGTTCCAAGCGAATGAAGGACAGAATCAGAAAATAAAAATATCATGTAAAATGTACAGTAAATATAGAGCATTAGATGTTAACATTAATTGTTTTAACCCTACCTTATCACAGTTAATGTTTAGATTTATATATTTCCCTATGGGAGAGTGTTGTTCCATTGTTTTGCTTTTATCCCTTTGTACGTTGTAACCCTACGGAATTTAGCTACTTGTTAGAATCCAAAGAGCCCCCTTGGTTGAAAGCAATTGCAAAAATGCAGTCAGTTCTCATGCTTCTGTTGCTTTATGTGCACACAAAGCTGGACCTCAGAATCAACTTTTATATCACGTTTCTTTTCTTTCCAGACGCCACAATCCCTCTGAATGTATTCAGAATATAAAGACTCTAATCATTAGCGCTGTTTCCTATTCAGGGATTTAAAACACCTACAAGCTGAAGTTGTGTCTATAGAGAACGGTCACACTCTACTACCATTTCTCATAGTTTATTCTTTCTCAAAAGAGAGAGCCAATTTGCCACTATATATCACCACTTGGCCAAATAAAAACAAAACTGTCCAATCACCATAACCTCTCAAGCAAACAAACTAGGAACGGGATGCAGGAAAGAAATATGGTTGGCATTTACATCGATCACCACACTTCTCAGAAGCTGCTCACTAAATCTATTTGCTCAGCAGCATTCTCAGATACTAAAATTTCTCTATTGAGATGCACAATACAACAATCGAATAATAGGTCAAAACAGTAAGCTTTTACTACACAACAGTGTTTCAGCAAGACACATGTTTTCTCTCTGCATGGGGACTTGCCACAGTGCAGGAATGAATGCCATGAAATGCCCTCGTATTTCAGGTCAGAGAGCAGAAGTTTGCAATACACATCAGACTCCTCTCGCATGATACTTCCATCAAATAAAATCATACGTAGGGTATACTAAATATGAATGCTGCGCAGTAGAAATAAAATAGGAACCACAAACGCAAGTCACATATGTAACACTACGTTTTCTAGGTGACACATGAAAAAATTAAAGAAACAGGTGAAATTAATTTTAAAAGGATATGTGATTTAATCTAATGTATCCAAAAATACTACAATTTCAATATAATCAGTATTTTAAATTTTACTAACAGGTCATTTTATATTCTCTTTTTCTTACTAAGTCTTCAAAAATCTATGTGTATTTTATATTTATAACGCATCTAAACATGGACTAGCCATATTCCAAATGCTTATCAGCCATATGTTGCTAATGGCTACCATGTTGAACAGCCAAGTTCCATACATTTCTGCTCACATTTGGGCACAATATCATGCACCCCCTTTCTGGAATGCTCCCTATTACCAAGTAACCCTTCACCTAGCCAGCCCTATTCACACTCAGAGCTCAGAATTATTCATTCAACACAGGTTGATGGAGTGCACAAGATATGCTACGCAGTGCTTCAGAGGCAAAGGAAAAAGAATGGACGAGGCAAAGTCTCTGCTTTTCAAAACATAGCAAGCCTAATCATTTATCCAGAGAAATGTGGCCCAGTTCCTTGAGAGCACCTGCCCTCTGTCATAAGCATTTACAATGCACATCCTTACTTCACAGGACATGTTCTACTTTAATTTGCTTAATATCTAACATCCTTAATAGACTGCAAAGACCCATGAAGTTGTAAGGAGGATATATATCTTATTCATTGGGCTTCCCAGGTGGTTCGGTGATAAAGCATCTGCCTGCCAATGCAGGAGATGTGGGTTCGATCCCTGGGTTGGGAAGATCCCCTGGAGAAGGACATCTCACTCCAGTAATCGTGCCTGGGAAACTGCATGGACAGAGGAGCCTGGTGGGCTATAGTTCATGGGGTCACAGAAGACTCAGACATGACTGAGCAATTAAACAACAAGTCTTATTCACAGTCAGTGCCTGACACAGAGCTGATGTGCAAAACTACTCACTGACTATAAGAAGGAGGAGGAAACAAGGGAGGGAGGGAAGGACGTAGGGAGGAAAGGAAGAGAGAAAGGAGGGAAGGAGGAGACACACATACACTGGAAGAGGTGAGACAACTCTTTCTGAGTATCAGTGATGTTCATTAACTAAATGCATAGCCAGCTGCTATAATTTACACTCCATTGCTTATTTATATACAGATCTTTCAAAATTCTCCCAAGTTCCATGGAAGTGGTACTTCATATCTTCATACTATATCTCATTGACTCTTTCCCTAGATTTGCTTCAACAATGTTTTAATTCTGGATATGCTGTAAAGAGGAGAAGGCAATGGCAACCCACTCCAGTACTCTTGCCTGGAAAATCCCATGGACGGAGGAGCCTGGTAGGCTGCAGTCCATGGGGTCGTGAAGAGTTGGACATGACTGAGCGACTTCACTTTCACTTTTCACTTTCATGCATTGGAGAAGGAAATGGCAACCCACTCCAGTGTTCTTGCCTGGAGAATCCCAGGGACGGCAGAGCCTGGTGGGCTCACAGAGTCAAACATGACTGAAGCGACTTGGCAGCAGCAGCAGCAGCATGATCTAAAGATACGGATAAAAGAGCTGTATATTTTACAGCCACTGCAGTAAATTGTGAATTTTTTTTATCCAGTTTACATCATGTCATACATATCCAAAAGAAGTTGTCTAGGTTTCACCATTGTCATCTTGTCAAAGAACAGGGTGGCTATAAGCTAACCCCACTCCCAAATCTGGGTTTTCCTGCTAGTTCAGACAGTAAAAAATCCACCTGCCATGTGGGAGATCTGGATTCTATCCTTGGGTTGGGGAGATCCTCTGGAGAAGTGAATGGCTACCCACTTCAGTATTCTTGCCTGGGAAATCCCATGAACAGAGGACCGTGGCGGGCTACAGTCCATGGGGTCACAGAGTCAGACACAACTGAATGACTTTCATTTTCACTTCCACATCTAACTCTAATTACAGATAAGCAAACATTTCCCTTCTAGTGGCCTAGTCACTCTCACTGATTTAATTAATAGTCATCAGAATTTCATTTTTTTGGCCAGCGTTTTTCTTAATTTCTGCTAGCACATAACATATATGCATATTTATGCTTCAGTCAAGAACTTTGAAATGTTTTATGATATGTATTGAATGCTTGAATCTTTTCCCTCCAAATCCATATTTTACTCATTCTCTCATTTATTTCTTCAGTCTATATTTCAGTTATGATTATCGATGCTAAAACTGTTTGCAGCCCTCCATCCCTGCCCTCCCCGCAATACACGCATGTTCAGCATCAATTCACTTTTTACTGACCCTGACATTCGTCGTCAGGTGTGGGAGCAACAGGGAGATGGTTTGGCTGCTTCTTCCTGTTCTAGGGAAGTCAAGGGTTTTCAGAGTGTGGTCCAACGGCACACGTATCATCCAGGAACTTGCTAGAAAAGCAAATCTTCAAGCATCTCCTTAGACAAACCAAACCAGAGAATCCAGGATGGAGTTCAGCAATCTGGTTTATGGAGCCCTCCACGGGATTCTGATGATCATCCAGGTGATTCTGATGCATCACCCGACACACAGTTTAAAAACAACTGTTCTCAGGCAACCTCTTGCCCTGTGACTATGTGGGATATTACCAAGGAGATACAAGTGAATTAGCTCTTAGATGGTACCATGGTACCATGACAGAGAAACATATTTAGAGAGTTTACATATAATTTTATGACAAAAAATGGCTAAAAATGAAACTGAAAACAAAAATAAAATGTATAAAAAATGGTACAAGTATTGAAAAAAGTGGAAATTCATCAAATTTCATTGTAAAGGGGGAAAGAAGCCACTGGTGCTATTTTAAAATCTACAACATTTCTGAAGTGAAATTCCAAGTTGTCTTTCAGTTTTTGTTTACAGTATTTTTAGATCTCCCTCTGCATGCTATGTTTCTTTCAGACACACTGCCAACTTTTTGTATCTGTCATCTGGTTTCGAAAATGAAGTTTCTCATCATTTTTTAAGCATTTCACCATTTCAATTGTCACACTCATGCTTGGTACATCTGGAAGTTCCTCTGATAGGATGGATTTAGAATCTATATTTAAAAGCGTATCAAATAATTACCAATATTTAATTTCATGTTACTTCGGAGGGGAGAAAAAAATCCATTAGAGGTTCTATAGCTCTTCTTCCATGCCATCCCCTAAATTAAATTTCCTATTAAAAAGACTAGATTCTAGAACTTCTCAGGCTTCACATTTTCAAATTTAAATTCAAAAAAGCAGAAAGGAATGATATGGGATGAAGTGACTTATCCCTGGGGTTTGTTCTTTTTAAACTATAAGATAAACTGAGAATCCCAAGGGGGAGGGTGGGGGAGACTCAGATAAGTCAGGTCGGCAACCTCATCTCATTTTCTTTTGTAATTACATACAGCGTTGGGGTGTTTATTTCAAGCACCAGTCATTTATATTTTTTCCTTCAGTACCAATGCACTCTTGATGACTAGAATTCCATTTTAATTATTTTTTAATAAAAACCATGTGGCACCACTGAACTTTGATGTTTCTCCAGAAGGTGCAGAATATTATACAGCTCTTCCTTTCCCCGAACTCTGATGTGCCTTCAGAAAGCTAACTCGTGTCACATTTGAACAGATCAGACTGTGAGGGCTGTGTGGAATGGTAACAAAGAGCACACAAACTTGGGAGTCAGACTGTACAGGTATGAACTTTTCTTGGTCACTTACTTGCTATATGACTGTGAGCAATTTTTAAACTCTGTGGCTGAGCTTTCTCATCTATAACACGAGCATAAGAGGGCTTCCCTAGTGGCTCAGTGATAAAGAATCTGCCTGCCAATTCAGGTTCGGTACTTGATCCGGGAGGATCCCACACGCAGAGGAGCAACAGAGCATGCGTACCACAGCTACTGAGCTTGTGCTCTAGAGCCCACGAACTGCAACTACGGAAGCCCACATGCCCTAGAGCCCATGCTCTGCAACAAGAGAAGCCACAGCAATGAGAAGCCCGTGCACCGCAACTGGAGAGTAGCCCCTGCTCACTGCTTCCCTGGTGGCTCAGTGGTAAAGAATCCACATGCCAATGCAAGAGACACAGATTCGATTTCTGGGCCAACATTCCCTGGAGAAGGAAATGGCAAACCACTCCAGCATTCTTGCCTGGGAAATCCTATGGACAGAGGAGCCTGGCAGGCTACAGTCCAAGGGGTTGCAAAGAGTCAGACATGACTGAGTGAGCACACACGCACCACAACCATAGAAAATCCTGGGCAGCAATGAAGACCCACTAAAGCCAAAAATAAATAATTAAATTAAAAAACTGCTATTTCATTAAAAAAATTAAAAAAAAAAATAATGGCCATAAGAACTCTGGTTTAGGCATAAGAATTGCTGGTAGGGAGGATCCAAGAAGTCAGTGCATGTATAGGGTATAGCATGAGGTGTAACTCATAATATCAAATGTTTATTGTACTATTTGTTGATAATGTATTGTAAGAGGTTTATCTTGGAAATGATGACTTGATTAGAAGTCCTTCCTATGACGGACAAGTGTTTTAATACTGTCTTGGCATTAGCTAATAGTTAATGGGTTTCCCATAAACTTGTCAAAATGAATGATGGACGTATGATTGCACAAATAAGTAGGTAGGTCCAGGGAGATTTTAGGAGGGAGCTTTCCTGGCACAGGAAGAACTACTTTCCCAGCAAGCATCCTTTCTATCCACAGGGGCCTTCCGCCTCTTCCTCTCTTCCATGCCCTATGTCACCAACACAAAACTACCCCTTCATCATAACCACACAAGAGGAAGCAGAAGGGTTCGCTATGCTCAGGCATCCAACTACTTTCCTTGTCTAAGGGAGAAAGGGGCCCCGTTACATTGTATGGAATGGTTAATTTTGCACTATATTAAAGCACCTAAAGAATTTTATACCATGATATGCATCAGGTTATCTTAATAATTATACTTTTTATTTTTCTTTTTAAATATATGGGTAACTAGATACATATTTAATACCATAATATAAGTATCTGCTCAAATATACTATAAGTATTATACAAAGGAATATATTTTCATATATTTCACTATATATTGACTTCTACTGTATAGTCATAAGGGATTTGATTTAGGTCATACCTGAATGGTCTAGTGGTTTTCTCCACTTTCTTCAATACAATCTGAATTTGGCAATAAGGAATTAATGAGGCAATAAGGAGTTCTGAACCACAGTCAGCTCCCGGTCTTGTTTTTGCTGACTGTATAGAGCTTCTCCATCTTTGGCTGCAAAGAATATAATCAATCTGATTTCGGTGTTGACCATCTGGTGATGTCCATGTGTAGAGTCTTCTCTTGTGTTGTTGGAAGAGGGTGTTTGCTATGACCAGTGCATTCTCTTGGCAGAACGCTATTAGCCTTTGCCCTGCTTCATTCTGTACTCCAAGGCTAAATTTGCCTGTTATTCCAGGTTTTTCTTGACTTCCTACTTTTGCATTCCAGTCCCCTATAATGAAAAGGACATCTTTTTTGGCTGTTAGTTCTAGAAGGTCTTGTAGGTCTTCATAGAGCTGTTCAACTTCAGCTTCTTCAGCGTTACTGGTCAGGGCAGAAACTTGGATTACCGTGATATTGAATGGTTTGCCTTGGAAATGAAGAGAGATCATTCTGTCGTTTTTGAGACTGCATCCAAGTACTGCATTTCGGACCTTCTTTTTGACTATGATGGCTACTCCATCTCTTCTAAGGGATTCTTGCCCACAGTAGTAGATATAATGGTCATCTGAGTTAAATGACACCCTGGAATGTGAAGTCAAGTGGGCCTTAGGAAGCATCACTATGAACAAAGCTAGTGGAGTGATGGAATTCCAGTTGAGCTACTTCAAATGCTGAAAGATGATGCTGTGAAAGTGCTGCACTCAATATGCCAACAAATTTGGAAAACTCAGCAGTGTCCACAGGACTGGAAAAGGTCAGTTTTCATTCCAATCCCAAAGAAAGGCAATGCCACAGAAAGCTCAAACTACCTCACAATTGCAATCATCTCACACACTAGTAAAGTAATGCATAAAATTCTTCAAGCCAGGTTTCAGCAATACGTGAACCGTGAACTTCCAGATGTTCAAGCTGGTTTTAGAAAAGGCAGAGGAACCAGAGATCAAATTACCAACATCTGCTGGATCATGGAAAAAGCAAGAGAGTTCCAGAAAAATATCTATTTCTGCTTTATTGACTATGCCAAAGCCTTTGACTGTGTGGATCACAATAAACTGTGGAAGATTCTGAAAGAGATGGAAATACCAGACCACCTGACATGCCACTTGAGAAATCTGTATGCAGGTCAGGAAGCAACTGGACATGGAACAACAGACTGGTTCCAAATAGGGAAAGGAGTACATCTAGGCTGTATATTGTCACCCTGCTTATTTAACTTCTATGCAGAGTACATCATGAGAAACGCTGGGCTGGAAGAAGCACAAGCTGGAATCAAGATTGCCGGGAGAAATATCAGTAACCTCAGATACTGCAGAAGACACAACCCTTATGGCAGAAAGTGAAGAGGAACTAAAAAGCCTCTTGATGAAAGTGAAAGAGGAGAGTGAAAAAGTTGGCTTAAAGCTCAACATTCAGAAAACTAAGATCACGGCATCTGGTCCCACACTTCATTGCAAATAGATGGGGAAACAGTGGAAACAGTGGGAGACTTTATATTTCTGGGCTCCAAAATCACTGCAGATGGTGACTGCAGCCACAAATTTAAAAGATGCTTACTCCTTGGAAGGAAAGTTATGACCAACCTAGATAGCATATTGAAAAGCAGAGACATTCCTTTGCCAACAAAGGTCCATCTAGTCAAGGCTATGGTCATGTATGGATTTGAGAGTTGGACTATAAAGAAAGCTGAGTGCAGAAGAACTGATGCTTTTGAACTGTGGTGTTGGAGAAGACTCTTGAGAGTCCCTTGGACTGCAAAGAGATCCAACCAGTCAATCCTAAAGGAGATCAGTCCTGGATGTTCATTGGAAGGACTGATGCTGAGGCTGAATCTCCAATACTTTGGCCACATGATGCAGAGAGCTGACTCATTGGAAAAGACCCTGATGCTGGGAAAGATTGAGGGCAGGAGGAGAAGGGGACGACAGAGGATGAGACGGTTGGATGGCATCACCGACTCGATGGACATGGGTTTAGGTGGACTCCAAGAGTTGGTGATAGACAGGGAGGCCTGGCGTGCTGCAGTTCATGGGGTTGCAAAGAGTTGGACATGACTGAGTGACTGGACTGAACTGAACTATATATTTAATTTACATTTATGTATATGTATATTTTTATTAAAGTGAAAGTGTTAGTTGCTCAGTCATGTCCAACTCTTTGTGACCCCATGGACTTTAGACTGCCAGGCAAGAATACTGGAGTGGGTTGCCATTCGCTTCTCCAGGGGATCTTCCTAACCCAGAGATCAAACCTGGGTCTCCTGCATTGCAGATAGATTCTTTTATACTGTAAGTATTATACAAAGGAATACATTTTCACATACTCTATTATATATTTATTTTACATATATGGGCATGTGTAAGTTAAGTGAAGTCACTCAGTCGTGTCTGACTCTTTGTGACCTCATGGACTGTAGCCCACCAGGCTCCTCCGTCCATGGGATTCTCCAGGCAAGAATACTGGAGTGGGTTGCCATTTCCTTCTCCAGATGGGCATGTGTATACATATACATAATTCACTAAAAACAGTGTATACTCCTTGTAGAAAATAGTTTGCATGGATATATGGATATTTCTAGCCATTAAATGTATAGTAATACACACACACAAAAAATTCGATTGTCCACTAAACATATTTATTAGTGTTTACAGAAGTAGCAAGAATAATAATCCTCTCTCCTGAGTCCCAAACTAATGAAGAAGCACTCTAAAACTGCAGCATGCAATGTGAAAACCTTTGTCCCTACTCCTCTCTTGCCATAGAAAAGAAGGAATGTCCACGTTCCAGACAAAAGAGGCATCGAGTTCCAGGATCCAGTTCCATCCCTTTGCAACTTCTTGGTTACTTCTCCCTAGAAGAGCAGGAATCACTTGTCTGATAAAAATGAAATGAAGAGGCAGATTCCACTCTCCAGTTGCCATGGTCCATGACCAGGAGACTTGGCATTGCTTGGGCCTACCTGAAACATGTACTCAGTTTCACTGGGAGGGGGTAAGTTCAAGGAGCAACAAAGAGTAGTAGGAAGCTGCTATTTTAATCTCAATGATCTGGCTTTCCCTCCACTGGTTTCTAACTTAGCTTGGGAATAGAGTGAGGTTATTCTTTGGTCCTTTCTATTTCTTTTGTAAGACCCAAATCACTATTCTATAATTTGCTTGTTGCCCTTTCACATATTGAGAATATTTTCCTCTGTTGCTAAATATTCTTTCTTCTGTAGCAACATCTTTAATGGCTGTTCAGTATTTCCTTTGTATGATGCTCCGTACCTTACTGAGTCAGCCTCAAATTATTAGATAACTGGGTTTTTAAAAATTAAGTTACTGTAAATAATATAACCATACAATGATCTTCCTAAACTGTTCTGTTCATTTCCTGAGGATGAATTCTGAAATGAAGTCTTGCTGGATCAACATGTATGAATGTTTGAAATGTTATTTTAAATATACAGTGAGAATATTCAGCAAGTTTGCCTCATCTAATGCTCCCCCCAGAAGTAAATGAGAGTACCCATTAGCTTTTACCTGTACTAGAATAAAAGAACAGTATAAAAAGAGCCTGCCGTATCTCACTTCCTGCGATTTGACATGCTTTAGGCAGTGGAAGAGAGCCAGGTGCGTCCTTTGTTTGGAAGACACTGTTTCACTGCGGTTTGTCCAAGTGTGAAATGCCAGATTTCCTTAAGTCAAGTCACCTAATCTCTTGACATTACAAACATTAGCATTTTAAAACCTGTTTTGAAATTAAGACAAAGGCAAACGTCATTACTAGAGTATGTGTGTGTGTGTGTGGAGGGGGGGAAACCATGGGAACCAGCGAAGGAATTAAGACTGAGATAACAGAATAGAGCCAGCAATGGGCCAGATGAGGCTTGTAACTGGAACCAATTTGACAAGAATCAGAAAGTGTCCATTTGCATTTTTCATTTTCTGAACCTTTTGGTCACACTTTTAGGAACCCTGGATAAATCTTTACCTCCTCTAGATTCTGCTTCTCGTAAAACGTAAAAACACCACAGGCAGTTACAACTACACACAAACACAGCTCAGTTTAGGCCACAGGATGGCACTCTGGGTGCATACAAGTGACGAAGTGTCACACTCCCCCTGGAAAAAAAGGCTCTGTGTCCCTTGGGAGGCTGGAGAGCTGCCACGCACAGCCCCAGGTAAACAGTCTGGCACATCCAGGGGAGGAGTTGATAGTGACTAACACTTTCTCTAGTCAGAATGCCCAGCTTCTCAGGTGTATTTTTCCCCACAAGTCAAATGCTGGCCAGAGCCTGCCTACACCAGCTGACCTCCTAAGCTTCTTGCTCCCTTCAAGGTTGCACGTACAGAGAGTGAGAATATTCTTATTTCATCAAGGGAAGCTACTATTAACATATCCTTGAGATGAACACGCAGGGAAAGGTAAACCACTTCATTGCTTGTGATAACATGGGAGAAATGCATTTCCACATCGTTCATAGTTCCAAGTACCCAAGACAGAAGTGCTGTTTTTCTTTAAATATTATTAATATTCCACTGTGTAGGAGTGAGGTTAATGTGTTAAATGCAGTTTTAGGCAAATGATATAATGTTTCCCAGATCTGGACAACTGAAGTTGTCCTTGTTATCATAGTTATTATTATTGTCATTTATCATTAAAATGCAATGTAGAAAGGAAAATATCCTTAAGCTTTAAATGTTAATTTAACACTTCTGATATAATCACCAGAACATCCAAAGGAGACATAAAGGATGCCATGAGTCCTTGGCAGACAAAATACGCTTAACTACATCTTTGCTGCTGCTGCTGCTAAGTCGCTTCAGTTGTGTCCGACTCTGTGCGACCCCATAGACAGCTGCCCACCAGGCTCCCCCATCCCTGGGATTCTCCAGGCAAGAACACTGGAGTGGGTTGCCATTTCCTTCTCCAATGCATGAAAGTGAAAAGTGAAAGTGAAGTTGCTCAGTCGTGTCTGACTCTTAGCGACCCCATTACTAAAGTATAAATAATGGTAAAAAGAACTAGATTAAAACCATGATAGTGATTTTCACTGTTACAAAGAAAGAAGGAGTTCCCAGACTAAGAGAGACGAGGGAGAATAATAGGAGACAGTGAGGAGACAGAGTGAACTTCTGTCAAGGAATCACCAGAAAATAATTCAGTATTTCAAGTGTGAGGAAATGACAGAAATCCTTGAATGCAAAGTTATGTGTTGTTTTTGTTTTTAAATTCGCCCCAGAAACAGAATGAAGCCTGGTAAGCAGGGGTGTTTTGTGATGAAGACACTGTTTTGGCATTAGTCACTTATCATTGCAGAAAAGATTGGATTAGGACCAAGGTAGAGGTGAAGAAGAGAGACGACACACAGAGATGTGTTAGGAGGATACTGTAATTGACTAATGTAACAGACGCTCTCCGATATCCCAGCATCTGAAAACCTGACCACAGATCCTTTCAGCTCAGGACAATAATTCTCTGAGCTGATCTCTAAGGACTCATTTTTATTCTCCTGCCGTCCCCTCCAGTCTTCGTTCCTTTTCCTGCTCTACCAGAAGTGTCCTCAGTTCCCTTACTCTCAATTTATTTGGTAAAACCCTGAATGTATCCAACCAGCCATCAGTTTTTCTACCCCTACTGCACTCATACAGATTAACAACAATCAGACAGAAAGGTTTAAGTGTAAATTCCTGAAACAGGGCCTAAAATTGTCCCCCTGACTTTTACTACATTTCTCTCTTCTATTGTATTCTCAGCAAGTGTGACGGGTGAATTTTCACATGCCCTTCCTTACTTTCTGCTGATAATCTTGCCTCATTCTCTTGAAGAACACTTGTTGTTGACTCTCTATGTCATGTCCAACTCTTTGCGACCTTATGGATTGTAGCCCACCAGACTCCTCTGGTCCACGGGGTTCTCCAGGCAAGAATACTAGAGTGGGTTGCCATTTCCTTCTCCAGGAGGTCTTCCTGACCCAAGTATCAAACCTGTTTCTCCTGCATTACAGGCAGATTCCTTGCCACAGAAACCATGATATGGAGACTTCAGTCCAAATTGAGAAACCCATTGGATCTGCACCCATTTTTTCCTGCTTAGTATAATGGGAAAATGATTCTTTCTTCCATGAAATGCTAAAACTTTCACACATGCACAGGATCTGAGCCCTGCTCCTTCCAAAAGATTTCTGTTGTGAATTTTGGCCTCACATTTTATAATTGATAGTTCCCATTCATACATAACTACGACCTCAAATACCATTCGTTTCATCATCAAAGGTTTAAAGATGTTGGGAAAGATTGAAGGCAGGAGGAGATGAGATGGTTGGGTGGCATCACCGACTCAATGGACATGAGTTTGAGTAAATCCTCAGAGTTGGTGATGGACAGGGAGGCTTGGTGTTCTGCAGTCCATGGGGCCGCAAAGAGTCGGACATGACTGAGCAACTGAACTGAACTATATATCAGGTGTTTATAAGTAAGCAATATATTAATTTTTTTAAAAGACCAAAAAATTACACATAGTTCCAGAGTCTGCTAGCAGAAATTCTAGTCTCATCTAAAATCAAACGAAAAAATAAAACAATCTACTTTCATGAACACATAGTCCCCTTCAGCTATCAAATCACGCTGCTGCATCTCATAGAGAAATTTCTTCTAAGAGTTATGTACCCACCATGTCCCCACTTTGCCATCTTACAATCATTTTTCAAACCACTCTGATTTTGTTCCTGTTCCCGTCATTCCATTAAATCTGCTCCAGCTCAAGTCTCAAATGCCACCCATGTTGCCAAATCCAACGTGCATTCTTCAGTCCTCATCCTTATCTTGGCAGCACTGAATTATATCATCAATCCTTTCTTCCTGAAGCACTCTTCTCTTGCCTTCTGTTACACCACACCCTTGCTGGAGTTCTTTCAGTTCCTTGATTAGACATTGTATGTGATTCTCTCTGTGCATGCGGTTCTCTTTATATATCTGAATCTTTCTACTCTTCAGGATTTAGCTCAAGTATGCTTCTTCGAAGAAGTCTTTTCTAGCTAACCAATCTAACGTGAACTCTAGCTTCTCTTTCATGTTGCCCAAATCTTTGCCACCAAAATTGTCAGCTTTTGCCACAAAATTGTGTATAGATGTGCAAAATTTGCTTAAGAATATTTTCTACCACTATTAATTGATTTTATAATACTAATCTGTCCAGAAATGGAATTATATACAATTATATCCTTAATGCCTGGTATATAGTAAATGGTAGCTGAATGTATGAGGTAGGTATTTAGTTCTCCTTATGTTGTACCATGTTTGAAACTCAATGAGACAGGGTTAAAAATAACACCCTGTCTTTTGGCATGGATAAAGAAATTTTCAATGAAATTCATTTGTTGTTCAGTCACTCAGTCATGTCCAACTCTTTGTGACCTCATGGACTGTACCACACCAGGCTTCCCTGTCCTACACCATCTCCCAGAGTTTGCTCAAACTCATGTCCATTGAGTCGGTGATGCCATCCAACCATCCAGTTCTCTGTTGTTCTCTTCTCCTCCTTCCTTCAATTTTCCCAGCATCAGGGTCTATTCTAATGAGTCAACTCTTCACATCAGGTGGCCAAAGTATTGGAGCTTCAATTTCAGCATCAGTCCTTCCAATGAATATTCAAGGTTGATTTCCTTTAGGATCAATTGGTTTGATCTCCTTGCAGTCCAAGGGACTCTCAAGAGTCTTCTCCAACACCACAGCTCAAAAGCATCAATTCTTTGACACTCATCCTTCTTTATGGTCCAATTCTCATATCCATACATGACTACAGGAAAGAAACATAGCTTGGACTATATAGACCTTTAATGGCAAAGTAATGTCTCTGCTTTTTAATATGCTGTCTAGGTTGGTCATAGCTTTTCTCCCAAGTAGCAAGCGTCTTTTAATTTCATGACTGCAGTTACCATTTACAGTGATTTTGGAGCCTGGGAAAATAAAGCTTGTCACTATTTCCATTGTTTCCCCATCTATTTTCCATGAAGTGATGGGACCAGATGTCATGGTCTTCATTTTCTGAATGTTGACCTTGTTTCCCCATCTATTTGCCATGAAGTGATAGGACCAGATGTCATGGTCTTCATTTTCTGAATGTTGAGTTTTAAGCCAACATTTTCACTCTCCTCTTTAACCTACATCAAGAGGCTCTTTAGTTCTTGTTCACTTTCTGCCATAAGGGAGGTGTTATCTGCATATCTGAGGTTATTGATATTTCTCCCAGAAATCTTAATTCCAGCTTGTGCTTCATCCAGCCTGGCATTTCACATGATGTACTCTGTGTATAAGTTAAATATGCAGGGTAACAGTATACAGCCTTGACATACTCTTTTCCCAATTTGGAACCAGTCTGTTGTTCCATGTCCAGTTCTAACTACGGCTTCTTGATCTGCATTCAGGTTTCTCAGGAGGCAGATAAGGTGGTCTGGTATTCCCATCTCTAAGAATTTTCCACAGTTTGTTGTCATCCATATAGTCAAAGGCTTTAGTGTAGTCAATGAAGCAGAAGTAGATGCTTTTCTGGAACTCTCTAGCTTTTTCTATGATCCAACAGATGTTGACAATTTGATCTCTGGTTCCTTTGCCTTCTCTAAATCCAGCTTGAACATCTGAAAAGTTCTAGGTTCACACACTGTTGAAGCCTAGCTTAGAGAAATGAGTGCAATTGTGACTAAGTCTTAACATTCTTTGGCATTGCCCTTCTTTGGGATTGGAATGAAAACTGACCTATTCCAGTTCTGTGGCCACTGCTGAGTTTTCTAAATTTGCTGGCATATTGAGTGCAGCACTTTCACAGCACTATCTTTTAGGATTTGAAATAGCTCAGCTTGAATTCCATCACCTCCACTAGCTTTGTTCGTAGTGATGCTTCCTAAGGCCCAAAGGACTTCACACTCCAAGATTTCTGGCTCTAGGTGAGTGATCACACCATCGTGGTTATCTGCATCATTAAGGTCTTTTTTGTACAGTTCTTCTGTGCAGGAAAATTTGGAAGTGGGTTTGCTCTAGGAGAAAAATTGTGATCCATTTTGGGACACTGAGTTGAGCTGTTAATATTTAAGTTGGGCTGTTACCATTTAAATTTAGCTGTTACTATTAAAAGGAAAAGATACAGCACATGGGACAGAGCCATGGTCTAGTAGACACAGTGGCTTCCTCTCCACCCCAACCTACTGTTTTGTTGTTGTTCAGTCGCCAAGTCATGTCTGACTCTTTACGACCCCATGGACTGTAGCACGCCAGGTGTCTCTGTCCCTCACGTCTCCTGGAGTTTGCTCAAGTTCATGTCCATTGAATTGGTGATGCTATCCAATCATCTTATCCTCTGCTTCTCTCTTCTCCTTTTGCCTTCAATCTTTCCCAGCATCAGGGTATTGTACAACCCACTGTACTTAAGCCATAATACTTAGTGGTTTGATCTTCCCTCTAGTAGTATACCACTTATGTTACTCTTATTTTCTCTTGTCAAGGATTTGTTTGTGAACCCAGGTCTAAGCCAATTGGTGTAGAACATTCAGTGACAATAGAGATTGGCCAGGAATGAGGATGGGACCCAACTCTGTGCAAGGAGGCATGAGGAGGTTTCTTAAGATATATGGGAAAATCTTTCTTGTTCTGTGAGCATTAAAAAGAGATGCACTCTCTATCCTGCTGAACACAAGGGAGGATGCACATAGCCCTCATTGCAACTGTCAACGCACAGCCAAAGGAAAGCCATGTTTGGAATAAAGCCAATGCGTGGACAGCAAAACCAAAAACATGGTTTCCTGATTCTGTCATATATGGCTGCATTAACAAACCCTGAGGCTCCCTAATTCTGCTTTTTCCTGTTATGATCAAATAATAACAGTTTATTAATAAGCTAGATTATCTTTTATCTTTATTCTTATTTTAGTTAAGAACTTCCTTATTGTTACACATCAGGAAAGATCTTAGGGGAATGAGTATAAGAAAAACCAAGAAAATGGACAAGTTTACTTAATGAGTAACATCATTAAAAAAAAAAAAATGGGAGGACTCAAGCAACAACAATAGGCAGCCAAGTACTATATCTGAAGAAATGAGTGACTGGTTAGAAAGAATAAATATAAAAAGTGAAAAAGAGATGAATACGGCAAAAAAAGAAAAGACCACTGCCATAGTCACTTAGTTACCTATCCTATTTTGTAAAGGAGTGATGCTGGTGATATTATCCAATTATATCAGTAGAACAGTATGTGAGAGAAGTCCCAGCACCAGTAGATAAGAGTATTTATAAAAGTATTTCTGAGGAGAAACTTCAATAAAATTCCAATAAAGTCAAGCTCATCAATTTATCCATGTACATATAATACTTTGCATGCATTTCTCAATACTTTCACCATTTATTTAGCCATGTGTCTTATTCCAGGCACTGTCCTAGTGCTGGGTCTCAGTAACAAGTCAACCCTTAAGTTGCCCACGGACTCCTGGTGGAGAGAATGACCAGGAAAAGGTATTCCACAGTCTGGTTAATCCTGAAATGAATGTAAGGTATGGGTCCTGGCAATATGGAAACTACATAACCCTAGGTAGGTTAGGCGAAAACTCCTGGGGAAATATTGCCTGCTCCGTGTGTCTAAGGAAGAGCAGGAGTTGTCAGGCAAAAGAGAAAACAAACAGAACATGAAATGAGAGATGTATAATACAGCTCTAGAGTCTGCAGTATGACTCTTGTGTCCTGACCTGGCTTATGGCTTTCTGGTCCTCTTATATATTGCCCCATCAATCTACAAAAGGCCAATCAGCCCAATGCAAATAAGAAAATAAATGAAAAGCATCTACTAGCCATGGCATTCGACATGATCACTTTTGGTGAGATGGATGAACATGACAAGAAACTCTTCAATGATTCCTTCAAGATGCCAGATCTTTTTGTACTCATTTTGAAAGGCAAATGACTCAGATCCCAGTTTCTCTAGGATTTATTTCATCTGCTTAAAGGAAGACATGTAGATTCAGCCACATAAGGACAATGATCTACTTATAAACCAACTATGCAAATACTGCTAATTACATTTTATACACCTCAGTACAATGCACATGGGTGTCCAGAAAAGACTTCTGTCAAAGAATATCTGACCACAAGCAAATAACTGCTTCTTATTTTCTAAAACAGAAACAAGTGAAGCAACTTGTATCTGTAATCAAGAAAATCTTTTCTTGATCAGTGGAGTGAGAGTCCAAACAACCGGACAATTCTTCATTCTTCACAGGCTTCTGCTATGTTGATTAAGACAATCTGCTAAGTCCCAATTCTTACTATAATATTTCAGAAGCTCTTCTTCTTGTGCCTAGGTAGTCAGAGGAGGGGAGGTCAGCTCACCAATCATTCTGTGAAAGGAAACAAGCACTTCACAGGGACAGCTGCTCTGTGCATGCAAACATGACCATCACTGGCACAGACAAAATTTCTTTGCAAATCTCAGTAACTAAAGAATTTACAGTCTTCCTCAGTAGCTAACTCTTGTCTTCAGAACATTCTAACTTTGGAAAAACTCTTCCTCAGATCTAATCCGAGCCTATCTTCATGGAGAATATCTTAATTTAGTCTCAGGAAGAAGCAGGAAATATACTATGTGGCAAGATTTGAGGCATGATAACTGGGTCTTTAGGCCAAAAATCTCTCTCCTACTGATATTCTTGTATCTCATAGGATCTCAAATTTATTGATTGTTATGATATGCCATTACTTTCTAAATGATTAAGTAGTAAAAAAATGTTGGCAATCTTCCTATGAACTAATGCTTTATCACTTACATTTTTTGAGTTTATTAAAAGAGCTTTAAAGTCTTATTTAAATATATATTTTAATAGTATAATCCTTTTGTGGAAAATATAAACAAAGTGAATTCCTAACACTTCCTCATATTCAACATCCAACTCTTCTGAACCCTTTTTTTTTAACTGAGTCATAAGTATCTATGTTTTTCCACACATGAAAATTCTCTGTGCTTGAGAGTTGGTTATGCAGCATTTCTTAAAATAATGTTCTGCTATCATCTTGGTGATGTTTCTCCAAGCGGTTGACATCCATTCTATAAGTTTTGTTGTTCATGCTTTCTTGATTTAAGGAGGCTTAAATGGAAGATCATCAGAAAACAACTAGAACAAACATTTATTCCCTGCTGCTGCTGCTGCTGCTGCTGCTAAGTCGCTTCAGTCGTGTCTGACTCTGTGCGACCCCATAGACTGCAGCCCACCAGGCTCCCCCATCCCTGGCATTCTCCAGGCAAGAACACTGGAGTGGGTTGCCCTAAATGCCCACTAAATGAAATATCAAGTTACTGCATTTGATGCAGACAATTTTAATATATATTACTTAAAAAGCACATGAATTGATTGAAATTTTGACCATGTTTGCATACGAACAGACAAGGACAGTGCCATTACAGTGATCTCCGGCAATAGGATTCAACGTTGCCATCGATGTTTTCAGAGATGTTAAAATGTGAAAAACAGATGTCTTAAATTGATGAAATATGGATATTCCAAATAAATAATTCATTTATATTTTCATTCATTCAATCATTAAAAATTATTTTTGAGTGCTCACTGTGTGACAGTGATAAGAGCCACAGACTGCTAAAGTGGATGGATTGGTTTCTCCAGTCACACACCTAGAAATTCACAGATCGATAGCTACGTACTGCACCCGAGTTTATGACCTGATAGTCAACAGAGGTTCCTAGTTTTCCATAAGAAATCTTTTGATTAGGAAAAACCCCAAGGGGAGATCGGGATTGGCATGTATATACTATTGATACTATGTATAGAAGAAATAACTAATCAGCGCCTACTGCATAGCACAAGCAACTCTACTTAGTGTTCACTGGTGACCTAAATGGGAAGGAAATTCAAAAAAGAGGGTGTATATGTGTAGCAGATTCACTTTGCTGTTCAGTAGGAACTAACACAACATTTTAAAGCAATGATACTCTGATAAAAATTTTTAAAAAATTGCTATTCTGCCAAGAAGTTATATACCCTTAAGAGGAAGAAGAGTAAGTGGAGAGGTTTTGGAAATAAATAGATGTATTATCCTGAAATAATGTTTACATAGGACCAGAAAAGAACAGAGTAGACATGGACTAAGAGGACAAGGGATTCCTGCCTTTGAACTGAGAAAGAGTACAGACGCAGAGGTGAGCTGAGAGGCAGAGGCATGGAACAGCTGCTGCCAGCCGTGGCATGGAAAGATTCTTATCGAACCTTTACTTCCCTTTGATTCCAGTGGATTGATTCAGTGGATGTTTTGCTGACTCCCATGAGCTCCCCCAATTCAGAACTTGTTTGCCTGGCTGTAGGATCTAAATCACTCAAGCCGTACCCTGTGTCACCCCTGGGTTCAACCTTCCTGCCTGCCTCTCACTATATCGCACCTGTCATCACAAAATAATCAAATGAAGCTTTACAAAGGATCATGGACGACTTCTAAAACAATCTAAATATCAGATTGCTTTAAAAGGAAAATCACATAATAACATTCAGCTTTCTTCCTGTCATACATTTTCCTCTGACGATGAAGCTCATGTCCTCCAACCCAATTCAGGTGACAGGTATGCCTCTCAGCTACTCCCAGATAACTCTTTTTTGTTGTTTATATTAGGAATCATAGTAGCTTCATGTGGAAGAAGTAACTTCCCCATTTTGTGGTTCACTGAGGTGAGCAGCTTAAAACAAGCACACACTTTACACACAGACACACAGAGACACATAGGGGACTAACTCTCATACATCAGTCGCTGTCTTGGCATTGGATGTATGAAAGGTGAAACGATAAACTGCGTCCACATGGAGTTCCCTTGGCTTGGAGAGAAAGGAAGACAGATCAAGAGTTCCTGTAATAATTAAGATGTGGACAAGGTAGCCCGCAGTGCTTCCAATGCTGAGAATATTAAAAGATGATCTTGAGGAGGAGGAGACGCACAAGTAGAGAGATGCAAGATCACTGAGCATTTGTGAGGCAGGAGGGTGCGCTGCTGGTGGAGTGAACATCTACTGATTCTTGCCTCTAGCTGCCTTTCCTGCCTGTGATAACAGCATCATCACTACCTGAGAGACCCCCATCTCTCCATATGATTCATTCCACCTCTGATCTAGGGCCATGTATAGGACCCAGGTCCCACCCATCCGGAATCCCATTGTCCTGACCACAGGATTAGTGACAGATGGAAGACTTTAGCCAGACTAATGGGACTTGAATGCCAGACTTTTATTATACCAGCTAAGAAAGAAGTGGTCTCTTTTTGTCCTGGAGTTGCCAATAGGCTAGACCGTAATTGGGAGAAGTTGGCAGCCGTCTTATAATCCTGAGGGAAAGCTGTTTGAGACAGTCATTGTAGAAGAAAGCAGAACCGACAGACGGAGAATTAGATCAGTATCTGATAAAACCACTGAAGTATCTGGATGCAGCTTTGCCTGACTCTGTAATAAGTTTACCTCGAATTCTGTTTTCTACTTTTACTCATGCATTTAATTTGGCCACGCTGGGCCTCTGTTGCTGCACGGGGGCTTTCTCTCATCGTGGTGAGCAGGGCTACTCTTTGTTGCAGTCATGAGCTGCTCACTGGGGTGGTTTCTCTGGTTGCAGAGTACGGGCTCGAGGGTGCACAGGGGGCACACGGGCTCAGGGGTTGTGGTGTGTGGGCTCCGCAGTGCGGGCTCAGTAGCTGTGCTACACAAGCTTAGCTGCCCCACGGCATACGGAGTTTTTCTGGACCAGGGATTGAACCTGTGTGCCCTGCATTGGCAGGCAGAATTTTAACCACTGGCCCACCTGGGAAGTCCGCCCTCAAACTTTTCAATTATTTGAGTCTAGAGTTTCCCTTTTTCACTAAAGTCAGATTAAGCTCTATTGTGTTTCCTGCTTTTAAAGAGCTCCTAATAGTGGGGTTGGGTGGGTGGTGCATAGAAGAAAGACACATTTTGAGGGGCCACAAGGTGGAGTGTTAGGGGCTGAAAGTCTCTCAAAATTCAAATGCTGAAGTCCCAGACCCCAGAACTTTAGAATGTGAATATAACTGGAGACAGAGTCTTTAAAGAAGTAATTAAGGTTAAGTGAAGTAATTGGAGTGGGCCCTAATCCAATATGATTGATAACCTTTAAGAAGAAAAGAAAGACACACATGCACAAAGGGAACACCACATGAAGACATGGGGAGATACTGCCATCAAGAAGCGAAGGAGAGGGGCTGCAGAAGACGCCAAGCCTGTGACTCCTTGATCATGGACTTCTAGCTTCTGGAACTGTGAAAAAATAAATTGCTGTTGTTTAAGCCACTGAAGTAAACTCACGGAGACAGGTTCCCCAGAAGATGGCCAAGGACAGATGACTAGGGATGTCAAAATGGGTACATTTAGATGTGATGACAGACTGAAAGCTCTAAGAGACAGAAATGGAATAGTGCAAAGTATATTTAAAAGGACACAAAAAGTGGAAGGGACATATTGTCACTTTCATCACAATTTTGTTTTCATTCCCTCTTCCTTTTATGTAATTTCTTTGTCCATGGTGGAGGATAAGCCACAGCGTGTAGTGTTTAGACTTTGTCACTCAAGGCTTCGAATACCTATTTGTTTTAAAATGTATCAGGGACCCACTTGTGCCAAATATAACCCATCTATCTTTCCTGCTAAATTTATGGAATAACCTTCTTTCACAAGAGTCCACAATTGTGATGGACAGAGTCTGATACATTTTTAAGTTCGTCTCTTCAAGTAGACTGGCTTCTAAGAAATGGGTTATTGTTGATTTTTGCTTCCAAATGGTATGTGGTTCTATTTTGTCTGTGCACAGCAGAATCCTGAAGAAACAAGGTTTAGTCTGGCCTTTAAACAATGATGACAAAAAGCCTCAATTGTCGAACCTTCAAAAATTTCCAAACCTCAAGGACATGCTCTTCACTGTTAACTGTAATGAAGTCCTTTAGCTTTGGGAGTTAGAGAGAAGAAGGGTAAAAGTGAACGATGATTCAAAAGCTAGCGGAAGAGAAAGAAGAACTTCTGTTTGAAAAAGAATTTTAAAAATTGGATTTGTTTGCCCTGAGCCTGGGTGTGAGAACTCGTTATGGACTAAATTCTTCATGTTTCATCTGGATACACAAAGACAGTGCTGAAGTTGGTAACTCGAGGGAACCAGTCTTCTGTGTTATTTCTAACTCTCCACTTATTAAAGTTAGACCAATACTATTTTCTCTGTATCGAGTTTTATCAGAGATATTTTCAAGTGCTCTTTACTCGCTTGATAGAAAGCATCTGGGCATTCTTGAGTGTTTTCATGGATTTTTACCCATGCTCATAAAAAAAACCATAAGGTTCTTTTTTTTTTTTTTTTCCTTTTAAAGCACCATTTTACTTTCTGACATAATTATTTATTAATTTTCAGATCACTCTATAAATCATGTACTCTATATCAGGCTGTCAAAAAACACTTTTTTTTTTTGAAATGATACTGCCTTCTCAGACTCATTGTTGATATTAGCTTTCAATCTTGGCTGGGATATTTTCTGCTGATTCATTCTAAAAACAACTCCTTCTAAATGCTTTTTATACTTAGGGAGAAAATGAAATCAAGTGCTTTTTTAAAATCATATTAAGTGAATACATTATATTAACAAGCATTTTCTTATTTTTATAATGGGGAAAATTGTTAAGCACAATTTCACTCTCCCTAATTGTAATAAAACAGAGTTGCTTTTAGACTGAAACACAATAAAGTGTCTGATAAATAGCAGTCAGCTCAAGGGAGGGTTGAAATCCTAGTGAATGTGCTGACCCTCCTCATAAATGGATGCAATTTATAGATAGGTCAAGACTTTATGCCTTCCCTAAAATATATATTTCCAGCTGTTTTCCTGCTTGAGAGTTTCAGACATTGAGGTATAAATGAAAGCGAAAAACAAAAAAGAAGAGGGGACATTATGTTTCTAAAACCCGTAGTTACACATACAAAGATGTGGCCTTCTATTTTAAAATGAAGTTTGAATAAAACTGCATGAGCAGACAGCTGCAGCTATACTGACTTTCAGAAGATTATTTATCTATTTCCTACACAAACAGCAAGGTCAGGCTTTTACGTTCCACTTTTTCTATGAGGCTTCCAATGTCAGAGTCCACAATGATGTTTTCCCTCCCTAAACTCATATTTATTGTTGCCGCCCCTGATTTGGCACTTAGCATATGCTACTCAGTATTGTTAATTATCTTTTTTATGTGCATGTCCTGTCTGTTCACGTAACCAACGCTCCTTGACAATAAGGGCAAGATCTTAGTGTACTTTATATTGCCAGCACAGAGTAAAGTGCTTTGCTAGAGTAACATCTGTTTTGGGATGATGGTGGTGATGATGCAATAAAGAAGAGGCATTATTCAATTGCACTGGGACACTAAGGCAACTGGAAAATTCTCTGCTACCAATCCTAGAGCTTTGTATACTACAGGAACTTAGCCAATGTTTGGCAAATTTTAAGCCATTTTCTTTCAGTCCAAGTAAGCTAGTATCGAGCTACTGAATTAATTCACATTGCATTTTTTTGTTTGTTTTAATTTCCAAATAAATTTATTTTTTTTATTTTTATTTTTTTATTTTTTTTTAAATTTTATTTTTATTTTTTTATTTATTTTTTTTTCTCTAATTTTAAATTTTATTTTTAAACTTTACATAATTGTATTAGTTTTGCCAAATATCAAAATGAATCCATCACAGGTATACATGTGTTCCCCATCCTTACACACATTTTATTCTTCTAGCAGGTTCTCACTCAATAAACCCTTTGGTCAGTGGTTCTCCCTCTGGCTTAAAATCAACAATGCTTTATAAAATACAGATGCCAGGGCCCCAATCAACATCTAAAATATCAAAATATTTAGAGAGAGGATTCAATAATCCATGTTTTTAAAATATTTCTAATTATGATTCTAATGTGCAACCACCACTGAAAATCCTTCAAAGATTATACTCATGTCAATATCCAGCCTTATTTTTACCTCTTCCAAAGTTTCTATAGACTTTACATTCTATTTAAAGCCTTCATGAAATAATGGTATGCACAAAGAAAGGAGAGATCAAATGATTATCATTTAGATGTGTTTTTGTATCACATATTTCTTCATTTCCCACATTGTTTTATAAAAGATCTGAAGTAACTTTCAAAATGCTTTTAGAATAAAATAAATATTGAGGGAATTGGAACTGAAGAAATGTAAGGGCGGGGAAAAAAACAACAATTGAAAATCATGCCGGTGATGTTTGCAAACTGGGACGCTTAGTGCCTTTTCTAAGGCTTGAAGTAGTGCACAGATTTATTTAAATCTACATTTCCTACCAGCCAAAGCAAAGAGGGAAACAAAGGTGTTATATGGTTTCCATAAAATTAAAGCAGTTAATTTTTCCAGACACTTATGGATCCTTAAGAGGAAAACTTTTAGCTGTGATAGACAACAGCTCCGACTGAGTCACTGTTACCAACAATAATGTACTTCCTCCCACTATTTCTTAAAAGTTTCTATCAGTATCGTCTGCTGGCAATGATGACAGAATACAATTTTGCAGTTTGCTCAGTCGTGTCTGACTCTTTGCAACCCCGTGGACTGTAGCCTACTAGGCTTCTCCATCCATGGAATTTTCCAGGTATGAGTACTGGAGTGGGTTGCCATTTCCTTCTCCAGGGGATCTTCCTGACCTAGGGATTGAACCCCGGGTCTCCCGCATTGCAGGCAGACGCTTTACCATCTGAGCCACCAGGGAATCTCCCATAAGGAGCCTAAATTATGCAATTATTCAGAAAGCAAATTTTAGAGAATGAATGCCCTTCAGACATTCTTCCATAAATATTATTTTTTTGTGACTGTGTTTTTGATAATGATTCACAAATGTTTTAAGACTGTCTTCAAATATGAAAGCCTTCTATGTCAATAGTCTCTATTTCTAAATAAGGGCAGACTCATTGGCTTGACCATCATCTGAGTAGAAGGACTAGTTCTGGTCTTTTCACTAAAAATAAATATCCAAAATTAACACACATGGTTGAGATGCTAAAAGCCCATTTCTAGAGTTAATTGGTGAAAGAAGGTTCCTTTCAGTTCAGTTCAGTCACTCAGTCATGTATGACTCTTTGCAATCCCATGAATCACAGCACGCCAGGCCTCCCAGTCCATCACCAACTCCCGGAGTTCACTCAGACTCACGTCCATCGAGTCAGTGATGCCATCAAGGTTCCTTTAGACTGGAGCAAATTTGTTCTAGGAAAATAGTCCTTAGTCAGCTTTAATATTGGAATAAGAAGTTCTTACTTTACTGTATAACTGAAAACTTCCTAGAATTGAGCTATGCATCAAATATTTCCTTAACTATATTTCAATAAATATTTGATTACTGCCCTTATTGCTTTTCCAAATATAAGTCACTAGGGCATGAGCACCTTCACCTTCCCTACAATATCCAGTCATGCTGTAGATGTCTTTTTTTTTTTTAATGAGGACATTTAATCTAAGCAATGAAACCAAAAGCACAGAATTGGGATGAGAAGAGACAAGATGTAGAGCTAAAATTTTCTAAAGAATCAGTTTTTGCCTCCCACCACTCACTTGTGGCATAGCCTTGAACAAATCCATTCCTCACAGGCAAAATTTGTTTCATTCTATTTCACAATGCTGTTTAGCCCTGGTGCTAAGATTAAATGGAAACATGACACTAAACATTTTTTTGTAATGTGTAAGGTTCCTGCTGATGGCAGGTGTTCATTTCTCCCAGGATTCCTTAAGAAGAACACCAGCCCAGAGCTTGAAGAGGAAATCTTGATCTCTTGTGACTCAATGGAAAGCATCCATTGACAGGTTCACCCACACACATGGGGCCCTGACCTCGTCTTGTCCCTTCATCTTTGCACATGAGTACCACGGTGGTTCTATTTTGTGGTCTTCACCTTACTAGCTCAGTTCTAGGCAAAAAGTCCAAAAATCTATCACTTTGGCATCCTAACTCCAAAACATTCTTTTTGTTACTTTTCTTTATTTACTGTATCTGGCAAGTTTATTTTATTTGTGGGCCTAATTATGCACTTACAACTTACTGCAGCACTTATAAGCAACAGCCTTCACATTTGTCTTCCTAAATTCACTCCCACAAACAGACAGCAAGCCCCAGGGAAGCAGGAATCATGCCCATCTAGACTGTGTTGCATCCCCAAACCGTTGGAGATGTGACAGGCAGGGGGCATACAAGGAAGAGCAATGGCTGAGTTTCCTATTATTTGCTCATATGAGATTAGTACGATCATCCCTCTTTTTTTGGATGAAAAAAGTGATGCTCCAAGAGGTGGTGTAATTTGGCAACATAAGGAGGCAAGGCTGTAGCACAGTTGAGATCTGAACTCAGTTCTCTAAGACGATCCTTATGATCCAAATATGGACCGTGTGCTGTCCATATCAGGCAGAAACCTCCAACAACAATGATTCTTTGATGCAGCTCAGGGTTTTGTGTGTTACACATTGAATCTTATTTTAATTTGTGATGCACTAATATAATTAGATTTCTACATGTGAACAATGAAATAAACTATGCCCTTGATTTGGCCTATACAAGTCTTTTTTTTTTTCTTTTTTTACTTTATATTGCCTACTGTATTTTTGCACACAGTAGCTGAAATGTTCACACATTTGCTTTTTAGATTCCTTGGGACTACAGGAATCTAACACTATTAGCTCTAAGAATCATGGGGTCTCTAAGCTACCCTAAAAAAAAACAAAACACACTGGGTTTTTAAGAGAAGCATTTTTTTTTTTCACACCAAAACTCATGAGTCTTTTCTCAATGAGCTTTAAAAAAGAGATGTCCTCTAGGGCATCTTTTGCCAACACTGACTGTAGGGGAAACAAACGTCAGAATCAGTACCAGCATAGTTCAAAGGCCTCAACAAACACCTATCTGACCCAGACCTTTGCATTTCAGAGGTCTGGCTTGCTTTAGAGGTACGGTTCTCCTAGTATATACTCAAATCCTATCTCCTTTGTGCGGAAAAATAAGATTTCATGCACAATCAAGTTTATCTACCTCAAATCAATAAAAGCATTAAAAGAGATATAAAAGAAATACAGTTAACCAATTTAAATATTATTGAAAGTCGTGTAGAACTACAGATATGCTGAATGTGAAATTTTCTAGTTGAAAGGTGTGTTGAAAGCGGTTCAGGCAACACTAGAATGCTTTCAAATGATGCGCAGCCACTTATGAAAACTATTCAGGTGCTTTCCCTAATCTGAAAGGGAGTGCTTTTTCATAGCATTAGTTTTATAATGAGCCTTTTCAGGCAAATTTCAAAGGGTGCATGGTTCACATACTTTAAACTAAATTCACTCATAATTTTGCATCCGACAAAAGCTAATGCTTAATTGTCTCTAAAGAGGCTATAGAAGGAAAACATTTTCCTTATTCACAAACATAGAGCTCAACAGTGGGGCTCCCTCCCATCACCACCCACCCCCCTCTATTTCATAGGAACAATGGCTCTGTTAAGAGCTGGCCATGATGAGACGTGGGACACAGATATCAGGGTGACCCGTGAGGCTATGAGATTCACTGGCTTTGCACAGTCCTGCCTGCCACCCTACAGACTTCAACCTGGAGGCTGGATGGGATCAAGATTTGTAAGGTATGTTAACTTAATGGGGGATATCCAACCATATAGCATTGGCTAACCTCCTGAGATTAGTTATTTACATGCACTGAGCTCCACCCAGCTTCCTCAAGGCAAAAGGAAGAGGCTGGGCTTGACAGATGGTCTCAATTATCGCCGAGGTTAACAGCACAGACAAGAAAGCCAGAGGCTTGGCTTCATCATCCTTGCCCTGCCACTTACTATGATAACTTTAAAGAAACTCTCCTTGCCTCAACTGCCTCCTCTGTAAAATAGGGATATCAGTCATGCAATACTTCTGGGACTAGAGTGAGTATTAATTGAGTTCATGTACAGAAAAAAAAAAAACAGAAAAATATCCAGTTTGTGTACGGAAGTGCTGTCTAAGTACTCTTTTTCTTAGTGTTATTATTACATCCTTTCCAACTCTTATATTCTGAGTCTCCTGGAAAAGCAACAGTTCGTTCTATCAATTTTATCCATTTATTTTTCTTTCTTTATTACATGTCTTTCAATTACTTGCACTCCTTGCTAAAGTCTTTGGATACTCTATTTTTTCTTTAATACCAGAATTTTCATAAAGTTTAAGGCTTAAATGCTTTTTGAAGTGTGAGGAGTTGGGAAGAGGGGGTCCTTCGAAACAACTGCATTAAGGAGGATGGCGACTCTCATGGAAGGTGGCATGTTAAAATACAATGATTCAAAAAGTCCTTTGGGAAATGAAACTTTTGAACTATCCAATCCTGAGGAAACTGTAGAAATAAGCCAATCGGAGGTTGGGGGGAAGCATAAGACAAAAAAAAAATAATCTTGCTCACTTAAACCTTTTAAAATCTCAAGTAATTTTCATAATTGTGACACTTGGCACAATTTACCAGTATCTTATATTGATTCTCAGGTTTTAAGACAATAATCATTACATTATTATCTGCAGCCTAAGCACTGAAGCATAACCTCCTAATTAGGATAAAAAACAGAGCCAGGAGCAGCCCCAGCAAGTCACAACAAATCAATATTTTTAATAAGGATTAATTAAAAAAAAACTCTACAAGGTTGTATTAGAGGCAGTTCTGGCATGTCTATTGATTAACAGTTGGCATTACATCTCATAAAGGGCTCATTATGTAAAGCATCAATCTAAAGTGTGATGTTTCCCCCCCTCTTAAATACTATTGATTTGTTTTGATGTGTTTTTTTTAAGCACACTTTGGGACTGAGAAGATTGAGAACCGAATCCTGCAATCACATTGTCCATTACATTACAGGACACCCAATAGAAACGGCAAAAAGGACTGACATCCCCCTTTTTTTTTGGAGCGAGGCTCCTGACATGTCAGGCTGTGAGAGGAAATCTGCTTTACCAACACTGTCAGCCAAAGGGATCCAGATTTTGTAACGGGAATTATCCACTCCCCGGCAGCGTCAGCTCAAGCTGGCATTCTCTCGAAAGAGGACAGAGTTTTTTCTCACCCGGAACAATTCTATATGCATTTGCTCTCTCTACCTCCTTTACATATTTATTGACATGCAAATAAACCCCACTGCCATTCGGAAACCACCTCCAGCGCCCTTCTGAAGCCTGCAGCACTAGATGCTGCAGGAAGACACACGGCCACAGGTGCCTGCGACTCCTGAATACGCAGCTCTGACATTTGAAGCTCTTCAGCAGATTTCACAACCCCTTTCTTCAGTGACACCAGTTCACTCCCAATCACAAGGGTTTTCAAGCAAACAACAAACAACGTGGGTCGGAAACTGCTGCAGTACTTCCTGAAAGCATCTCTGTCCGTGGTTCTTTAAAGACTGCAGACCAATCCCCTTAATCATATTTAAAATACAGACAAATCTCAATTTTTTTAATTGAAAAAAGAAAAAAAAAACTGTGTGGTTGATGCTAGATGGCAGTGCTGTGTAATTAAAACTCAAAAGGATTCCATTGGAATCTGTGACTCAGGCCACCTACTTTTCTAAACACCATCCTAAGGTATAATTATGAGTAAAATACATTAGGAACTCGCAGTTCTTTCTTAGAAAGTCATTAAGAAGGTATGACAAAGCTTTTACCACTTGAAGGTCAGTATTTTTCAAAAAGAACTTAAAATAGCATAAATCTAAGTGTACATGCTATGGATTTTTAAAATGACCATATTAGGCAATATCAATAATTTACCAGGGAATGCATTTTTTAGATAAAACAAATTCTATTTTTCTCTTATGCCTGACATTATAGATATATCATTTAAGGCATCTTTAACCAATAATCTTTTAATGATGAGAAAATAATCTAGACTACCTGCTGTCTGGATGCCATATCGCAGCATTACCAGGAATCATTCATTCATTCGCCCCAAGTATCTATGAAGAACTACTACATGCGCTAAGGATAGCATTAGGTATGACAAAAGAGACAAATGCAACATCTCATGGTCCTCATCCTCAAGGAGAATACATTGTAGAAGGGAAAAATAGCAGACAGACAAGGCTTGCAGGAGGCCACAGAGCCGCTCAACAAAATGATTCCATGGGACAGGGCATGACTCCAGGGTAGACTGGAAAACTCTGAGACTTGTCTCTGTTCCTGTTTGTTTCTAGTAAGATCCTTTCCCTGGGCTTCCCTGGTGGCTCAGTAGTAAAGAATCTGCCTGAATGCAGGAGACATAGGTTCGATCCCTGGGTTGGGAAGATCCCCTGGAGAAGAAAATGGCAACTCACTCCAGTAGTCTTGCCTGAAGAATTCCACAGACAGAAGAGCCTGGTAGGCTACAGTCCATGGGGTTAGAGTCGGACATGACTGAGTGCACGAGTATACACGCACCTGCGCACACACACGCGCACGTGCACACACACACAGACACACACACACACACGATCCTTTTCCCACAGATGATTTGCAATGGAAAAAACCTCTCCATTTGCTTTTTATCTGAACTGATCCCCCGCCACAGATGGACTGACCAGAACACTGGACTGGCTGCAGCTCTTACTGTGGACCTTGGACTCTGCCCACCTGAGATTTTATTTTATTTTATTCTGGCTTTACCTTTAGCGACAAGTGTGACAATGAGTGCCCACTCCAGTGTTCTTGCCTGGAGAATCCCAGGGACGGGGGAGCCAGGTGGGCTGCCATCTATGGGGTCGCACAGAGTCGGACATGACTGAAGCGACTTAGCAGCAGCAGCAGCAGCAGTGACAATGAGCAAGCTGCTTAATCTCTCTCTTAGTCCTATCATTAAGTAAAGTAAAACAGAATCTTTTATGACTGCTGTGAGGCTTAATGGTGCATGTTTTCCTTCTTAGGTAAAAAGCATACCAAAATTAGCTATGAGGGCCTCTCTGGTGGTGCTAGTGGTAAGGAACCCACCCGCCAATACAGGAGACATAAGACATGCAGGTTCGATCCCTGGGTCAAGAAGATCCACTGGAGGAGGTTATGGCAACCCACTCCAGTATTCTTGCCTGGAGAATTCCATGGACAGAGGAGCCTGGCAGGCTATAGTCCATGGGGTCTCAGAGTCAGACACTACTGAAGTGACTTAGCAAGTATGCATGCAAAATTAGCTTATGGTCATAGTCGTACCACTATAAAGATATACTCTGTAGGTATCATTGAAATATACACTTTATACCAGTGAACTCTTATGATATATATATATATTTTTTAATCAGTAAAGTTGTTTACAAAAATTAAAGATAAGCCAACCATGGTATATCAATACCATAGATAACTACTAGGTAATACAAAGGAAAAAATATATTTAAAAATAGTTAATACAGTAGACCTGTGAACAACACGGGCTTGAACTGTGCAAGTCCACTTGTACATGGATTTTTTCAGTAGTAAATACTGAGGGTCTAGACAATCTGTGGTTGGGTTGAATCCATAGATGCAGAGGAATGGCACCTATGGAGGGCCAGTACAAGTTATTCCTGGATTTTCAACTATGCAGAAGATTAGTACCTCTAACTGGCATGTTTTCCCAGGGTCAACTATACATGTAAAATGGTTTGGCCCAGTCAGTGTATACATTCTACAACTATGAGCTCATTTTTTGGCCATTTGACCATAGATTACATGATCTTGGGAAAGTCACTTGGGATACTGGGTAAACCTCTTGAGGCTTCAAGTATTTTCTTTTCAACGTGAGTCATTGGACATCATTTTTCCTTTAATGGATTTCAGTTCCAAGATTACTCAAGATCTTACGAAATGATTTCTGAGTCTTCTCAAGTTCTTATTGCAATGATTTCCCTTTCAGTAGGGTGCAGACTCAGTATGGTTACTCCCTGGGAGCTGTATGCAACCTTTAGTTGAACATACAAGCTCTTTTCAACCTAAAGAGCCAGCCTTACTTCTATGTACTTTATGGAGTCTGAACTGCTTTTCAGTTGTGGAAAAAACTATTATAGAATAGTAGTTCTCAACTCTGGCTGCATATTAGGGTCATCAAAAGTACTTTTGGAAAACATGTCAATATCTGCATCCTCAGTTCAGTTCAGTCGCTCAGTCGTGTCCGACTCTTTGCGACCCCATGAATCCCAGCACACCAGGCCTCCCTGTCCATCACCAACTCCCAGAGTTCACTCAGACTCACGTCCATCGAGTAAGTGATGCCATCCAGCCATCTCATC
>NW_011495049.1:5153452-5157608 GCF_000754665.1 Bison bison bison | reverse complement strand
TGGATCATGGAAAAAAGCAAGAGAGTTCCAGAAAAACATCTATTTCTGCTTTATTGACTATGCCAAAGCCAGTCTGTGATCCAGCCTGTGTGGATCACAATAAACTGTGGAAAATTCTGAAAGAGATGGGAATACCAGACCACCTGACCTGCATCTTGAGAAATCTGCATCCTACCCTAGATCAATTAATTCTGATCCCTCGTGGCTCCTAAACATTGTTTTTCAAAAGCATCTTCAGCGATTTCCATGTAGTAAGAGTTCTGGGCCACTGCTAAATAAGTCCACAGAGGGTGAGACGGTGTTTAGCTAGACTGATCTGGAAGGAAGAGGTACTATTTGAACTGCATCTTGAAGGATAGTACAAGATGGATGTGAAGATGCAATGAAGGAAAGGGATTTCTAAGAAAGGCAATGCTCCTCTCTGCTCCATCATATTCTAGAAGATGAAGCATTCCTAGAGAGAATTGTATAAATAATCTTAAAAAAAAAAAAGCACAAAATATATTCCAGACCAGGAGATTGGCAAGGGAGGGGACTTATATAGAAACAATGAAAAGGAAAATGCACTGCTAAAGTTATAGCACAAGGCAAAATAGAGAAAATCCCCTAGCTGAGATCTATGTCTACGTGATAAGGTAAATCTGTCTGCCACTAAGTCAACTTCAGTGAAATCATCGTATTCAATCAATAGGCCCCTCAGTCTTCCTTCACTGCTCCTGTGATACCATACCTAACGCCAATCTCCAAGCCAACCCCAAGGTCCATTATTGCTAATCAAATCAAAATGTCAAGCCTGCTTAGTTGGAAGCCCCACATGCAATTTTCTTCTGCTCTAGAGAAATAAAGATAGCTGGAGAACACTGGTTACATATCCAAATAGAATATGGTGACATTTATACTGATATATAGTCAAGGAAAAAAAGCAGGCCTGTTATGAAAGAGGTGGGCCTTGTATTTTGTGCCTTTAAAATATAAGAAATGATGTCAGGTTCTGAATTATAATCATTAGCTGACAAAAGGGTTAATCTTGTTTTCTCATACCTATAGGTCCCTTCAGGGAAGAGTATATTGCAGCCAACTGGCATTAACTCAGAAATGCTGACTGTTAAATTTTCTGGAATTGGATTATCTGATTGATGTTTAGGTTGGTAGCCTGAAGTTGGTCATGGTGGGAGTACTGGCATCATAAGAAATGGCAAATACTACAGACTGGGATTCCCTTGATCCCAGAATAAGCTGTTAAACATTTATGAACACAGAACTTTTTCAGGCCACAGTTTTGCCCAACAAAGACACACCATCCACCTAGACTACAATGCGAATGGCTTCCCCCAACACTGATCTTGCATCCCTTCATTCTGATGTTTATTTGCTAGAATAGTAAGCCTGTTTTTCCACTTCTATCCAAATGATGCTTGTTTAAAAAAAAAAAAAAAGGTCAGTCAGTGGCAAACTCAGCAAAAAAATTAGTCACCAGCTTTGCAGTGGTTCTCAAATTCTAACCTATTAGTGGATCATTTTTATCCAATTTGCAACTCTTGAAGACCCACATACGTCAAAACACACTATTCAAGGTAAATTTTCCAGTAGGAATATAGATTCTTCAATCATTAGTAGTATTTGTGGTTTATTTTCAAATTTAATTTTCTCAATATTTTTGCTAGTATTTCATAGAGGCCACCGTCCAAATAAAGAAAACAGGGTTCATTGGTGGTTAGATATTCTTTACAAAATAATCATAATATATAACTTCCTTTCCAATGTTAAGGAGCTTAAGAAATTTCCAAGATGAGAGACAGCATTACCATTTGATAAATATCAAATGGCATAGTTGTAACATGCAAAATACACAGCAACCGTAAACATAACGACATAGCAATAATGATCAACATTATTTATAAGTAAAAAGACAATGTGGTTCACTTCTACAAAAAAAGGCATTTGAAATTACCAACTAAACTAGCATCACTGATGGTAAAGCATGTAATTCACCTGCTCAGTCTTCTTTAAAATTGGAAAGCCCAGCTACAATTTTCTCTAACATAAGGGTATCATTTTATCTCAAATATTGCATATAATATGTATTTCATTATATTTAAATTGTACTATTTTAAGTTCACATAAAAAGTGACATACTAGTCAGCACAATAACCTGGGGTACTACAGAAAATGAAGACTTCTGGTTTCTACTCCCGTGTACATACAGGATAGAGTGCAATTTTGACAAGCAACCAGATTAACAATCAGAAAATGCTGGTGTGAGTGGTATAGGTGGTCCAAAGAAATACTGATCTAACACTGCTACCTTTTGAAAATCTAAGCTGAAAAATCCTCAAATGAAAGGCTTCTGCTTATATAAAATGAAGCCAATTTATTTTATTCAGTTCTTCAAGTTTAACGCCATACAAAGCAGATATACTTGAAATGTACTTCATCAGGGGAATGGTTCCATAACCCATGGTACGTCCTGGAGCCAGAGGCCAGTGACCACTTCGCACCTTATCTGGCTTAAAAAGCTCTACAGGGAAAGAGTTGTATCTGAAAGATTCATGCCACACCTCATTTTAATCATGGACACAATAACCCCCGTCTCTTCAAAGTCATTTAGCTGTGAATTTTCAAGAATACATCAAGTAGATTTTCTATGGGCCCATCTGTGCAGCACATTTATTTTCTGTGACTGTTTTGCTGAGCACAATGAAAACCTTGACTACTAATGAACATGGACCCAGAGAATGGCAGGGTGGCGGCTGCGGCTGCTGCTGCTCCTGGTGAGAGAAGAATCCTTTTCACCTGCAGCTGCTGCCGCAGGTTTGCTATCTGCAGAAGCTTTTCAAGAAAAATCTTTTACTTGAGCTATATCTTTTCTTGCTCATCTACTCCACTTGAATAATTTCTAATACATTCTTCCTGGTTATAAAGCCCCTAAACTAAAAGATATCTTCTCTACTCTGCTCAAACCAAGAGAAGTTGGGGTACCAATGAGACATAAATGTCTTAAAACTATTATTATGACTTCTGGTGGGAAAGTGCTATGCATTTAGAAGTTAAGAATTTGGGGTTTGAAGACATTGCTTCCATAACCTTTATTTTGTTATCTGTAAAATGGGGTTATTAATAAAATTTACTTCCACAGAAGTTTGTTTCTAACTTTTTAGGGGGAAAATGAGATCAAGCATGTAAAGCTCTTAAAGTGATGTCAAATGATAACTTGATCAGATCAGTTGCTCAGTCGTGTCCGACTCTTTGTGACCCCACGAATCGCAGCACGCCGGGCCTCCCTGTTCATCACCAACTCCCAGACTTCACTCAGACTCATGTCCATCGAGTCAGCGATGCCATCCAGCCATCTCATCCTCTGTCGTCCCCTTCTCCTCCCGCCCCCAATCCCTCCCAAATGAGTCAACTCTTCCCATGAGGTGGCCAAAGTACTGGAGTTTCAGCTTTAGCATCATTCCTTCCAAAGAAATCCCAGGGCTGATCTCCTTCAGAATGGACTGGTTGGATCTCCTTGCAGTCCAGGGGACTCTCAAGAGTCTTCTCCAACACCACAGTTCAAAAGCATCAATTCTTCGGCGCTCAGCCTTCTTCACAGTCCAACTCTCACATCCATACATGAGCACTAGAAAAACCATAGCCTTGACTAGACGGACCTTTGTTGGTAAAGTAATGTCTCTGCTTTGCAATATGCTATCTAGGTTGGTCATAACTTTCCTTCCAAGGAGTAAGCGTCTTTTAATTTCATGGCTGCAATCACCATCTACAGTGATTTTGGAGCCCAGAAAAATAAAAGTCTGACACTGTTTCCACTGTTTCCCCATCTATTTCCCATGAAGTGGTGGGACCGGATGCCATGATCTTCGTTTTCTGAATGGTTGAGCTTTAAGCCAACTTTTTCACTCTCCATTTTCACTTTCATCAAGAGGCTTTTGAGTTCCTCTTCACTTTGCCATAAGGGTGGTGTCATCTGCATATCTGAGGTTATTGATATTTCTCCTGGCAATCTTGATTCCAGCTTGTGTTTCTTCCAGTCCAGCATTTCTCATGATGTACTCTGCATATAAGTTAAATAAACAGGGTGACAATATACAGCCTTGACGAACTCCTTTTCCTATTTGGAACCAGTCTGTTGTTCCATGTCCTGTTCTAACTGTTG
>NW_011495049.1:5151850-5153313 GCF_000754665.1 Bison bison bison | reverse complement strand
CAAAGGCTTTGGCATAGTCAATAAAGCAGAAATAGATGTTTTTCTGGAACTCTCTTGCTTTTTCCATGATCCAGCGGATGTTGGCAATTTGATCTCTGGTTCCTCTGCCTTTTCTAAAACCAGCTTGAACATCAGGAAGTTCACGGTTCACATATTGCTGAAGCCTGGCTTGGAGAATTTTGAGCATAACTTTACTAGTGCATGAGATGAGTGCAATTGTGCGGTAGTTTGAGCATTCTTTGTAATTGCCTTTCTTTGGGATTGGGATGATAACTTATATAATTAATCTATATATTAATTTGACATATATAGTTAAAATATAATGATGTATCATCAATGTCAGCTAACATTAGTATCACTGAGAAAAACACTGTCATCATTTAATCATCCTAACCAGGTAGTCTATGGCCAGGGTTGCCAATAATAAAATCATTTTCTAGCAAGGTAGTAAATATTGAGGTGCTCACACTATCCCCTGGGATTATAGTCTTTGGAATATGGGGTAATTTACTACTTTAGCTTTGCTTGCAAAAACAAACAAAGAAACAAAAATCAGTTCTTGTTATGCTAGCACACTTAGGACTTCCCTGGTGGCTCAAATGGTAAAGCGTCTGCCTACAACGTGGGAGACATGGGTTCAGTCCCTGGGTTGGGAAGATCTCCTGGAGAAGGAAATGGCAACCCACTCCAGTATTCTTGCCTGGAAAATCCCATGGACAGAGGAGCCTGTTAGGCTACAGTCCATGGGGTTGCAAAGAGTCAGACACGACTGAGCGACTTCATTCATTCATGCTATCACACTGGTGAAAGAAAGAGGAAACCACATTCCTTAGCCAAGCATGTTTCAACAAAGAATTGTAAATGATAAATATATTAATTTTAAGGAAACATTTTAGTATCAGTTACTCAGAGAGGCCACAGGACTGGAAAAAGTCAGTTTTCATTCCAATACCAAAGAAAGGCAATGCCAAAGAATACTCAAACTACTGCACAATTGCACTCATCTCACACGCTAGTAAAGTAATGCTCAAAATTCTCCAAGCCACGCTTCAGCACTACATGAACCGTGAACTTCCAGACATTCAAGCTGGTTTTAGAAAAGGCAACCCAAAAACCACTATGAGGTACCATTTCACACCAGTCAGAATGGCTGCAATCCAAAAGTCTACAAATAATAAATGCTGGAGAGGGTGTGGAGAAAAGGGAACCCTCTTACACTGTTGGTGGGAATGCAAACTAGTACAGCCACTATGGAGAACAGTGTGGAGATTCCTTAAAAAACTGGAAATAGAACTGCCTTATGATCCAGCAATCCCACTGCTGGGCATACACACTGAGGAAACCAGAAGGGAAAGAGACACGTGTACCCCAATGTTCATCACAGCACTGTTTATAATAGCCAAGACATGGAAGCAACCTAGATGTCCATCAGCAGATGAATGGATAAGAAAGCTGTGGTACAT
>NW_011495049.1:5148388-5151319 GCF_000754665.1 Bison bison bison | reverse complement strand
TATGCCAAAGCCTTTGATTGTGTGGATCACAATAAACTGTGGAAAATTCTGAAAGAGATGGAAATACCAGACCACCTGACCTGCCTCTTGAGAAACCTGTATGCAGGTCTGGAAGCAACAGTTAGAACTGGACATGGAACAACAGACTGGTTCCAAATAGGAAAAGGAGTACGGCAAGGCTGTATATTGTCACCCTGCTTATTTAACTTACATGCAGAGTACATCATGAGAAATGCTGGGCTGGAAGAAGCACAAGCTGGAATCAAGATTGCCGGGAGAAATATCAATAACCTCAGATATGCAGATGACACCACCCTTATGGCAGAAAGTGAAGAGGAACTAAAAAGCCTCTTGATGAAAGTTAAAAAGGAGAGTGAAAATATTGGCTTAAAGCTCAACATTCAGAAAATGAAGATTATGGCATGTGGTCCCATCACTTCATGGGAAATAGATGGGGAAACAGTGGAAACAGTGTCAGACTTTATTTTTCTGGGCTCCAAAATCACTGTAGATGGTGATTGCAGCCATGAAATTAAAAGACGCCTACTCCTTTAAGGAAAGTTATGACCAACCTAGATAGCATATTCAAAAACAGAGATATTACTTTGCCAACAAAGGTCCGTCTAGTCAAGGCTATGGTTTTTCTAGTGCTCATGTATTGATGTGACAGTTGGACTGTGAAGAAGGCTGAGTGCTGAAGAATTGATACTTTTGAACTGTGGTGTTGGAGAAGACTCTTGAGAGTCCCCTGGACTGCAAGGAGATCCAACCAGTCCATTCTAAAGAAGATCCATCCTGGGTGTTCATTGGAAGGAGTGATGCTAAAACTGCAACTCCAGTACTTTGGCCACCTCATGTGAAGAGTTGACTCACTGGAAAAGACCCTGATGCTGGGAGGGATGGCAGGCAGGAGGAGAAGGGGACGACAGGGGATGAGATGGCTGGATGGCATCACTGACTTGATGGATGTGAGTTTGAGTGAACTCCAGGGGTTTGTGATGGAGAGGGAGGCCTGGCACACTGTGGTTCATGGGGTCGCAAAGAGTCGGACATGACTGAGTGACTGAACTGAACTGCATCTTGTAGATCCAAATGCATTATCAAAGATTATTCTCTTGAGTCCACATGTGTATCTCAATAACAGATGGTGATCAAACCATCTCATTTTATCAACACTTATAAAAATGTTCACAGTACTCTGTATAACAAAAGGGAGATTATGAAAAAAATACTATTTTGAAGAAAAAATAAATCAGGTGATGAAATTATTTCAAAAGAGAGACCAAAGGTTGAATCTTAAAGGCTTGAAAGCTCAAAGACCTTCTTGGACTCTCCCTTGAGTCTCCCCTTTTTACAAAGTTGTCACAGTTATCTGTGTATCCATCACTTATCACACAACTTTGTTTTGTCATTATTTACTTATTTGCTCGCAAAGAGTCGGACACGACTGAGAGACTAAACTGAACTGAACTGAATCTCCTGAAGGGAGGACAAGACCTTTTCATTTACATCTTTTCTTCTACAGTATTGAGCAAACAATTTTGCGTGTGATATTTGTTCAACAGTTACAAAATTGAAATGAGCTGTGAATTATACTGCTCCAAGTTGATAGAAAAAGGTGTGTGATGCAGGTATTTTTTTTAAAAAGGCATTGAAGGTACAAAGAGATTTGGCAGTTCAAGAATGAGTATTAATTTAGGAAAAGGAAGCCTGCTTTCTTTTTAGGTAGGGTGAACACTCTAATATTTAGAACTGCCATACAGACTACAATTGCATTCTTCATGTATGCATTCGTTCATCTCACCTGCCAGAATAAAGCAGTCAGGTGGTTAGAAATGGACTCGGATCTCAATTGTTCAGTACCAGTCCTCTATCAACCACTGCAGACTACATGGTCTCTGATAAGTTACATCTCTACATCTCTGTTTGACATTGGGTAAAAACAGGAGTAGTAGTAACAATAATATCTAATTTACTGAGTTGTCACATGCAATGGGATAAATTTAGCCATTAATTTTATTTGAGTCTATTACATTTTGGGGGCTTCCCTGGTGGCTCAGAGGGTAAAGCATCTGCCTGCAATGCAGGAGACCCGGTTTCAATCCCTGGGTCAGGAAGATACCCTAGAGAAGGAAATGGCAACCCACTCCAGTACTCTTGCCTGGAAAATCCCATGGATGGAGAAGCCTGGTAGGCTACAGTCCATGGGGTCACAAAGAGTTGGACACAACATTGTATTTCTAGCTGTGTGTAATTCACTGCATGGAGTTTAAGACACTAAGGCATGGTTTCCTACTCCCAGAAGTTTACAATATACCAGGTAGGCAAAATATAAGGCAAAAAGTTGTGTGTGACTAAATACTATGCTAATTCAGTGGCCACTAACAGCTGATATAATTTAATAAGAGAATAATACATTTATTGAGGCTTATTAGTATTAGGCATTATTCCCCCAAATATACATATATATATATATATATATTTTTTTTTTTCCCCTCTTTCTCCTTTTAGCAGTTGGAATTAGCCCTGAAGAAAGCAAATTTCAAATTCTGGCATTTCAACAGAATTGTGTGAATTATATGAGGAAAACAAGTGGATTACCAAAGCAAGAAATGCTATAAAAACAAATCATTAGCTGCCTTAAATTAGAAACTTCAACTACTTAGTCAATATAAAGTGAGGAATAACAACATTACCAAAAATAACTAACACTTATTGAGTGCTTTCTATCTTCCAAGAAAGCTGTGCTTTTCACTCGCATGCCCTCATCTATTCCTCACAACAGTCCTATGAAGTAGAGTATTACGGTTATTCTCAATTGACACATAAGGAAAAGGAAACTTGAAGGACTTAAGGAAGACTTGCCCAAGGTGCTAAGACAGTATGAAGGCCTACTGAGAACCGAACAAGAAGAAACATGAGGAGTTGGGA